>NC_088240.1:68689934-69004934 GCF_036934945.1 Oncorhynchus masou masou
CCCTCAGCCTCATTCTCTGTCTCTCTCCCTCCATCCTCAGCCCTAGCCCTCAGCCTTATTATCTGTCTCTCTCTCTCCATCCCCAGCCCTCAGCCTCATTATCTGTCTCTCTCTTTCCATCCCCAGCCCTCAGCCTCATTCTCTGTCTCTCTCCCTCCATCCTCAGCCCTCAGCCTCATTCTCTATCTCTCTCCCTCCATCCTCAGCCCTCAGCCTTATTATCTGTCTCTCTCTTTCCATCCCCAGCCCTCAGCCTCATTCTCTGTCTCTCTCCCTCCATCCCTAGCCCTCAGCCTCATTCTCTGTCTCTCTCCCTCCATCCCCAGCCCTCAGCCTCATTCTCTGTCTCTCTCCCTCCATCCTCAGCCCCAGCCCTCAGCCTCATTCTCTGTCTCTCTCCCTCCATCCTCAGCCCTCAGCCTTATTATCTGTCTCTCTCTTTCCATCCCCAGCCCTCAGCCTCATTCTCTGTCTCTCTCCCTACATCCCTAGCCCTCAGCCTCATTCTCTGTCTCTCTCCCTCCATCCCTAGCCCTCAGCCTTATTATTTGTCTCTCTCCCTCCATCCCCAGCCCTCAGCCTCATTCTCTATCTCTCTCCCACCATCCCTAGCCCTCAGCCTCATTCTCTGTCTCTCTCCCTTCATCCCCAGCCCTCAGCCTCATTCTCTGTCTCTCTCCCTCCATCCTCAGCCCTAGCCCTCAGCCTTATTATCTGTCTCTCTCTCTCCATCCCTAGCCCTCAGCCTCATTCTCTGTCTCTCTCCCTCCATCCCCAGCCCTCAGCCTCATTCTCTGTCTCTCTCCCTCCATCCTCAGCCCTAGCCCTCAGCCTTATTATCTGTCTCTCTCTCTCCATCCCCAGCCCTCAGCCTCATTCTCTGTCACTCTCCCTTCATCCCCAGCCCTCAGCCTTATTATCTGTCTCTCTCCCTCCATCCCCAGCCCTCAGCCTCATTCTCTATCTCTCTCTCTCCATCCCCAGCCCTCAGCCTCGTTCTCTATCTCTCTCCCTCCATCCCCAGCCCTCAGCCTCATTCTCTATCTCTCTCTCTCCATCCCCAGCCCTCAGCCTCATTCTCTATCTCTCTCCCTCCATCCCCAGCCCTCAGCCTCATTCTCTGTCTCTCTCCCTCCATCCCTAGCCCTCAGCCTCATTCTCTGTCTCTCTCCCACCATCCTCAGCCCTAGCCCTCAGCCTTATTATCTGTCTCTCTCTCTCCATCCCCAGCCCTCAGCCTCATTCTCTATCTCTCTCCCTCCATCCCCAGCCCTCAGCCTCATTCTCTGTCTCTCTCCCTCCATCCTCAGCCCTCAGCCTCATTCTCTGTCTCTCTCCCTCCATCCTCAGCCCTAGCCCTCAGCCTTATTATCTGTCTCTCTCTCTCCATCCCCAGCCCTCAGCCTCATTCTCTGTCTCTCTCCCACCATCCCTAGCCCTCAGCCTCATTCTCTGTCTCTCTCCCTCCATCCTCAGCCCTCAGCCTTATTATCTGTCTCTCTCTCTCCATCCCCAGCCCTCAGCCTCATTCTCTGTCTCTCTCCCTCCATCCCCAGCCCTCAGCCTCATTCTCTGTCTCTCTCCCTCCATCCCCAGCCCTCAGCCTCATTCTCTGTCTCTCTCCCACCATCCTCAGCCCTAGCCCTCAGCCTTATTATCTGTCTCTCTCTCTCCATCCCCAGCCCTCAGCCTCATTCTCTATCTCTCTCCCTCCATCCCCAGCCCTCAGCCTCATTCTCTGTCTCTCTCCCTCCATCCTCAGCCCTCAGCCTCATTCTCTGTCTCTCTCCCTCCATCCTCAGCCCTAGCCCTCAGCCTTATTATCTGTCTCTCTCTCTCCATCCCCAGCCCTCAGCCTCATTCTCTGTCTCTCTCCCACCATCCCTAGCCCTCAGCCTCATTCTCTGTCTCTCTCCCTCCATCCTCAGCCCTCAGCCTTATTATCTGTCTCTCTCTCCATCCCCAGCCCTCAGCCTCATTCTCTGTCTCTCTCCCTCCATCCCCAGCCCTCAGCCTCATTCTCTGTCTCTCTCCCTCCATCCCCAGCCCTCAGCCTCATTCTCTGTCTCTCTCCCTCCATCCTCAGCCCTAGCCCTCAGCCTTATTATCTGTCTCTCTCTCTCTCTCCATCCCCAGCCCTCAGCCTCATTCTCTATCTCTCTCCCTCCATCCCCAGCCTCATTCTCTGTCTCTCTCCCTCCATCCTCAGCCCTCAGCCTCATTCTCTGTCTCTCTCCCTCCATCCTCAGCCCTAGCCCTCAGCCTTATTATCTGTCTCTCTCTCTCCATCCCCAGCCCTCAGCCTCATTCTCTGTTTCTCTCCCACCATCCCTAGCCCTCAGCCTCATTCTCTGTCTCTCTCCCTCCATCCTCAGCCCTCAGCCTTATTATCTGTCACTCTCCCTTCATCCCCAGCCCTCAGCCTCATTTTCTGTCTCTCTCCCACCATCCCCAGCCCTTAGCCTCATTCTCTGTCTCTCTCCCTCCATCCTCAGCCCTAGCCCTCAGCCTTATTATCTGTCTCTCTCTCTCCATCCCCAGCCCTCAGCCTCATTCTCTGTCTCTCTCCCTCCATCCTCAGCCCTAGCCCTCAGCCTTATTATCTGTCTCTCTCTCTCCATCCCCAGCCCTCAGCCTCATTCTCTATCTCTCTCCCTCCATCCTCAGCCCTCAGCCTCATTCTCTGTCTCTCTCCCACCATCCTCAGCCCTAGCCCTCAGCCTTATTATCTGTCTCTCTCTCTCCATCCCCAGCCCTCAGCCTCATTCTCTGTCTCTCTCCCTCCATCCTCAGCCCTCAGCCTTATTATCTGTCTCTCTCTTTCCATCCCCAGCCCTCAGCCTCATTCTCTGTCTCTCTCCCTCCATCCCTAGCCCTCAGCCTCATTCTCTGTCTCTCTCCCTCCATCCCTAGCCCTCAGCCTTATTATCTGTCTCTCTCTTTCCATCCCCAGCCCTCAGCTTCATTCTCTGTCTCTCTCCCACCATCCCTAGCCCTCAGTCTCATTCTCTGTCTCTCTCCCTTCATCCCCAGCCCTCAGCCTCATTCTCTGTCTCTCTCCCTCCATCCTCAGCCCTAGCCCTCAGCCTTATTATCTGTCTCTCTCTCTCCATCCCTAGCCCTCAGCCTCATTCTCTGTCTCTCTCCCTCCATCCCCAGCCCTCAGCCTCATTCTCTGTCTCTCTCCCTCCATCCTCAGCCCTAGCCCTCAGCCTTATTATCTGTCTCTCTCTCTCCATCCCTAGCCCTCAGCCTCATTCTCTGTCACTCTCCCTTCATCCCCAGCCCTCAGCCTTATTATCTGTCTCTCTCCCTCCATCCCCAGCCCTCAGCCTCATTCTCTATCTCTCTCTCTCCATCCCCAGCCCTCAGCCTCATTCTCTATCTCTCGCCCTCCATCCCCAGCCCTCAGCCTCATTCCCTATCTCTCTCTCTCCATCCCCAGCCCTCAGCCTCATTCTCTATCTCTCTCCCTCCATCCCCAGCCCTCAGCCTCATTCTCTGTCTCTCTCCCTCCATCCCTAGCCCTCAGCCTCATTCTCTGTCTCTCTCCCACCATCCTCAGCCCTAGCCCTCAGCCTTATTATCTGTCTCTCTCTCTCCATCCCCAGCCCTCAGCCTCATTCTCTATCTCTCTCCCTCCATCCCCAGCCCTCAGCCTCATTCTCTGTCTCTCTCCCTCCATCCTCAGCCCTCAGCCTCATTCTCTGTCTCTCTCCCTCCATCCTCAGCCCTAGCCCTCAGCCTTATTATCTGTCTCTCTCTCTCCATCCCCAGCCCTCAGCCTCATTCTCTGTCTCTCTCCCACCATCCCTAGCCCTCAGCCTCATTCTCTGTCTCTCTCCCTCCATCCTCAGCCCTCAGCCTTATTATCTGTCTCTCTCTCTCCATCCCCAGCCCTCAGCCTCATTCTCTGTCTCTCTCCCTCCATCCCCAGCCCTCAGCCTCATTCTCTGTCTCTCTCCCACCATCCCTAGCCCTCAGCCTCATTCTCTGTCTCTCTCCCTCCATCCTCAGCCCTCAGCCTCATTCTCTGTCTCTCTCCCTCCATCCTCAGCCCTAGCCCTCAGCCTTATTATCTGTCTCTCTCTCTCCATCCCCAGCCCTCAGCCTCATTCTCTGTTTCTCTCCCACCATCCCTAGCCCTCAGCCTCATTCTCTGTCTCTCTCCCTCCATCCTCAGCCCTCAGCCTTATTATCTGTCACTCTCCCTTCATCCCCAGCCCTCAGCCTCATTTTCTGTCTCTCTCCCACCATCCCCAGCCCTCAGCCTCATTCTCTGTCTCTCTCCCTCCATCCTCAGCCCTAGCCCTCAGCCTTATTATCTGTCTCTCTCTCTCCATCCCCAGCCCTCAGCCTCATTCTCTGTCTCTCTCCCTCCATCCTCAGCCCTAGCCCTCAGCCTTATTATCTGTCTCTCTCTCCATCCCCAGCCCTCAGCCTCATTCTCTATCTCTCTCCCTCCATCCCCAGCCCTCAGCCTCATTCTCTGTCTCTCTCCCTCCATCCTCAGCCCTCAGCCTCATTCTCTGTCTCTCTCCCTCCATCCTCAGCCCTAGCCCTCAGCCTTATTATCTGTCTCTCTCTCCATCCCCAGCCCTCAGCCTCATTCTCTGTCTCTCTCCCACCATCCTCAGCCCTAGCCCTCAGCCTTATTATCTGTCTCTCTCTCTCCATCCCCAGCCCTCAGCCTCATTCTCTATCTCTCTCCCTCCATCCTCAGCCCTCAGCCTCATTCTCTGTCTCTCTCCCACCATCCTCAGCCCTAGCCCTCAGCCTTATTATCTGTCTCTCTCTCTCCATCCCCAGCCCTCAATCTCATTCTCTGTCTCTCTCCCTCCATCCTCAGCCCTCAGCCTTATTATCTGTCACTCTCCCTTCATCCCCAGCCCTCAGCCTCATTTTCTGTCTCTCTCCCACCATCCCCAGCCCTCAGCCTCATTCTCTGTCTCTCTCCCTCCATCCTCAGCCCTAGCCCTCAGCCTTATTATCTGTCTCTCTCTTTCCATCCCCAGCCCTCAGCCTCATTCTCTGTCTCTCTCCCTCCATCCTCAGCCCTAGCCCTCAGCCTTATTATCTGTCTCTCTCTCTCCATCCCCAGCCCTCAGCCTCATTCTCTATCTCTCTCCCTCCATCCCCAGCCCTCAGCCTCATTCTCTGTCTCTCTCCCTCCATCCTCAGCCCTCAGCCTCATTCTCTGTCTCTCTCCCTCCATCCTCAGCCCTAGCCCTCAGCCTTATTATCTGTCTCTCTCTCTCCATCCCCAGCCCTCAGCCTCATTCTCTGTCTCTCTCCCACCATCCTCAGCCCTAGCCCTCAGCCTTATTATCTGTCTCTCTCTCTCCATCCCCAGCCCTCAGCCTCATTCTCTGTCTCTCTCCCACCATCCTCAGCCCTAGCCCTCAGCCTTATTATCTGTCTCTCTCTCTCCATCCCCAGCCCTCAGCCTCATTCTCTGTCTCTCTCCCTCCATCCTCAGCCCTCAGCCTCATTCCCTGTCTCTCTCCCTCCATCCTCAGCCCTAGCCCTCAGCCTCATTCTCTGTCTCTCTCTCTCCATCCCCAGCCCTCAGCCTCATTCTCTGTCTCTCTCCCACCATCCCCAGCCCTCAGCCTCATTCTCTGTCTCTCTCCCTCCATCCCTAGCCCTCAGCCTCATTCTCTATCTCTCTCCCTCCATCCCTAGCCCTCAGCCTCATTCTCTGTCTCTCTCCCTTCATCCCCAGCCCTCAGCCTCATTCTCTGTCACTCTTCCTCCATCCCCAGCCCTCAGCCTCCCTCTCTCCCCCCATCCTCAGCCTCCCTCTCTCCCTCCATCCCCAGCCCTCAGCCTCCCTCTCTCTCTCCCCCCATCCTCAGCCTCCTCTCTCTCTCCATCCCCAGCCCTCAGCCTCATTCTCTGTCTCTCTCCCTCCATCTCCAGCCCTCAGCCTCCCCTCTCTCTCCCCCCATCCTCAGCCTCCCTCTCTCCCTCCATCCCCAGCCCTCAGCCTCATTCTCTGTCTCTCTCCCTCCATCTCCAGCCCTCAGCCTCCCTCTCTCTCTCCCCCCATCCTCAGCCTCCCTCTCTCCCTCCATCCCCAGCCCTCAGCCTCCCTCTCTCCCTCCATCTCCAGCCCTCAGCCTCCCTCTCTCCCTCCATCTCCAGCCCTCAGCCTCCCTCTCTCCCTCCATCTCCAGCCCTCAGCCTCCCTCTCTCTCTCCCCCCCATCCTCAGCCTCCCTCTCTCCCTCCATCCCCAGCCCTCAGGCTCATTCTCTGTCTCTCTCCCTCCATCCTCAGCCCTCAGCCTCATTCCCTGTCTCTCTCCCTCCATCCTCAGCCCTAGCCCTCAGCCTTATTATCTGTCTCTCTCTCTCCATCCCCAGCCCTCAGCCTCATTCTCTGTCTCTCTCCCACCATCCCCAGCCCTCAGCCTCATTCTCTGTCTCTCTCCCTCCATCCCTAGCCCTCAGCCTCATTCTCTATCTCTCTCCCTCCATCCCTAGCCCTCAGCCTCATTCTCTGTCTCTCTCCCTTCATCCCCAGCCCTCAGCCTCATTCTCTATCTCTCTCCCTTCATCCCCAGCCCTCAGCCTCATTCTCTGTCACTCTTCCTCCATCCCCAGCCCTCAGCCTCCCTCTCTCCCCCCATCCTCAGCCTCCCTCTCTCCCTCCATCCCCAGCCCTCAGCCTCCCTCTCTCTCTCCCCCCATCCTCAGCCTCCCTCTCTCTCTCCATCCCCAGCCCTCAGCCTCATTCTCTGTCTCTCTCCCTCCATCTCCAGCCCTCAGCCTCCCTCTCTCTCTCCCCCCCATCCTCAGCCTCCCTCTCTCTCTCCATCCCCAGCCCTCAGCCTCATTCTCTGTCTCTCTCCCTCCATCTCCAGCCCTCAGCCTCCCTCTCTCTCCCCCCCATCCTCAGCCTCCCTCTCTCCCTCCATCCCCAGCCCTCAGCCTCCCTCTCTCCCTCCATCTCCAGCCCTCAGCCTCCCTCTCTCTCTCCCCCCATCCTCAGCCTCCCTCTCTCCCTCCATCCCCAGCCCTCAGCCTCCCTCTCTCCCTCCATCTCCAGCCCTCAGCCTCCCTCTCTCCCTCCATCTCCAGCCCTCAGCCTCCCTCTCTCCCTCCATCTCCAGCCCTCAGCCTCCCTCTCTCTCCCCCCCATCCTCAGCCTCCCTCTCTCCCTCCATCTCCAGCCCTCAGCCTCCCTCTCTCTCTCCCCCCCATCCTCAGCCTCCCTCTCTCCCTCCATCCCCAGCCCTCAGCCTCATTCTCTGTCTCTCTCCCTCCATCTCCAGCCCTCAGCCTCCCTCTCTCTCTCCCCCCCATCCTCAGCCTCCCTCTCTCCCTCCATCCCCAGCCCTCAGTCTCCCTCTCCCCTGCTCCCGTCCCCCCAGCCCTTGGTCTTGGCTCAGGCAGCAGTAAACGGCTCAAACCGGCTTGTCCAGCTCAAGCCTCTCTCTGCATCACAGGCCCCTGGGTTATATTGGGTAAAGAAATTAGCACATGAGGGGGAGGGGATGGTCACATGATGTGATTTTCCTTTGCTTAACTTAAGCAGTTTGAGGGATCGATTCCATTATCTCCCTCAGTCCTCCCTCAGAGTCAATGGAACCTCTACTGCATGCTAGCCTGTATGTACACACGCTTTTTAATTAGATTCTCAAACTTCTCAAACAAAGCCGTTGCTTTACCTTAATAGGTGTTTTAAAAGGGATTGATTAATATCAGCAGAAAAGGAGAAAATGTTCCCTTGTGCCTAATCAAGGCATTTATAGAAGGTTCAAGCCAATCCGGGAGACTGGCAGCTGGCAACTCAGCACAATATTAGTGGAGTAAAAGGCTATTAGTTATTTTAGAACAGTTCCTCACCTAAATCAAAGTGGGACTAATGTCAAAGCTTTTCTGGGAAGATCTCTTCCCAAAGCTGAAGCTTTGAACAGTATTCATCAGGAACACTCCTTAAGTGCTACAACAAGCAGAACATGCTTGTTTTATTAACATTTTCTTCTCTTCTCCTCTCCAAAAGGAGTCTTGCTGTCAGACTGAGCAGACAGAGAGACAGTTTGAGAGCAAGCTACATTCAATCGATGTGAGGGGGAACTCAGCAGCTTTGGAACTTCTTAACAGACAACATGGCTTCTGTGTGTGTATGGAAAACAATCATCAAAACAGGTTATTGGTATAGCCACCTATATAGACTATACAGACTTTACATAGCTCTGTGACGACCTTTGAACCTGCCCTCTCTGTTTGGATGTTAACTGGGCTACAGTAATGGATGTTATTACTCAAACATAGCTCTACTTCAGAGATACGTACATAGCCTACACACAGACAGAGCCATGTTGTCAACTTATAGTATTCCCTCATTTTCAACATCCATCATCACTCTTCAGTGTTCCTTACTGAATGAAAGTGTCTTGACTTCTAAAGACAATAATGGCAATAGGGTTTGAAAATCTTTGTAACTTTCACAAAATGTCCCAGGTTCTCCCGAAATCCCAATTCCCTGCTTATTCCCTCCTTATTCCGCGAATCAGGAAAACCGTGGAATTTTGCAACCATAGACAATCACAATCAGGTTACATGAGAAGTAGAGCATGGGAGTGTTTACATACAGTCCTGTAAATCCATGTGAGTGTTTGGATTCCAGGGGCTTGTCGGTGATGTGTATGTCTGTGGATGACGACAACTTACTGTGTTAATCTGGGTCCAGATAGGTCTGTGGAGAGATTTATCAACCTTCTGTGAAATGAACATCACTCCAGAACATGTTACTAATCTTCACCACCCAGTTGATCAGAAAAAGTGGATCTGGCATTACGGAGTTTGGCCCTCTGCTTGGCCTCACCATGGCCCAAATACCGCAGGATGATGGAACTCTCTGAGGGATGAGGAATGGAGGGATGAAGATGGAGGGATGAAGGATGGAGTAGAGATAAAGGATGTGGATGTCCTGTCAGCACTCTCTTCCTTCATCTCTCATACAGCAGGCCTCTCTCTGCCTTTTTACCATTATGGTCACATATGTGGGCCACATTTTACATTCATAAACCATGTCATGGCCATTAACACCTTGTTCAGTCATGTTACCTCATTAGCTATCGAGCTAACAACCTGGCAACTTTAGCAGTATATCCAAACATTTGAGGGCACAGACAGAATGGTAAAGGTACAACTTCTTCAGGAGATTAATGATCATATGAATGAATGAATGAATGAATGATAGATAGATAGATGTGGATGTGGTCACACACAAACTGACATTCTGAAAGAGACAGTGTACAGTATTCAATGTAATGCATCTCAATAGGAATGTAGAAACCTAATATTTCACATATTACCGTGTAATTTCAATGACAGGTATTTGTATAGCTTTTATAATGAACAAATGTAATTTATAGGGTTACATTTTTCTTTCTAGGGCACAACATGTGCTTCAAAAGTATCTAGAATTCATATAGGCCCAAGACAGGCTGTATCTCAATCAATTTACCAATCTTATTTTCTGGTGCTCCTACTTTTTATGTGGTGCTCCTACATTTTATGTGGTGCTCCTACATTTTATGTGGTGCTCCTTCATTTTACGTGGTGCTCCTACATTTTATGTGGTGCTCCTACATTTTATTTTTATGTGGTGCTCCTACATTTTATGTGGTGCTCCTACATTTTACGTGGTGCTCCTACATTTTATGTGGTGCTCCTACATTTTACGTGGTGCTCCTACATTTTATGTGGTGCTCCTACATTTTACGTGGTGCTCCTACATTTTATGTGGTGCTCCTACATTTTATTTTTATGTGGTGCTCCTACATTTTATTTGTATGTGGTGCTCCTACATTTTATGTGGTGCTCCTACATTTTATGTGGTGCTCCTAAGTCATCCGCAGGCCCTTTTACCACCGGCCCACCTCGCCATCTGATCTTAATGGGTACTGTAATAGATGATATCGTGTCCTCATCACAGAGATAGCATGAAGAAGAGGTTTTGATGATGATCTTAATGGGTACTGTAATAGATGAGATTGTGTCCTCATCACAGAGATAGCATGAAGAAGAGGTTTTGATGCTGATCTTAATGGGTACTGTAATAGATGAGATCGTGTCCTCATCACAGAGATAACATGAAGAAGAGGTTTTGATGCTGATCTTAATGGGTACTGTAATAGATGAGATCGTGTCCTCATCACAGAGATAGCATGAAGAAGAGGTTTTGATGCTGATCTTAATGGGTACTGTAATAGATGAGATTGTGTCCTCATCACAGAGATAGCATGAAGAAGAGGTTTTGATGCTGATCTTCATGGGTACTGTAATAGATGAGATCGTGTCCTCATCACAGAGATAACATGAAGAAGAGGTTTTGATGCTGATCTTCATGGGTACTGTAATAGATGAGATCGTGTCCTCATCACAGAGATAGCGTAAAAGAAGAGGTTTTGATGTTGCTGGCCAGAGAAGAGCATTTCTATGGCTTTGTTTTGCCAGTAGAACTTTATCCAATAAGCAGTGTCACGGCAGTGTGTGCGTGCATCCATGATTGTTTGTGTGAGAGTGAGTGGCAGCAGCATTGTTCTCTGTCTGTAGCGATTAGGAGGGGGGCTGAAAGGGACGGGAAGGCAGGGAAGCACATGCCTGGTGTGAAGCGTCCGTGCTCCTCTCCTCAGATCACATGTTGCTGCCTAAAGCGTCAATCTAAGTAACATGATTAAAAAAATCCCTAGCAAAATCAGTCAGTTTAACTAGACATGTTGTCCTTCTGCACCTGCGGTGGAAGGAGTCCGCGCTACAGCGTTGTATTTCAGACAACGACACATCCTGAAAATAGGCCTCAGAACAACATCTGTAGCGACTGACCATTCTATTACGACCACTCTATAGAAAAGGGGAGACTCTCACGAACACAATGATGTTCTCCGTTTTGTTCTACGACCCACACAAGTGTCATGGGACTCGTCTGACAGTAACCCAAACAAAGAAATGGAAGTATCGAGGTAGTTTTGTGTCCCCAAAAATAAGGGGTTAAATATGTCTACAAAAAATATACAGTACCAGTCAAAAGTTTGTACATACCTACTCATTCAAGGGTTTTTCTTTATTTTTACAATTTTCTACATTGTATAATAATCAAGACTTCAAAACTATGAAATAACACATATGGAATCATGTAGTAACTAAAGTGTTAAACAAATCAAAAAATATATATACACCCTATACCTTGATTGACAGCTTTGCACATTCTTGGCATTCTCTCAACCAGCTTCATGAGGAATGCTTTTCCAACAGTCTTGAAGGAGTTCCCACATATGCTGAGCACTTGTTGACTGCTTTTCCCTTCACTCTGCTGTCCAACTCATCCCAAACCATTTAAATTGGGTTGAGGTCAGGTGATTGTGGAGGCCAGGTCATCTGATGCAGCACTCCTTCACTCTCCTTGGTAAAATAGCCCTTACACAGCCTGGAGGAGTGTTTTGGGTAATTGTCCTGTTCAAAAACAAATTATAGTCCCACTAAGAGCAAACAGAGGGGATGGCGTAATGCTGCAGAATGTTGTGGTAGCCTTGCTGGTTAAGTGTGCCTTGAATTCTAAGTAAATCACAGCCAGTGTCACCAGAAAAGCACCCCCACACCATCACACCTCTTCCTCCATGCTTCACAGTGGGAACCACCCATGCGGAGATCATCCATTCACCTACTCTGCGTCTCACAAAGACACAGCGATTGGAACCAAGTATCTCAAATTTGGATTCATCAGACCAAAGGACAGATTTCCACCAGTCTACTGTCCATTGCTCGTGTTTCATGGCCCAAGCAAGTCTCTCTTCTTATTGGTGTCCTTTAGTAGTGGTTTCTTTGCAGCAATTCGACCATGAAGGCCTGATTCACACTGTCACGACTTCCGCCGAAGTCGGCTCCTCTCCTTGTTCGGGCGGCAATCGACATCACCGGCTTTCTAGCAATTACCGCTCCATTTTTCATATCTCCATTTGTCTTGCCTTGTTTCCATACACATCTGTTTTTTATTTCCCCAATCAATCTACTTGTATTTAACCCTCTGTTTCCCATAATGTTTTGTGTGTAATTGTTTCATGTTACGTGGTGTTAGTTTACGCACTTTACTTTTATGTTCCGTTTTTTGAGCGCGTTTGATTTATGTAGTACTCTTGTTTTTGGAACTATAACAAAAGTGCACCTGTTCATTATACTCTGCTCTCCTGCACCTGACTCCAATACACCATTGACAGAATTACCTCCAATGGAGTCAGCAGGATCAGGTAACCCGGTCAGAGGAGTCGAGGAGCGCATCCAGGAACATTCAGCCATGTTACATCATCCTGGTGCCATGATGGATCGTGTTGTCCAGACCATGGACCGCTGGGAAAGACAGGAAGTCTCGATCAGCACAACCAGGGTTATCTCCACCCGTTCCATCCGGAGAGAATTCCAGTGGGATGCGTGTCTCCCTTCCCAGGGAGTATGATGGGACGGCAGCACAGTGCCAGGGATTCTTGTTACAACTGGACCTCTACCTGGCCACTGTGCACCCAGCCCCCTCAGGAGGGGAGAGAGTGGCCGACCTCGTCTCCTGCCTCACAGGAAGAGTGCTGGAGTGGGCAAACAGCGTGTGGAGTGAAGGAGACATGGCGCCAGACCACTTCGAGGAGTTCACCCGTTGCTTCAGGGCCATCTTTGACCATCCACCTGAGGGCAGAGCGGCGGGGGAGAGGCTTTTCCACTTGAGACAGGAATTCGCCCAGGAATTCGCCCAGGGATTCCGGACCTTGGCCGCCGAAGCAGGCTGGAACGACAGGGCCCTCATCGACCATTATCGATGCAGCCTACGAGAGGACGTCCGACGTGCTGATAGGGAAACGGGAGGAGGAACCATCACGTGCGCCATCTGTGGCCGCAGAGGACACACTGTCGGTTGGTGCCATGTTGGTTCCTCTGGGAGTCGAGGCAACAGGCAGGGCACTCTGGCGTCACACCAGGTGAGTTTGCACCACACTCATCCAGAGTCCTCTGTTGATCAACTGTTTGTGCCTGTTTGTTTCCCTGAGTTTTCCCCCAGATTCCCAGCTCGTCGATTCAGGCGCAGCTGGGAATTTTATTGTCAGAACATTAGCCATTAGGTTAGGGATCCCCGTTTTTTCTATAGTGAGACCCTTCCCGGTACGGGGTACATTTGGCCCTCTACTTCACCCGCCTCCTCTGGTTTCTTTTTTGTGAAGAAGAAGGATGGAGATTTACGCCTGTGTATAGAGGTCTCAATCAAATCACGGTGAGGTACAGTTACCCGCTACCTCTTATCGCCACGGTGATTGAGTCAATGCATGGGGCGCGCTTCTTCACGAAACTGGATCTTATGAGTGCGTATAACCTGATGCATTTCCGGGAAGGAGACAAGTGGAAGACAGCTTTCAGTACCACCTCAGGGCACTATGAGTACGTCGTCATGCCGTACGGGTTGATGAGTGCTCCATCAGTTTTCCAATCCTTTGTAGACAAGATTTCCAAGGACCTGCATAGGCAGGGTGCAGTGGTGTATATCGATGACATTCTGATATACTCCTCTACACGTGCCGAGCATGTGTCCTTGGTGCACAAGGTACTTGGAGCATGACGACTGTTGGAGCATGACCTGTACTTCAAGGCTGAGAAATGCCTGTTCTTTCAGCAGGCCGTCTCCTTCCTAGGGTATCGCATTTCCACATCAGGGGTGGAGATGGAGAGTGACCGCATTGCAGTTGTGCGTAATTGGCCGTCTCCCACCACGGTAAAGGAGGTGCAGAGATTTTTAGGGTTTTCCAATTACTACCGGAGATTTATCTGGGGTTTTGGCCAGGTTTCTGCGCCCATTACCTCAATGCTGAAGGGGGGTCGGACGGTGCGCTGTCTGCCTGGGAAGTACTGGTGGCCCACTTTGGCTAAGGACATGAGGGTTTATGTCTCCTCCTGCTCGGTATGTGCCCAGTGTAAGGCTCTGAGACACCTGCCCAGAGGTAAGTTACATCCCTTACCCGTTCCACAAGACCTTGGTCACATCTGTCAATGGATTTCCTAACGGATCTTCCTCCCTCACAGGGAAATACCACGATCCTGGTCATTGTGGATCGTCGTCTCCTCCCTCTGCCTGGTCTCCCTACGGCCCTACAGACTGCGGAGACCCTGTTTACACACGTCTTCCAGCACTACGGGGTGCCTTAGGATATAGTGTTGGATCGGGGTCCCCAGTTCACGTCGAGAGTTTGGAAGGTGTTTATGGAATGTCTGGGGGTCTCGATTAGCCTTACCTCAGGTTTTCACCCGAGAGTAACGGGCAGGTAGAGAGAGTCAACCAGGATGTGGGCAGGTTTCTGTGGTCCTATTGCCAGGACTGGCCGGGGAGTGGGCAGCGTTTGTGCCCTGGGCCATGATGGCACAGAACTCACTTTGTCATTCCTCCACTAACCTCTACCCCTTTCAATGCATATTGGGTTACCAGCCGGATCTGGCACCATGGCATCAGGGTCGGACCGAGACTCCTGCAGTGGACGACTGGTTTAGGCGCGTGGAGGAGACATGGGAGGTCGCCCGTGTCCATCTCCAGCTTGTCGCCAGAAAGCCAGCGAGGACCGTCACCGCAGTGAGACCCCGGTGTTCGCACCCGGGGACCGGGTCTGGCTCTCGACCCGTAACCTGCCCCTCCACCTGCCCTGCCGGAGGCTGGGTCCGCAGTTTGTGGGGCCATTTAAAGTCCTGAGGAGGGTGAACGAGGTATGTTATAGATTACAGCTTCTCTCTAATTATCGTATTAACCCCTCGTTCCATGTGTCTCTCCTCAGGCCGGTGGTGGCTGGTCCACTCCAGGAATCTGAGGTGCGGGAGGTCCCTCCGCCCCCTTTGGACATCAAGGGAGCCCCGGCGTACATCGTTAGTTCCATTCTGCATTCGAGGCGTCTGGTGGGGGGCCTTCAGTACCTTGTGGAGTGGGAGGGGTATGGGCCGGAGGAGACGTGCTGGGTTCCGGTTGCAGATGTTTTGGATCCTGAACTGCTGCGGGAGTTTCACCGTTGCGCCGCTGGAGCCGCGCGTCAAGGGGGGGTACTGTCACGACTTCCGCCGAAGTCGGCTCCTCTCCTTGTTCGGGCGGCAATCGATGTCACCGGCATTCTAGCCATCACCGCTCCGTTTTTCATATATCCATTTGTCTTGTCTTGTTTCCATACACACCTGGTTTTTATTTCCCCAATCAATCTACTTGTATTTAACCCTCTGTTGCCCATCATGTTACGTGGTGTTAGTTTACGCTCTTTACTTTTATTTTCCGTTTTTAAGCACGTTTGATTTATGTAGTGCTCTCGTTTTTGGAACTATAACAAAAGTGTTCCTGTAATCCAAAATCCATAATATGTATTTGGTCTTTTACCAAATAGGGCTATCTTCTGTATACCACCCCTACCTTGTCATAACACAACTGATAGACTCAAATGAATTAAGATGAAAGAAATTCCACAAATTAACTTTTAACAAAACACGTCTGTTAATTGAAATGCATTCCAGGTGACTACCTTATGAAGCTGGTTGAGAGAATGCCAAGAGTGTGCAAAGCTGTCATCAAGGCAAAGGGTGGCTACTTTGAAGAACCTAAAATATATTTTGTTTTTAACACCTTTGTGGTTACTACATGATTCCATGTGTTATTTCATAGTTGTGATGTCTCCACTCTTATTCTACAGTGTAGAAAACCTGTGTAGAAAATCCTGGTATGTATCCCTAGAGGTCCTAAAATTCCAAATCAAATAGCTGAATAACCCCCCCACTTTAGAGTTTAATACCTCAATTTCTGCCCAACATCTCCTTTCAGCTTCACCATTGTGTTATTTCAACATGCCATCAGTCTTTCAGATAAGCCTATGAAGAGCTCTTTGAATAGGGTAGAGAGGTATTTGGCTCAATATGGTATAATGCTAAGTGAATGTCTCATTTCAGCTTTATGCCAGCGGTTGAGGGATTTTTCTCCTCAGCTCAGAAGGAGATTGAGCGGCATCAGCGGTACGATTTGCGGAGATTATATTCTACGAGTTGCCTGCCGCAAGTAATTGAAACTAAAAATAACTTTAAAAATATTTGCATCAGAAGACAGCAGCAGCCCAGTTGGTGTCAAGCTCTCTGTCACTGCTCTGTTGTCTCTGACGCTCCCTGTCCCTCCCTCCCTCCCTCCCTCCTCGACTCCCTTTATATTCAGACGTCCTGTTGACGGATTTGTCTAACCTGTCCACCATTAAGGCTTTAGATAGGCTACCAGTTACCAGGAAGCAATACAGATTGCCATCAAAAAAGAACACATGGTGCTTAAAATGCATTATAAAGAGGGTATTCAAGTGTTACATATTGTTGTGCTTGTTGATGCTGTTTTTGTTGAAGTTTTACCCTCTACAGTTTGTTTAACAGAACACTGGTGATGGGGTAACAGGGTAATGCTGTTGTGTGTTCTTCTGCAGATTCTCATGGTGCAAAGGGTTTTTGGGTACAGTGGTAAGAGGGAAACAAAACAGAAGTAATTGTTTGGATAAACTGATTAGCAAGCAATAATTAAACTGATACACATCTGTATTTGGGGGTTGAATTAAAAAAGCAATTAATGATGTCAGTGCTTGGGGAGAAACAACCACATATTTTCTTTCTGTCCGGGTTTTCTCTCATGCAGACAGGAGGGATCTGTTGAAAAGTTAAAAAGTGTGCTACGAGAAAGTAGGAAAGGTTGTAGAAAACGTTCAACTAAAAAGTAAGGCCTTATGAGAGAGGCTACCGGACTGCTGTATCCTTGTGGCGTGGGATGTGTCTGTGAACTTTGTTAAGGAACTTTGTGGGAGACACTGGCTGATGTGTTGACGGTGGCAGAGCACTGATATGGAAACTCCTCTGTGGTGGGGGGGGGGGACCCTCCTCCTCCTCCTCCTCCTCTGCATGTGTTGCAACCTGTTGCGTCGCGCAATCCCGGATCCGGGATTCTATTTATAGCCTCAAGCTCATTAGCATAACGCAACGTTAACTATTCATGAAAATCGCAAATTAAATGAAATAAATATATTTGCTCTCAAGCTTAGACTTTTGTTAACAACACTGTCATCTCAGATTTTCCAAATATGCTTTTCAACCATAGCTAAACAAGCATTTGTGTAAGAGTATTGATTGCTAACATGGCTATAAGCCTAGAATTCAGCCAGCAACATTTTCACAAAAACAAGAAAATAATTCAAATAAAATCATTTACCTTTGAAGACCTTCAGATGTTTTCAATGAGGAGACTCTCAGTTAGATAGCAAATGTTCAGTTTTTCAAAAAAATATTATTTGTGTAGGACAAATCGCTCCGTTTTGTTCACGTTTGGCTATGAAAAAAACCTGTATACAGTTATAGCCTCAAGCTCATTAGCATAATGTAACGTTAACGATTTCTGAAAATCGCAAATAAAATGAAAATAATGCGCCTGCTCTAAAGCTTAGCCTTTTCTTAACAACACTGTCATCTCAGATTTTCAAAATATGCTTTTGAACCATCGCTATTCACTAATTTGTGTAAGAGTATGCTAAGCTAGCTTAGCATTTTGAGTAGCATTTAGCACGCAACATTTTCACAAAAACCAGATAACCAAATAATTAAATCATTTACCTCTGAAGAGCTTCGGATGTTTTCAATGAGGAGACTCTCAGTTACATAGCAAATGTTCAGTTTTTCCTGAAAGCATCTTTGTGTAGGAGAAATCGCTCCGTTTTGTACATCACATTTGGCTACCGAAACGAACCGAAAATTCAGTCACCAACAACGTCAAACTTTTTCCGAATTAACTCCATAATATCGACCAAAACATGGCAAACGTTGTTTGGAATCAATCCTCAAGGTGTTTTTTCACATATCTCTTCATTGATATATCGTTCGTGGAAGCCTGCTTTCTTCTCTGAATTCCATGGAAAAATACTTGCAGGTGAGGTTTGCGCACCAATTTCGGCGCAGGACACCGGGCGGACACCTGGTAAATGTGGTCTCTTATGGTTAATCTTCCAATGATATGCCTACAAATATGTCACAATGCTGCAGACACCTTGGGGAAACGACAGAAAGGGCAGACTCATTCCTCTCGCATTCACAGCCATATAAGGAGACAATGGAAAATGGAGCCTCAAAAATCCTGCTCATTTCCTGGATGCCGTTTCATCTTGGTTTTGCCTGTAGCTCACGTTCTAGGGCACGCACAGAAAATATCTTTGCAGTTCTGGAAACGTCAGAGTGTTTTCTTTCCAAAGCTACCAATTATATGCATAGTCGAGCATGTTTTTGTGACAAAATATTGCGCTTAAAACGGGAACGTCTTTTTATCCAAAAATGATATAGCGCCCCTAGAGTTTCAAGAGGTTAAACAAATGTACTTTTAAACAAAAGTATACACCGCACACACATTGTTATAGGCTTAAAAAATGAAGACACCCATACCATGTCAGATATAGAGTTGAAATCTATTCAACTTTGAGTTTGTATCCCAATATTGCACTTTATATACATCACATTCCACCCATGAGGCCACGAGAGGATGATTTGGTCATTTGACTGCAGGAAAGGGCTACTAGCAGCTAGTTGGCTGGCGCTATCCTCTCCACTGTGTGTTCTAGATCAGCCATCCGAAGACATGGACACACAGAAGCTAAAATAAAGAAAGCAACCATGTTGTTGATAGATTTATTTATTTAACTAGGAAAGTCAGTTAAGAACAAAGTCTTATTTACAATGATATCTTACCGGGGAACAGTGGGTTAACTGCCTTGTTCAGGGGCAGAACGGCAGATTTTTACCTTGTCAGCTCAGGGATTCGATCCAGAAACCTTCTGGTTACTGGCCCAACACTCTAACCACTAGGCTACTTGCCACCCCGATCACAACATTACTAATGGTAAAATAATCCACCAGGGATGATAACTCTATCTCTGCCTGCATCCCAAATGGCACCCTATTTCCTACATAGTGCACTACTTTTTACCAGGCCATGGTCGAAAGTACTGCACTATATAAGGATCCAGGCCATTTAGGACAGAACCTCTATGTCAGCCCATCTGATGCCAGGCCATGCCTCACACTAACAACCATGAGTGTATGGCATTACCGTTCCCATTACCGTACTCTAGGAACATGTACGTAGGCTGGGAGCTAAGGAATGAGTCAGTTTAGCAGGTTACTGGCCTTGTGGTTCAGTGTTTACCACTGGCTCTGGGTGGAGGGAGGGAAGAAGGAAGAGAGGGTGGAAGGAAGGGAGGGAGAGAGGGTGAGAGGGAAGAAGGAAGAGAGAGAAGAAGGAGAAGAGGTTGATAGGGAGGAAGGGAGTGAGAGGGTGAGAGGGAAGAAGGAAGAGAGAGAAGAAGGAGAAGAGGTTGATAGGGAGGAAGGGAGTGAGAGGGTGAGAGGGAAGAAGGAAGAGAGAGAAGAAGGAGAAGAGGTTGATAGGGAGGAAGGGAGTGAGAGAAGGTGAGATGTGGTTTTAATAAGCTAGCAGAAAGAACACTGGCTGTGTGCTGCTGTGTCTCCTCTCTGTGTTCACTGCCAGCTCGGTTGTGTAATTCGATAGGTACCTGGGATTCTTCCCCACCGCTCTCTCTCTCTCTCTCTCTTTCTCTCTTTCTCTCTAGATGTCTCTGTCTCATCTTAACTGCTGCAGGTTTACAGGATCAAAGTCATATCGATGTGGTACTACCTACAGTACATTTGTACCTACAGTACATTTCAAAGCCGTCCTCCTCACGACATGTTTTAAACTTTGTGTTATGAAGGAGTGTGTGTAGGGAGGGAGCCAGGGAGCCAGCCGGTCAGTTCATCCTTCCTCTCCTGATGTTTCCTTCTTTACCAGGTGGATTTATCGCAGCTCCCTCCCTAGCTTTCAGGAAGACAACAGATGTCCCATCAGAGCAGAGCAGTGCTGTGAGAGGAATATGGAGAGGGAGATGGAGAGAGAGAGAGGGGGAGAGAGAGAGCAAGAGAGACAGGCACAGTGCCGTAGGGTGGCACAGTGCAGGGCTTAGTCTGGTCCTGACTCCCTGACCTCTAACTTACGAAAGTAACCTTGTCTAAATAATAGAACATCTTAACCTGATTTAATGCAAGTAATTACAGGGAATATAGGGAAATATATTTCAGACAAGAGGTGTTCACTGATCCGGGTGAACCCGATATGCCCGAGACCTGACCCGGGCCAGAGGAGGTTCAGGGTCTGAAATTCTAACTTTTCCCTCAGGTCCGGGTCGGGTCCTGTTTGGTTGTCGTCAGGTCTCAGGTCTATATAACTACAGCTGATAGACCTGAGTGGACTCGAATGGACCTGGCCACTGCTCTGCATTGCCTATCAGACATTTATTTAATGCTAATAAGGTGAATTTACTAACTTATAGAAGGCCTAGCCAACATTTAAGGACCCATTTGTTAACCAGAAAAGCAACATGGCTGATAAACATACTTGTTTTGTCACTCAGGTCCAATCGAGTCTAGGTCAAGTTGTCCTCCTGTCCATTCGGGTTCAGGTCTGATTGTTCTCGGATCCGTTCAGGTCCCGATCTCCATTTAATAAATATGATCAGTCCATTCGGGTCGGGTAGGATTGTGTTCGGGTCGTTCCGGGTGTGGTTCCAACATTTTGGACCCATGAAGACCTCTAGTTCAGACAGAGTTCATCACCGCATTTGAGAGACATGCATATGTAGTTGTGTTAGGAGCTGCACTACCATTGCATGTCCTATAAACACCAGCCAATCTAAAAGATCTGAAGCACTGAAGCGCACCACATGTAATTAGAATTTGAGTGAAAAAAACACATTTTGGTTTTGATTGAAGTGAATCAGACAGTGGGAGACTTAGCTATCTGTGCTGTGTGTGGTATTTGCCTCAGGACCTTCCCGCTCTCATCTTCCTGTCGCTCTGACTTACTTTAGAGTTTTCAACCCAGACAAACTTGTCTCCATCCATCTGTCTTCCTTTTCTGCGAGAGGAGGAAAGGAGGAGGGGGAGAGAAGGTGGGATGGAGGGGTGTGAGCGGTCGCTCCAGACTGTGATCAAGTGTTGGCAGCGGTGCCTGCTGCAACGGGGCATCAGGTCAATGTTCCCCTCTGCCAAACTGCCTGCCAACAGCCAACAGAGAAGGAAGGATGGAGGTAGAATGGAGGTAGAATGAGGGAGAGGTAGATGGAGAGAGGAAGGGAGAGAGGATGAGAGAGAGAGATGAATGGTGGGACTGCGAGATGGAGGGAGTACAGTGTTACTGTGACAGGAAGGGAGAGAGTGTGAGAAGAAGGGAGAGAAGGAGTGTGAGAGGGATTGAGTGTGAGTGCCTTTGGGTCAGTCCAGGGAAAATGCCACACATCCATCCACAGATAACATATTCATACTTCCCTGTATGTAGACATGGCTCACCAGATAACAAACCAAGAGATGGGTTGGAGCAGGTTCATACATATCCACGTACATACACATACCCCAGTAGCGTGTCGTGGTTCTGGGGCCTGGGCCTTCAGTCCTACACAGTCCCACCCGAATTAATCCACCTCTTATTACCATCATTATGATGCCATGGCTCTAGACACTATACATTTAGACAGAAACGCAGTATAACCAGGCGTTGCGTCACCTTGAAATTGACATTTTTATTCAGAGAATTGCAGGGGAAGTGTACAATACCTTTTCATTGTGCAGCTTCGTTGCCCTGCACGCTTGTTCGTTGAGCTGTAGATCCACTCGGGTTTGCAAAGCCAGTGTGGCTCCAAACACCAAATCGATCACTTGCAAATAATAGGCATTCCCAGCAGTACAGTTTGCAGTGCTTCTCGGAGCCTGTGAGTCATTGATAGCGGCCATAGTTGAAAGTGGCGAACGAACCCCTTTCCCGCCTGTGACAAGCTTTGTAGCGTTGGCGTCTACCTCTCCTGACAATGTCTAACTTTTCTTGAAAAGTTTGTCTTGAGAATGGCGTTATAATTATATCCTCGACCAAATCGATATCTTCTCCTTCCGCCATTGTGGGTTGAAAAAACAGCTTAGTAGTACGCAAATTAATTCGTTGATCAACTTCAGTTTCCTAGTTCTGAGACCTGTCCATATAGGACCTGCCTCTCAATATTGGTAATCCAATCAAAAGACTTGCACGCACTATGCCTGCTAGCTGGCTCCTGTGTAACACTGGAGCCAGCCAGCAGGCGTACAATAGCCAACTCTAAAGCTGATTGGTTGACACTAAATTTTAATTTCCATTCACTTTAAGCTACAAGCGCCCGCACTGTTGATTCTGAAGGCCTGAGGGCAGATTTTAGACCCCTGGCAACACATGATGGCTGAATATGATTGGATAAAAGATCTAACATAAAGACCAGCCCTCCAAATCTCAACCTGGGGCTGGAAGCAGTGCAACCAAGAGGAACGCTATGAAATGAAGATGGTAAACTCTTACTCCTGACGGCCCACCACTGCCATACCCATACCACAATCAACATCACCACCATCACCCCCAACATCTGCCCCAACATCACCCCTGAAATCACCACCAACATCATCCCAAAATCAGCTGCTGTGGTGTTAGTTATTGCCCTGAGTCGGATTTAGCCTTTTTAACGACGAAATGTTCCACAACATTCAACAACCCTGTGACCTCATCATCCGGCGCCAGCGACCCAAGCTCCATGGCACCAGATGTTGTAGCCAGCCTATCAGATGCGCTCCCCCGGAACGAACACAACAGATGCCTTGCAAGGGCACAGAATGACGTGAAATATTTAGCATGGAGAGAGAGCAGAGAGCAGGGTGGTTGGAATGAGTCTGAGACAAGCCTGGGCATTACCATTTGAAGGGCATGGTGCGGAGCAGAGAGAGAGAGGGGCACACACAAACTCACTCACACACACACACACACAGATGTTTTAGTGCTCTTATCTACAGTGCTATTGTGCTTTCTCTCGCTCTCTCTCCCTCTGACTGTCTGTCTCGCTCTCTTTCTCTCTCTTTCTATCTAACTGTCAGTCTCTCTCAGACACACACACTGGGGTTGTGGTACTGATCATTATTGCGGGCAGTCAATCAGAAGGTTGAGCATTAACAAATGAGTCTGACTTCCCCCCTTCTGTATTCTCCTCAGAGGTCAGCCGAGGCATCCTGAGTCAGGCAGACGCACAGCAAAACCTGAAATGGCACCCTATTCCCTAGCAAGTGTCCACTATGTAGCTCTGGCCAAAAGTACTGAACAAATCAAATCACATTTTATTGGTCACATACACATGGTTAGCAGATGTTAATGTGAGTGTAGCAAAATGTTGTGCTTCTAATTCCGACCGTGCAGTAATATCTAACAAGTAATCTAACAATTTCACAGCAACTACCTTTTACACACAAGTATAAAGGAATGAATAAGAATACAGTGAGGGAAGTATTTGATCCCCTGCTGATTTTGTACGTTTGCCCGCTGACAAAGAAATGATCAGTCTATAATGTTAATGGTAGCTTTATTTGAACAGTGAGAGGCAGAATAACAACAACAAAAATCCAGAAAAACGTATGTCAAAAATGTTATAAATTGATTTGCATTTTTATGAGGAAAATAAGTATTTCAAGGATGTCAGGGACAAGATTGTAGGCCTACACAAGGCTGGAATGGGCTACAAGACCATTGCCAAGCAGCTTGGTGAGAAGGTGACAACAGTTGGTGCGATTATTAGCAAATGGAAGAAACACAAAAGAACTGTCAATCTCCCTTGGCCTGGGGCTTCATGCAAGATCTCACCTCGTGGAGTTGCAATGATCATGAGATCGGTGAGGAATCAGCCCAGAACTTCACGGGAGAATCTTGTCAATGATCTCAAGGCAGCTGGGACCATAGTCACCAAGAAAACAATTGGTAACACTACGCCGTGAAGGACTGAAATCCTGCAGCGCCCGCAAGGTCCCCCTGCTCAAGAAAGCACATATACATGCCCGTCTGAAGTTTGACAATGAACATATGAATGATTCAGAGGACAACTGGGTGAAAGTGTTGTGGTCAGATGAGACCAAAATGGAGCTCTTTGGCATCAACTCAACTCACTGTGTTTGGAGGAGGAGGAATGCTGCCTATGACCCCAAGAACATCATCCCCACCGTCAAACATGGAGGTGGAAACATGCTTTGAAGGTGTTTTTCTACTAAGGGGACAGGACAACTTCACAGCATCAAAGGGATGATGGACAGGGCCAGGTACCGTCAAATCTTGGGTGAGAACCTCCTTCCCTCAGCCAGGGCATTGAAAATGGCAACGAAGGAGTGGCTCAAGAAGAAGCACATTAGGTCCTGGAGTGGCCTAGCCAGTCTCCAGACCATAATCCCATAGAAAATCTGTGGAGGGAGCTGAAGGTACGAGTTGCAAAACATCAGCATAAAACCTTAATGGACTTGGAGAATATCTGCAAAGAGGAGTGGGACAAAATCCCTCCTGAGATGTGTGGAAACCTGGTGGCCAACTACAAGATTAGTCTGACCTCTGTGGTTGCCAACGAGGGTTTTGCCACCAAGCACTAAGTCATGTTTTGCAGAGGGGTCAAATACTTATTTCCCTCATTAAAATGCAAATCAATTTATAACATTTTTAACATGAGTTTTTCTGGATTTCTTGTTGTTATTCTGTCTCTCACTGTTCAAATAAACCTACCATTAAAATTATAGATGGATCATTTCTTTGTCAGTGGGCAAACATTCAAAATCAGCAGGGAATCAAATACTTTTTTCCCTCACTGTATGTACATATAAATATATGGATGAGTGATGGCCGAGCGGCATAGGCAGTAGATAGTATAGAGTACAGTATATATACATATGAGATGAGTAATGTAGGGTATGTAAACATTATATAAAGTGGCATTATTTAAAGTGACTAGTGATACGTTTATTACATCCAATTGTTAATTATTAAAGTGGATAGAGATGAGTCAGTATGTTGGCAGCAACCACTCAATGTTAGTGATGGCTATTTAACAGTCTGTTGGCCTTGAGATAGAAGCTGTTTTTCAGTCTCTCGGTCCCAGCTTTGATGTACCTGTACTGACCTCGCCTTCTGGATGATAGCGTGGTAAACAGGTAGTGGCTTGGTGGTTATTGTCTTGATGATCTTTTTGGCCTTCCTGTGACATCGGGTGGTGTAGGTGTCCTGGAGGGAAGGTAATTTGCCCCAGGTGATGCGTTCTGCAGACCTCACTACCCTCTGAAGAGCCTTACGGTTATGTGTGGAGCAGTTGATACAGCCCGACAGGATGCTCTCAATTGTGCATCTGTAAAAGTTTGTGAGTGTTTTAGGGGACAAGCCAAATTTCTTCAGCTTCCCGAGGTTGAAGAGGTCGTGGTTGCACCTTCTTCACCACGCCGTCTGTGTGGGTGGACCATTTCAGTTTGTCCGTGATGTGTACACCGAGGAACTTAAAACTTTCCACCTTCTCCACTACTGTTCCGTTGATGTGGATTGGGGGGTGCTCCCCCTGCTGTTTTCTGAAGTCCACGATCATCTCCTTTGTTTTGCTGACGTTGAGTGTGAGGTTATTTTCCTGACACCACACTCCGAGGGCCCTCACCGTTGTTGGTAATCAAGCTTACCACTGTAGTGTCGTCTGCAAACTTGATGATTGAGTTGGAGGCGTGTGTGGCCACACAGTCATGGGTGAACAGGGAGTAAAGGAGAGGACTGAGAATGCACCCTCTGGGGCCCCAGTGTTGAGGATCAGCGGGGTGGAAATTTTGTTTCCTACCCTCACCACCTGGGGGCGGCCCATCAGAAAGTCCAGGACCCAGTTGCACAGGGCGGGGTGAGCTTGATGACGAGTTTGGAGGGTACTATGGTGTTAAATGCTGAGCTGTAATCAATGAACAGCATTCTTACATAGATATTCCTCTTGTCCAGATGGGTTAGGGCAGTGTGATTGATTAAAGTGATTGCGTCGTCTGTGGACCTATTGGAGCGGTAAGCATATTGGAGTGGGTCTAGGGTGTCAGGTAGGGTGGAGGTGATATGATCCTTGACTAGTCTCTCAAAGCACTTCATGATGACGGAAGTAAGTGCTACGGGGCGATAGTCATTTAGCTCAGTTACCTTCGCTTTCTTGGGAACAGGAACATTGGTGGCCCTCTTGAAGCATGTGGGAACAGCAGACTGGGATAGGGATTGATTGAACAGGTCCGTAACCCACCAGCCAGCTGGTCTGCGCATGCTCTGAGGACACGGCTAGGGATGCCATCTGGGCCGGCAGCCTTGCGAGGGTTATCTAGTGTGCCGAGGAACGAGTGTGCCATTTCAGAAAGGTAGAGGACATTCACCAGAACATATTGTACTGAATTGCACATAGTTCTTTTATAAATATTCTCTTTTCTTATCACCTTCCTTTCTTTTCTTCCTCTGTTTTCTACTCAGAGGCCTTATGATGAAGATCATATATTCTACAATCTACATGCTGTCAGAGAGCTGCCAAAATACAATCTGTTTGAATCCTCAGTGGATGTCTTGTTTTTTCAACGCCACAAGCTTCCTAACGTGGCAGGCATGATGTTGAATCCATTAAGGCTGTTTGCCAATCATCTCTCTGCCTGTCCTTGTGGCTCGGCAAATGAGAGCGAGGAAACAGTAGCAAGGCTAGCAACCAGGAGGCCATTCACAGACTGCAGCAGCACAACAGTCTCAAGGCTCCACGCCATGCTCACTGAATGAAACAATAAGGGCAGAGGTAGTGTGTGTGTGTGTGTGTGTGTGTGTGTGTGTGTGTGTGTGTGTGTGTGTGTGTGTGTGTGTGTGTGTGTGTGTGTGTGTGTGTGTGTGTGTGTGTGTGTGTGTGTGTGTGTGTGTGTGTGTGTGTGTGTGTGTGTGTGTGTGTGTGCATTAATGTGCATCTGTGTGTCTATTATGCTGCTTGAGTAATGCACAGAGAGAGATCCAGAAGAGAAATATGCCCTGGAGTCCAAATGAACAGTGATTATTTTTCTACTTTTGTTGGCCATGATAATTCCTCTGTTAGCGAATTGAAAAGGGCTTCGCTGGCGGCTGGTTTTGGGTGATATTGATATGGTTTTAGAAAATGAATAGCAACCATCCCTCTGGGTTTATATGAGCAGCATTATGGATTTATGGGGAGGCTTTGATAAAAAACAAAGCTGTCCCTCTTATTTGGCAGACACTGTTAAGTAGAGAATAAATCATTAAAGCCAGCTAGGGTTTGGTGGCGAGACATTGTTCTGTTGGTACAGTTGGAGCTGCTGTGTGCCTGTGCCTGTGTCTGTGTCTGGAACTGCTGGTGTGTGAGAACATGCTCAGAATGTAATTGCAACCTTACACACAACCAGGAAGGAAAGACAGAAGTTCTGGAGGTGGTTGCTTTGATTAGACTATAAACCTATAAACAGACAGGTACACAGGAGGGTTTATGCATTTCTACACATTTGTATGACTGTGTTGTAGTCATAAAAACTGTATACATATGTATTATATTGATTGATATGAACATAAAGTACAGTGTTCTCTACCTTCCTTGGAAATACGTCCGTCCAAAGGCATCTTTATCAATGAATGTCATATTATGTGAATGAATGAATCAACCCCTGGCCTGGCATCATACCTGCAGAGAGAACCTTTTGCACACATACCTGCAGAGAGAACCTTTTGCACACATACCTGCAGAGAGAACCTTTTGCACACATACCTGCAGAGAGAACCTTTTGCACACATACCTGCAGAGAGAACCTTTTGCACACATACCTGCAGAGAGAACCTTTTGCACACATACCTGCAGAGAGAACCTTTTGCACACATACCTGCAGAGAGAACCTTTTGAGATTATATACACACTACACTCTGTGCTCCCACGTGTTTTACATGATTTAGACCTGTAAGAACATACAGTATTTCGACCCGTACGTCATAGTCGGTGGTAGTATTGTGTGGTAACCTACACTCCAAACTCAACTCCCAGGACAATCAGAGAGCCTGGTCCTTTTCTGTTGTCTCTGTCATAACCTAGCAGTACAGGATCAGAGAGGTTCACTGTGAAGTCTGAGGACGGGACAAGAACCAGGGATTACACAGATTTGATTATCTTTCTTCTCGGATTAAAGGATGTAGCAAAGTTGATGCCGTCTGTCAGTCCACGGGGGAGAAATAAAACCCAAAAGCCAAAACGAAGCCAAAAAGAAAAACAGCAAGTGTTTTCTGAACTGACAGCAGTTGACAAAGCCCTGTCGGGGATTCAAATGTGTCATCAAACCAGTGTATTCAGCTGAAGGGTATACAGTAGCACGTTGGACATCACTCACTGACAGAGGGCTTTTCCTGTCCAACCCACCACTGTATTGCCGCACTGCTTAATGTCTTACATAACAGATGAAGATGGAAGGTGCAGTGGAAGATCACATCTTTGTTATTCTACACCTGAATTACCAGAGGGTTGTCACGTTACACTTAACGGTTCATTCCAGCAAATCATCTGTATTTCTAGATCCGTCACTAAAAGTGTGATTTAATATGATGCCACTTCCTTGTTAGCGTCATTTGGGTGTACTGTACAAAGTAACACCACACAATCACATTCTACAATCAAAGAAATATAATTACTATGACAAACGTTCCCATTCAGTTCATTCTATTGTAGCAGACCAGGGGGTTTGGTCAAGATGTTATACGCAGATCAGACATGGACAGGGTTGGATTAGCTCGGTTTCTAGAATGTTTATTTAAATAACCAAAAAAAAGAAAATGTCTCCTTCAGGAGACCCTCTCCGGGACAAATGTTGCTGTTTCCCGTGGGGAACAAAACTGAGCTCCCTCCATTATGCCTGGGACTGAGCACGACTATACGGGGGTAACCTCTCTTTCCCCCAGTCCCCTCTCTGTGTGCTGCCCTTCTGGCAGCTTTATGGAACTCATCCAGCTGGTGAGCAATCAGCCCCTTGATTACTCACCAACCACAATCAGCCCTGGCCAGAGAGCCCGTCGAGACCTGGCACGTCCAGCAGAGGGAGCCATCGCCTCGTGATGTAGACTCTGTCTGTCACCAGGCCTCGACGGGTCTCCCCCTGGTGGCTGAACTGCTGTACGCCACACTATGCATGCTATATCAAATTAATGTAAATAGTCTAGGTGTCCATTTGATTAATTGTTCAGCAGTCTTATGGCTTGGGGGTAGAAGCTAGTAAGGAGCCTTTTGGTCCTAGATTTGGCACGCCGGTCACCGCTTGACGTGCGGTAGCAGAGAGGACAGTCTATGACTTGGTGACTGGAATCTTTAATAATTTTTCTTCCTCTGACACCGCTTAGTATATAGGTCCTGGATGGCAGGAAGCTTGATCCCAGTGATGTACTGGGCAATAAGCACTACCCTCTGTAGCGCCTTACAGTTGGATGCTGAGCAGTTGCCATACCAGGCAGTGATGCAAGCGGTCAGGATGCCCTCGATGGTGCAGCAGTAGAACTTTTTGGGGACCCATGCCAAATCTTTTCAGTCTTCTGAGGAGGAAAAGGTAATATCGTACTATCTTCACGACTGTCTTGGTGTGTTTGGACCATGACAGTTCATTGGTGGACACCAAGGAACTTGAAACTCTCGACCCGCTCCACTACAGGCCTGCCGATGTTAATGGAGGCCTGTTCTGCCCTCCTTTTCCTGTAGTCCACGATCAGCTCCTTTGTCTTGCTCACATTGAGGGAGAGGTTGTTGTACTGGCACCACACTGTCAGTTCTCTGACCTCCTCCCTATAGGCTGTCTCATCATTGTCGGTGATCAGCCACTGTTGTGTTGTCAGCAAACTTAATGATGGTGTTGGAGTCATGCTTGGCCACACAGTCATGGGTGAACAGGGAGTATAGGAACAGACTAAGCACGCATTCCTGAGGGGCCCCAGTGTTGAGGATCAGATGTGTTTTTTCCTACCCTTGTTATGGCCTGTCAGGAAGTCCAGGATCCAGTTGTAGAGGGAGGGTCCTTAGCTTAGTGATGAGCTTTGTGGGCACTATGCTGAGCTGTAGTCAATGAACAGGATTCTCACATAGGTGTTCCTTTTGTCCAGGTGGCAAATGGCAGTGTGGAGTGCGATTGAGATTGCGTCATCTGTGGATCTGTTGGGGCGGTATGCGAATTTAAGTGTGTATAGGGTTTCCGGGAAGATGATAATGATGTGAGCCATGACCAGACTTTCAAAGCACTTCATGGCTACCGATGTGAGTACTACTGGGCGGTAGTCATTTAGGCATTTTACCTTTGCTTCCTTCGGCACAGGGACTATGGGGGTCTGCTTGAAACATATAGGTAATACAGACTCTGTCAGGGAGAGGTTGAAAATGTCAGTGAAGACCCTTGCCAATTGGTCCGCACATGCTTTGGCCCTACGGCTTTGTAAATGTTGACTTGCTTAAAGGTCTTGCTCACATCGGCTATGGAGAGCGTGATCACACAGTCTTCCGGAACAGCTGGTGCACTCATGCATGCTGCAGTGTTGCTTGCATCGAAGCGAGCATAAAACATTTTGCATGTCTGGTAGGCTTGCGTCACTGGGTAGCTCGCGGCTGGGTTTCCCTTTGTACTCTGTAATAGTTTGCCCTGCCATTATGTAGTGGGATTCAATCTTAGTCCTCTATTTAAACTTTTCCCTTTTGATGGTTCGTCTGTGGGCCTAGCAGGATTTCTTATAAGCGTCCAGATTAGTGTCCCGCTCCTTGAAAGCAGCAGCTCTAGCCTTCAGCTCAGTTGCCTGTAATGTTGCCTGTAATCCATGGCTTCTGGTTGGGATATGTACGTACGGTCACTCTGGGGATGACATCTTCGGTGCACTTATTGATGAAACCGGTGACTGAGCTGGTATACCATTGGAGGAGTCCCGGAACATATTACAGTCTAGCAAAACAGTGCTAGCAAAACAGTCCTGTAGTGTAGCATCTGCTTCATCTGACCACTTACCGTATTGAGCGAGTCACTTGTAATTCCTGGTGTAGTTTTTGATTGTAAGCAGGAATCGGGATAATTGGATTATAGGCAGATTTGCCAAATGGAGGGCGAGGTAGAGTTTTGCATGCGTCTCGAAGTGTGGAGTAAAGGTGGTCTAGAGTTTTTTTTCTTCTGGTAACACATGTGACATGCTGGGCATCACAGTCATTAGTGAGGAGAAATGGCACCTTTAAGTTAGCGCAAGCCATTTCCCTCAGTAGGCAGCTATCTACCTGTTTTGTTGTAGTCTTAGTACTTTGATAAGCTGTCGATGTTCAGGGCTCATTGTTCAGACAGAATGCCACCCGCTCAGGCCTTTTGACAACAGAACTGCTGTTTTAGCATTTAGTGAGGGTTAGATGAGACTGGGAGTCTGCAGTCTGCATTCTCCCTCCATTCATTGTTATTATTTTTTATTTATTTCACCTTTATTTAACCAGGTAGGCTAGTTGAGAACAAGTTCTCATTTGCAACTGCGACCTGGCCAAGATAAAGCGTAGCAATTCAACACATACAACAACACAGAGTTACACATGGAATAAACAAAACATACAGTCAATAATACAGTAGAACAAAAGAAAACAAAAAGTCTATGGTGGCGAAGTAATTACAATATATCAATTAAACACTGGAATGGTAGATCGGCAGAAGATGATTGTGCAGGTAGAGATACTGGGGTGCAATAAATAAATACCAGTATGGGGATGAGGTAGGTAGATAGATGGGCTGTTTACAGATGGGCTATGTACAGGTGCAGTGATCTGTAAGTGGCTCTGATTAAGGACACCTGTACCATGTCAGATATAGTTTATTCATTTTTGATTTTGCATCCCAATATTACACTTTATATATATATCATAGAAGACTGACATATAACAAAACCATTTGACATACACTACCGGTTCAAAGGTTTTAGGACACCTACTTATTCTAGGGTTTTTCTTTATTTTTTTCTATTTTCTACATTGTAGAATAATAGTGAAGACATCAAAATGATGAAATAACACATATGGAATCATGTACTAACCCAAAAAAATCTAAATATATTTTATATTTGCCTTGATGACAGCTTTGCACAATCCTTTTTCTCCCCAATTTTGTGATATCCAATTGGTAGTTACAGTCTTGTCCCATTGCTGCAAACTCCCGTACAGACTTGGGAGAGGTGAAGGTCGAGAGCCATGCGTCCCCCTAAACACAACCCTGCCAAGCTGCACTGCTTCTTGACACATGCTCGCTTAACCCGTAAGCCAACCACACCAATGTGTTGGAGGAAACACTGTACAACTGGCGACTGAAGTCAGCATGCATGCACCTGGCCCGCCACAAGGAGTCGCTAGAGCGCGATGGGACAAAGCCATCCCTGCCTGCCAAACCCTTAACTAACCCGGGCGACGCTGGGCCAATTGTGCGCCGCCTCATGGGTCTCCCAGTCTCAGCCGGCTGCAACACAGCCTGGGATTGAACCTGGGTCTGTAGTGACGCCTTTAGCACTGCAAAGCAGTGCCTGAGACCGCTGCCCCACTCTGGAGTCGAAGTTCCCAATTTTTATGAAAAATATCAACATTAGGCCACTAGGTCATTTTACTTCATGAAAGGGCTACAATAGGATAGGATAGGCCTTTGTCTCAATAAATGGCCACAGAGTGTTATGGCTCTATCATGACCATTAATTCAACTTTGAAGAGAAAAAATTGCATTCATATGGAGATATGCCATGGGCTGCACTATTATAGTGTGTTTGAGTTTATAATGAGTGTCGAATTGTTCAATAATTGCTAAGACAGAGGTAATTAATAGGCTGCCTATGGAGCGTGGGAGAACAGGGTTACATAGTGTACATATAATGACATAACAGTGTAATTGACAGAAAAATACATTTCCGTTGTGTATTTCTATCCATTTCCTTTTATCACACAACAAAATAAAGGCATGAGCAATTTGAAGGTCATTCAGACAGCGATCGTTGAGTAAGGCTTGCCTGAAGTCTTAATGTCTAAGTGTTGAATCCTGCCTGATTTCCATCCCCACAAGGACACAGAACATTCAGTGTTTTCAGTAAATTAGGTTTCTTCATGATGGTGTTTTTTTCTGTCAGTCACAATGCTGTTGCATAACACAGTGTAATGGGACTCATAACTGTCATATCGGCCATTTTGCTGTTATGGATGTCAAACCCAGCCAAGCCAGTACCAATGCATATTTACATGACAAGCCTCATATACAGTTGCATAAACTAAAGGCAGTGTTTTTGTTGTTTTCATAAGCGAGTGGAGTGGAGCCAAGCTGCCCCCTTTTCTCTTGGTCTAATCCCTCTTACTGGGTGTAGTGATAAGCATGTTTGACTTGGCCCACATTTCCTGTGTTGTTTCTGCCTTGCCAAACCATGTGACTCCCAGTCCCAGTAGAGTTGGATAATCTGAGTGATGCCTGTTAGGCACTGCTCTCCTCCTGGACCAAGCAACAGAACAGCAGGGAAGGAAAACAAAATGCCCGCTTTTCATTTGCTTTCCTCCCTTCTCTCCCTTTTCTCCCTCCCTCTTTCCCCTCTTTAAATGTTTTGCTGCTCATAGATAGAATCTGTTGGTGGGAGCTGGTGGCTTTGTTGACATGCTTTGCCGTCTCACCTCCCCATGTGATAGGATTGAACGCCATAGGGCCACTGGTGACCAAACCATCTCTGGCCCCAGCCCATTGGCCCGCTGAAAGCTGTGATAAACCGTTCCGATGCAAGCTGTAGCCAATCAGATCAGACGGTGTCTGTAGATTGATGAGGAGGGTGGTGGATAGTTGCTGTACACCAGTTGAAGGCTATTGAGATGCAGCCCAGTTGTCAGGGACACAGTCTTTGGAGCTTACACTAATTACCTCTGAAGAAAGAAAAAAAAAATATTGTAATTATATTGTTTAATAAGATCCATCTTTATTGTTTTCTAAGAAGTGGTAGTTATCAATACAAACCAATTTGATAATATTATTTCTGTTATTGTATGGGAGGTTTTGGCTCGGACAGGACTTCCTTTACATACCTTACTCCTGTTATTGTGGTAAACTTATCTTACCATTGATGATAATTAGATGCGCTGAACACTAAGCAAGGCGACACCAGCCAGGCATTGTTGTGATCCCTGTGGACAGTGTTATTGTTTTGCTGGTCGGTGCCACAGACTACACTGTCCTGATTAGCGGATGATATTTCAGCGGATGGCACAAAACAGCTGCAGTCTGTTTACATGCACACACACACACACACACACACACACACACACACACACACACACACACACACACACACACACACACACACACACACACACACACACACACACACACACACACACACACACACACACACACACACACACACACACACACACACACACACAACCCAGCCAGTGAATCAGATCTGGAAGGTGAACCCTCACTGATGAGGCGGTAATTATTGTTTTCTTCCAAGGGATTCTGGGATAGACATCACACACACCTACAGGTTCTCTTCCTGTCTGATCTCCTCCAGAACGTTGATCACCACCAGGGTGTAACTCTACCTCTCTCCTCTTTCATTATAGCATGTTCATATGCTGAAAACTTTACCTCAAAAACAATCACCACAAAACAAACCCTTTATTTAAGTTACACCTAGAACAAAATGTTTATGTTTTAGAAGAATAACTACAAGGGTGCTCAGAGCAACATACTGCCCTCGAAGCTACAGTATGATCACATATGGAAATGGGTTGTTGTTTATGGGACTCATAACTGCTGCTGCCAGTTAAACTTCCCTCTCTGTGTGTGAATGTCTCTGTCTGTTGGTGTCTCTCCTTGGATGTACTGTACACAAAAGTGATTGACAGTGATTCCATATAGATGGTGTATTTCATTACCTTGTAGAGGATATGTCATGTTTGCAGTTGTCTGTCCTGGGAAAGGAGCTAGTGGAATGAAATGAAATGGCTGGAGCCGGAACGATTCACTCTGAAGGAAGAAAGGAGTGCTGAGAAGAACCTTGTATCGCTGCTTCAGGCTACTCTGACAGGCCTTGTCTACAGGAAAGACTGACGGACTTTAGCTTACATACCCTAGATAGTACTTTACATACCATAGGTAGTACTTTAGGAGTACTTGTTCATCCATTTACACTATCTTCTCTAAATAATATGTGCTTACCTCATGTTTTTGATTTTCCATGCTTTATAAAGTTGATGATATAGTACAGTAGTAGGCAGGGAAATCAGTAACTGGCAGGTATACAACATCTTCATAATCATTGTGGTGTTTTTGTTAACTCGCAGGTGCTGCATACTTCTATAGTGTTTCTCCTGCATGTTTGATACCTGGATTAGCTTAGTGAACTCTGTGCTGAACTTAAACTAAATAAACTAGCCTGTTGTCTAAATCCTATGGTGAGACGTTTAATTGGCTTTCCCACTCTGGCGTAGGTTCCTTTGATTTAGGTCAGTGTCTCATAGGATAAGGTTTAATCATGTATAGGTCATCTTGTGTAAGCAAGTGACCCACTTCACTTTACAGCATCAACCGTGTTTGTATTGTGAAATTGCTGTCTGACATTGTTTGTAAAAAGTTACCACGTTTGGGTCAAATACATAACGTCAAACACTTTCAAATATTTGAGCTGTGCTTGATTTCATTTGCCCAGGCCTACAAGGGAACCAACGGATTAGTCCCAAAAGTGCAAACTCCAGTTAACACATATCATTACACTTATTATCTATTTGATGTTTGATCAATGACAGCATATCTCGTTCAGAATAGTGTCCAATTCCTATTCCTGTTATAATATTGTTGTGTTTTATTATAAAACAATCAAATATTGTTGAAATGGTTTGTTAAATTGAATTGTTAATGAGGACCTTATTAAGTTATTGATCTCTCCTCCAACTAATCATAGCCAGAGTATGGAATATGCCACACCGTGAATATGTTGCATTCACTCTACATCATTATCAATAGCTGCTGTGCTGACTGCTGACATAACATCATGTGATGGACTGTTTTGTTATTGGCAATGTCCATGTAGTGTATCTTTTGACACATTTGCCTTTGAATTTACATGGTCATATTTCCCATTTCCTGTTGCATGACCATGTTATTACTAAATATGTGGTGTTATGTGTTATGACTGACTCCATATTTCCTGTTGTTGTTTTGTTTTGAACAGACTGAAGAAGAAATCCCAGTCAGTGGATATTGCCACTCAAGGATTCTCCCCTACCCTGGTGCCAGCCTCACCTCACAAGACTGAACCACCTGTTACCAAGACAACCACGTTCGGGGTGCAGCAAAACAATGCAACCAATTCCCAGAGAATCTGCAGTCCACGGTGCGGCGAGCTGAAACGCGGCTACACCATCGGTAAATGAAAAGTGCTAGAATTCTGATCTGCCCATCTATGTGGTCCATGTTCCATGTTCCTCCATTTGGCTTTCCTCCGGGACACGAGTCTGTGGCAGGAAGAGGAAGGGATGTTGGAGGGTGTGTGTGTGCGTGTGTGTGTGCACGTGTGTGTGCACATGTGTAGGTGTGCACGTGTGTAGGTGCATTGTAAGGCGACTGACTAATTGAACCTCAAGATGGCCTCAAATCAAATCAAATGAATTTGTCACATACACATGGTTAGCAGATGTTAATGCGAGTGTAGCGAAATGCTTGTGCTTCTAGTTCCGACAATGCAGTAATAACCAACGAGTAATGTAACCTAACAATTCCAAAACTACTACCTTATACACACAAGTGTAAAGGGATAAAGAATATGTACATAAAGATATATGAATGAGTGATGGTACAGAACGGCATAGGCAAGATGCAGAAGATGGTATCGAGTACAGTATATACATATGAGATGAGTAATGTAGGATATGTAAACAAAGTGGCATAGTTTAAAGTGGCTAGTGATACATGTATTACATAAAGATGCAGTAGATGATATAGAGTACAGTATATACATATACATATGAGATGAATAATGTAGGGTATGTAAACATTATATTAAGTGGCATAGTTTAAAGTGGCTAGTGATATATTTTACATCAATTTCCATCAATTCCCATTATTAAAGTGGCTGGAGTTGAGTCAGTGTGTTGGCAGCAGCCACTCAATGTTAGTGGTGGCTGTTTAACAGTCTGATGGCCTTGAGTTAGAAGCTGTTTTTCAGTCTCTTGATCCCTGCTTTGATGCACCTGTACTGACCTCGCCTTCTGGACGATAGCGGGGTGAACAGGCAGTGGCTCGGGTGGTTGTTGTCCTTGATGATCTTTATGGCCTTCCTGTGACATCGGGTGGTGTAGGTGTCATATGTGTACCATATACCGTGTTTGTGTTCTCTGTAACTGGCTAAGTTATTCTGAAATAATTGTGTACAGGTTAATGTTCCACATATCACCATATGTCTACAGCAGTTTTCCTTCATTTAGCCTTTACCTATTTCATTTGTAATATATAATCATTTGTGTCAAGGGCAGGTGATGCGTTGTGCAAATCTCACTTCCCTCTGGAGAGCCTTACGGTTGTGGGCGGAGCAGTTGCCGTACCAGGCGGTGATACAGCCCGACAGGATGCTCTCGATTGTGCATCTGTAGAAGTTTGTGAGTGCTTTTGGTGACAAGATGAATTTCTTCAGCCTCCTGAGGTTGAAGAGGCGCTGCTGCTCCTTCTTCACGACGCTGTCTGTGTGGGTGGACCAATTCAGTTTGTCTGTGATGTGTACGCCAAGGAACTTAAAACTTACTACACGCTCCACTACTGTCCCATCGATGTGGATAGGCGGGTGTTCCCTCTGCTGTTTCCTGAAGTCCACAATCATCTCCTTAGTTTTGTTGACGTTGAGTGTGAGGTTATTTTCCTGACACCACACTCCGAGGGCCCTCACCTCCTCCCTGTAGGCCGTCTCGTTGTTGTTGGTAATCAAGCCTACCACAGTTGTGTTGTCCACAAACTTGATGATTGAGTTGGAGGCGTGCGTGGCCACACAGTCGTGGGTGAACAGGGAGTACAGGAGAGGGCTCAGAACGCACCCTTGTGGGGCCCCAGTGTTGAGGATCAGCTGGGTGGAGATGTTGTTACCTATCCTCACCACCTGGGGGCGGCTCATCAGGAAGTCCAGTACCCAGTTGCACAGGGCGGGGTCGAGACCCAGGTTCTCGAGCTTGATGACGAGTTTGGAGGGTACTATGGTGTTAAATGCTGAGCTGTAGTCGATGAAAAGCACCTTGTGTTCTCTGTAACTGGCTAAGTTATTCTGAAAGAATTGTGTACAGGCTAATGTTCCACAGAACACCATATGTCTACAGCAGTTTTCCTTCATTTAGCCTTTACCTATTTCATTTGTAATATATAATAATTTGTGTCAACAACGTTGTTTCCCAGTGGTCTCTTGAGCACCTGACTCTACAACCTCATGCCTTAGCAGCAGTGTTGGGGGTTACACGTTTCAAAAGTAACACGTAATGGAATCGGGTTACTTTTCATGAGTAACGGAGTAAAGTAACACATTACTTGTTCAAATTGGGTAATATTGTTACAGTTACTTTGTCAAACAACACCTGCGTTACTTTCAGAATCATATCTCTACCGGGACGGGTGTTTCGATGATCGGATCTTGACTTGTTTCCTCATTAAGTTCTCGAGTGAGTGGAGAAAGGCTGTTTGGAGAAATGTCATGACAGCTGCTGTCCATAGAAATGTATAGAGGGCACTCCTCTGATCTTTGCCATCGATCGCTTTTTTGATAGCAAAGCCCATAGAAGGCTTTTCTGTCTAGTGACAATTGTGTCTAGTGACATGTTACTTTTGTTTACTTTTCAAATAACTAATCCCAACACTGCTTAACAGCAGGGTTAAATCATAATAATGTAAAACAATGCTAAGAGCTCTGTGTGAATTTATTGTGTCCTGTCCTTTGAGCTTATGCGATTAATTATCAATGTAAATGAATACAGTTGAAATCCCTGCTACAGTGTAAGTGCTCTGCTACTGGAGTAGTGAGGGTATGGATGTTAAGAGTGTGAATAGTGTGTGGGTCCTTTATTGACTTGTTTTATAATATATCATCTCTGGTGACAGACGTAAACATACATCTCTACATGTCAATAAATATAAAGGCAATTAGCTAATTGTAATAGTTAGTTAGCTAGCTGGCGCTAACAAGATTTGCTTCTAGGTTGCGACATTAGGCCTATATAATGGGTAAGTAACTAGACATTGACTTGTGACGGTCCCTCATTCTAAACCCCTATCTTGGTGTGCTTTATAATCCACCCTCCAGGCTAAAGCAACATATCCAGCCAGCCCATTTGGATCCTATCATGCTAATTTATTCTAATAGGAGAATAAATAATCATGTAGCCTAGGGGGACATGACAGCTTGTTGTGCTGTCTGTCTGTGACAGAACCTACCTCCTGACAGAGCTGTCATTACACCATCAAGACGTTTTAATAACCACACAATCAATGAGCCTCCAACCAGGTTCAACGCTTGAATTTCTACTGATATTCTGAGATGAGGGAGGCGACAGTGGCACTGATTACGCCCCAAATGAAACCCTGTTCCTTACATACTAAACAATGTCTATGGGCCCTGGTCAAAAGTAGTAGACTATATAGGGAATAGGGTGCCATTTGGAGTGCAGATACTGTGAAGGATCTGTCTGAGTAGGAGTTGTTACCAACTGCCTGGAAGTACCTGGAAGGGTGCACAGCGTCTGTCAGTGGGAAGCTGGAGCTAATAGCTTCTGAGAGGGTTATTCACCTTGTCCTTTTGTACAGTAGCTCTCCTTTATCTCTCTCTTTCTCTCTCTCTCTTTCTCTCTCTCTCTCTCTCTCTGTCGGTCTGACTCGTTATTCCCTAATGTATTAGCCGTGTCTCTGACCCATGGGGTTTGTTGTGGGAATCTGTCTCAAGGACGGTAAAGGCAACAGATTTGTACATTGCTCCAACCTTGGCCACAGTGTGAGGTGAGATGTATTATCACAGTACAGTACACAGTTTGACTTATCTCTGTGGACACACAGACTACACAGAGAGACAGGACGGCGGTGCATGCTAACACAAATATTATGGTCTGACCGAGTGAGCAGACTGACTATTATTAGGGCCGACCTGGTGGCCAGTCATTCTGGGGAGACAGAGTCACAAGGCCCTCTCTAGAGGGTCTGACAATTCTTTGTGTGTGTGTGTGTGTGTGTGTGTGTGTGTGTGTGTGTGTGTGTGTGTGTGTGTGTGTGTGTGTGTGTGTGTGTGTGTGTGTGTGTGTGTGTGTGTGTGTGTGTGTGTGTGTGTGTGTGTGTGTGTGTGTGTATCAGGTTGTGATTTGGCTGCTACTGTTAACTGGAACAATGTCAGGATTTCTGCTATCTTTAAATGCCCGTTTATAATTTCTACTTGACTCGCTGGAGATGCTGCTCACTGTTATGGTTGGTGACAGTTATAGGCCTAGTCACTGCCTTAGGCAGAACATGAGTGTTCCTTGCTCCTCGTATTTCTTCTGTCTAAGGGGGTTTGTTGCTTGTGTTTACCCATAGTAACAGTTTCCAGGGGTGGCAATTACAGTATGTATACAACTGCTTGTCATCACCCACTGACACTGTATGCATTGGGACAGTTACTTTGAATTGGGACAATTCACTTTTTCTAAAGTATCATATTTTGGGGGTGTCTTTGATTGTAAGTAATTCATTTTGCTGTCCTGTTTTGGCAGCCTTACCCTTATGAAGTCAAGGTGAAGACGCACACTGGTCGTTGTGGACCAAAAAGGTCAAAATGATAGCACACTGATAATGTCTTTCCATCCTTCCACTGCTCTGTTGTTGTGTGCTAAATAGGGAACACAGTGCCATCTGGGACACAGCCAAGATGCTTTGACCAGTAGGACCATCAGTAGGGCCATCAGTAAGACCATCAGTAGGGCCATCAGTAAGACCGTCAGTAAGACCATCAGTAGGACGATCAGTAGGACAGTCAGTAGGACCATCAGTAGGACCGTCAGTAGGGCCATCAGTAAGACCATCAGTAGGACGATCAGTAGGACCGTCAGTAGGACAGTCAGTAGGACCGTCAGTAGGGCCGTCAGTAGGGCCGTCAGTAAGACCGGCAGTAGGACCATCAGTAAGACCATCAGTAAGACCATCAGTAGGACGATGAGTAGGGCCATCAGTAGGACCATCAGTAGGGCCATCAGTAAGACCGTCAGTAGGACCGTCAGTAGGACCGTCAGTAGGACCGTCAGTAAGACCATCAGTAGGACAGTCAGTAGGGCCATCAGTAGGACCATCAGTAGGACCGTCAGTAGGACCGTCAGTAAGACCATCAGTAGGACCGTCAGTAGGGCCATCAGTAGGGCCGTCAGTAAGACCGTCAATAGGACCGTCAGTAGGACCGTCAGTAAGACCATCAGTAGGACGATCAGTAGGACAGTCAGTAGGACCGTCAGTAGGACCGTCAGTAAGACCATCAGAAGGACGATCAGTAGGACAGTCAGTAGGACCGTCAGTAGGACCGTCAGCAAGACCATCAGAAGGACGATCAGTAGGACAGTCAGTAAGACCGTCAGTAGGGCCATCAGTAAGACCATCAGTAGGACGATCAGTAGGACTGTCAGTAGGACCGTCAGTAGGACCGTCAGTAAGACCATCAGTAGGACCATCAGTAGGACGATCAGTAGGACGATCAGTAGGACCGTCAGTAGGGCCGTCAGTAAGACCGGCAGTAGGACAGTCAGTAGGACGATCAGTAGGACAGTCAGTAGGACCGTCAGTAGCACCGTCAGTAAGACCATCAGTAGGACAGTCAGTAGGACCGTCAGTAGGGCCGTCAGTAAGACCGTCAGTAAGACCGTCAGTAGCACCATCAGTAAGACCATCAGCAAGAACATCAGCAAGAACATCAGTAGGACGATCAGTAGGGCCATCAGTAGGACCATCAGTAGGACGATCAGTAGGGCCATCAGTAGGACCGTCAGTAAGACCATCAGTAGGACGATCAGTAGGACAGTCAGTAGGACCGTCAGTAGGACCGTCAGTAGGACCGTCAGTAGGACGATCAGTAGGACAGTCAGTAGGACCGTCAGTAGGACCGTCAGTAAGACCATCAGCAAGAACATCAGTAGGACGATCAGTAGGGCCGTCAGTTAGACCGGCAGTAAGACCGTCAGTAGCACCATCAGTAAGACCATCAGTAGGACGATCAGTAGGGCCGTCAGTAAGACCGGCAGTAAGACCGTCAGTAGCACCGTCAGTAAGACCATCAGTAGGACGATCAGTAGGACAGTCAGTAGGACCGTCAGTAGGACCGTCAGTAGGACCATCAGTAGGACGATCAGTAGGACGATCAGTAGGGCCGTCAGTAAGACCGGCAGTAAGACCGTCAGTAGCACCATCAGTAAGACCATCAGTAGGACAGTCAGTAGGACGATCAGTAGGACAGTCAGTAGGACCGTCAGTAGGACCGTCAGTAAGACCATCAGTAGGACAGTCAGTAGGACGATCAGTAGGACAGTCAGTAGGACCGTCAGTAGGCCCGTCAGTAAGACCGTCAGTAAGACCATCAGTAGCACCATCAGTAAGACCATCAGCAAGAACATCAGTAGGACGATCAGTAGGGCCATCAGTAGGACCATCAGTAGGACGATCAGTAGGGCCATCAGTAGGACCGTCAGTAAGACCATCAGTAGGACGATCAGTGTGTGTCTGTCTGCCTGTCTGTCTGTCTGTCTGTCTGCCCCCTAGTGTCTGTCTGCCCCCAGTGTGTGTCTCTCTGTTCGCCCTTGAGTGACTGTCTGCCCACTGGAGTGTGTCTGTCTGTCTGTCTGCCCCCCCAGTGTCGGTCTGCCCCCCAGTGTCTGTCTGTCTGTCTGTCTGTCTGTCTGTCTGTCTGTCTGTCTGTCTGTCTGTCTGTTTGTCTGTCTGCCCCCAGCCTGTCTGTCTGCCCCCCACTGTGTGTCTTCCTGTCTGCCCTCCAGTGTCTTTCTGCCCACCAGTGTGTGTCTTTCTGTCTGTCTGCCCTCCAGTGTCTCTTTGTCTGTCTGTCTGCCCCCTAGTGTGTGTCTGTCTGTCTGCCCTCCAGTGTCTGTCTGCCTGTCTGTCTGTTTGCCCCCCAGTGTCTGTCTGCCTCTGTCTTCCCCCCAGTGTCTGTCGGTCTGTCTACCCCCTAGTGTCTGTCTGTCTGTCCCCAGTGTGTGTCTCTCTGTCGGCCCCTGAGTGTCTGTCTGTCTGTCTGTCTGCCCACCAGAGTGTGTCTGTCTCAAATCAAATCAAATCGAATTTATTTATATAGCCCTTCGTACATCAGCTGATATCCCAAACAGCAAGCAATGCAGGTGTAAAAGCACCGTGGCTAGGAAAAACTCCCTTGAAAGGCCAAAACATAGGAAGAAACCTAGAGAGGAACCAGGCTATGTGGGGTGGCCAGTCCTCTTCTGGCTGTGCCAGGTGGAGATTATAACAGAACATGGCCAAGATGTTCAAATGTTCATAAATGACCAACATGGTCAAATAATAATAATCACAAACAGAACATATAAGGCCCTGCCCCGCCCTCCTTTCGGAAAAGCTGACCACGACTCCATTTTGTTGAACCCTGCCTACAGACAGAAACTAAAACAAGAAGCTCCCACGCTGAGGTCTGTCCAACGCTGGTCCGACCAATCTGATTCCACACTCCAAGACTGCTTCCATCACGTGGACTGGGATATGTTTCGTATTGCGTCAGACAACAACATTGACGAATACGCTGATTCGGTGTGCGAGTTCATTAGAACGTGCGTTGAAGATGTCATTCTCATAGCAACGATTAAAACATTCCCAAACCAGAAACCGTGGATTGATGGCAGCATTCGCGTGAAACTGAAAGCGCGAACCACTGCTTTTAATCAGGGCAATGTGACCGGAAACATGACTGAATACAAACAGTGCTGCTATTCCCTCCGCAAGGCAATCAAACAAGCTAAGTGTCAGTATAGAGACAAAGTAGAATCTCAATTCAACGACTCAGACACAAGAGGTATGTGGCAGGGTCTATAGTCAATCACGGATTACAAAAAGAAAACCAGCCCCGTCACGGACCAGGATGTCTTGCTCCCAGGCAGACTAAATAACTTTTTTGCCCGCTTTGAGGACAATACAGTGCCACTGACACGGCCTGCAACGAAAACATGCGGACTCTCCTTCACTGCAGCCGAGGTGAGTAAAACATTTAAACGTGTTAACCCTCGCAAGGCTGCAGGCCCAGACAGCATCCCCAGCCGCGCCCTCAGAGCATGCGCAGACCAGTTGGCTGGTGTGTTTATGGACATATTCAATCAATCCCTATCTCAGTCTGCTGTTCCCACATGCTTCAAGAGGGCCACCATCGTTCCTGTTCCCAAGAAAGCCAAGGTAACTGAGCTAAACGACTACCGCCCCGTAGCACTCACTTCCGTCATCATGAAGTGCTTTGAGAGACTAGTCAAGGACCATATCACCTCCACCCTACCTGACACCCTAGACCCACTCCAATTTGCTTACCGCCCAAATAGGTCCACAGACGATGCAATCTCAACCACACTGCACACTGCCCTAACCCATCTGGACAAGAGGAATACCTATGTGAGAATGCTGTTCATCTTTTACAGCCCGGCATTTAACACCATAGTACCCTCCAAGCTCGTCATCAAGCTCGAGACCCTGGGTCTCGACCCCGCCCTGTGCAACTGGGTACTAGACCTCCTGACGGGCCGCCCCCAGGTGGTGAGGGTAGGCAACAACATCTCCACCCCGCTGATCCTCAACACTGGGGCCCCACAAGGGTGCGTTCTGAGCCCTCTCCTGTACTCCCTGTTCACCCACGACTGTGTGGCCACACACGCCTCCAACTCAATCAACAAGTTTGCGGATGACACAACAGTGGTAGGCTTGATTACCAACAACGACGAGATGGCCTACAGGGAGGAGGTGAGGGCCCTCGGAGTGTGGTGTCAGGAAAATAACCTCACACTCAACGTCAACAAAACTAAGGAGATGATTGTGGACTTCAGGAAACAGCAGAGGGAACACCCCCCTATCCACATCGATGGAACAGTAGTGGAGAGGGTAGTAAGTTTTAAGTTCCTCGGCATACACCTCACAGACAAACTTAATTGGTCCACCCACACAGACAGCATTGTGAAGGAGGCTGAAGAAATTCGGCTTGTCACCAAAAGCACTCACAAACTTCTACAGATGCACAATCGAGAGCATCCTGGCGGGCTTTATCACCGCCTGGTACGGAAACTGCTCCGCCCACAACGGTAAGGCTCCCCAGAGGGTAGTGAGGTCTGCACAACGCATCACCGGGGGCAAACTACCTGCCATCCAGGACACCTACACCACCCGATGTTACAGGAAGGCCATAAAGATCATCAAGGACAACAACCACCCGAGCCACTGCCTGTTCACCCCGTTATCATCCAGAAGGCGTGGTCAGTACAGGTGCATCAAAGCTGGGATCGAGAGACTGAAAAACAGCTTCTATCTCAAGGCCATCAGACTGTTAAACAGCCACCACTAATATTGAGTGGCTGCTGCCAACACACTGACTCAACTCCAGCCACTTTAATAATGGGAATTGATGGAAATTATGTAAAATATATCACTAGCCACTTTAAACAATGCTACCTAATATAATGTTTACATACCTTACATTATTCATCTCATATGTATACGTATAAACTGTACTCTATATCATCTACCGCATCTTTATGTAATACATGTATCACTAGCCACTTTAACTATGCCACTTTGTTTACATACTCATCTCATATGGATATACTCTACTCGATACCATCTACTGTATCTTGCCTATGCTGCTCTGTACCATCACTCAATCATATATCTTTATGTACATATTCTTTATCCCTTTACACTTGTGTGTATAAGGCAGTAGTTTTGGAATTATTAGTTAGATTACTTGTTGGTTATTACTGCATTGTCGGAACTAGAAGCACAAGCATTTTGCTACACTTGCATTAACATCTGCTAACCATGTGTATGTGACAAATAAAATTTGATTTGATTTGAAGTTACAAAAGCATGGATTAAGTTTTCTGCATCATTCTTGGACAGAAAATTTCTGATTTTTGCAATGTTACGTAGATGGAAAAAAGCTATCCTTGAAACAGTCTTGATATGTTCTTCAAAAGAGAGATTAGGGTCCAGAGTAACGCCGAGGTCCTTCACAGTTTTATTTGAGACGACTGTACAACCATTAAGATTGATTGTCAGATTCAGCAGAAGATCTCTTTGTTTCTTGGGACCTGGGACCTAGACCTAGGTCTGTCTGTCTGTCTGCCCCCCAGTGTATCTGTGTCTGTCTGTCTGCTCACCGGTGTGTGTCTGTCTGTCTGCCCCCCAGTTTCTGTCCGACTGTCTGCCCCCCAGTGTCTCATACAGTCTGTCTGTCTGTCTGTCTGTCTGTCTGTCTGTCTGTCTGTCTGTCTGTCTGTCTGTCTGTCTGCTCACCGGTGTTTGTTTGTCTGTCTGCCCCCAGCATGTCTGTCTGTCTGCCCCCCAGTGTTTGTGTCTGTCTGCCCCCCAGTGTGTGTCTGTCTGCCCCCCAGTGTGTCTGTCTGTCTGCACCCTATCATGTGTCTGTATGTCTGTCTGCCCCCCAGTGTCTGTCCGACTGTCTGCCCCCCAGTGTCTCATACTGTCTGTCTGTCTGTCTGTCTGTCTGTCTGTCTGTCTGTCTGTCTGTCTGTCTGTCTGTCTGTCTGTCTGTCTGTGCTGTCTGTCTGTGCTGTTAACTGATGTGTGCTGTTAACTGATGTGTGTCTGTCTGCCCCCCAGTGTGTCTGTCTGTCTGTCTGCCCCCCCAGTGTCTGTCTGTTTGCCCCTCAGTGTCTGTCTGTCTGTCTGTCTGTCTGCCTGCCCCCCCAGTGTCTGTCTGTCTGCCCCCCAGTGTGTCTGTCTGTCTGCCCCCCAGCATGTGTCTGTCTGTCTGTCTGTCTGTCTGTCTGTCTGCCTCCAGTGTCTGCCTGTTTGCCTCCCAGTGTCTGTCTGTCTGCCCTCCAGTGTGTTTCTGTCAGAGTTAGTGTTCCAGACCTTGTCTGAAATGACACCCTATATAGTTTTGAAATGACACCCTATATAGTTTTGAAATGACACCCTATATAGTTTTGAAATGACACCCTATATAGTTTTGAAATGACACCCTATATAGTTTTGAAATGACACCCTACTTTTGACCTGAGCTCAGGATGCAATATATAAGGAATATGTTGACATTTCAGACGCAACCCCAGTCAGGCAGCAGGAGGTCTCAGATGTTTAATTGTGCCCGTTTAAAGTAATTAGGTAAAGTAAAACATTACAAGTAAAGTTATGACTGTGCTTGGAAGCATTTTTTTCAAAGGTTAATGGTATGCTTTACTCATCCCCTGGGAGATGTGGGCTAGCTTGGATGATAACTTGGTTATAAGACTGAATGTCACCTCTGTTTTCTGTGTTTGGAGCTTTGAACTGTCTTAGTCATTGCATTTTATAGTCTTTGTGGATGTAGTGCTCTCTCAACGTTTCTCCCTCTCTCTTTCCCTCTATCTCTTTCCCTCTCTATTTCTCTTTCTCTCTAGTAGTCTTTCTATCTCTCTCTCTCTCTCTCTCTCTCTCTCTCTCTCTCTCTCTCTCTATCTTTCTCTCTTGTTGTGTCTCTCTCCACATCCCTTCAACCAAACTGCATTCATTAACCGTCTGAATTATTGAGAGGCATATCTCACGGTGGCAAAGATTTAGTGACCAGGTGGGTCACAGCTATCCATTACACCAGCCATGCTTCCATTGTCCTACAAGGCAAATTAAATCAGACGTTGTAGCTCTTGGTTTTATCAATCTAAACAATAAACAGGTTTGTTCCATTCAGGACAGTCTTTTCTGTGCTTGTGTACCAAATGGCACCCTATTCCCTACATAGTGTGCTGCTTTTGAATAGAGCCCTATGAGCGCCGGTCAAAAGTAGTGCACCATATAGGGAATATGGTGCTATTTGGGGCACAGGCTGTGTAAAGGAGATGTTTGACTGAATTATGGTTAGTATTGAGCACAGACCAAAGATCAACATCAGTCCAGACCAACACAAGACAAGGCTTTGATAATGTGGCATACCGGTTGCTGTGTCTCTTTTCAATGTTACCACAGATTAAAGGGTGGGTGTGGAGGAATTCCTGCTATTTACAGCTTGAGAGAGATACAATAATACTTTTAACTGGAGCTACTATAAAGCATGGTTAGCCAGATAATCAATCTCCATGTTGGGATTTGTGTGTCAAACTTGCGCACGCATGCATGCACGCACACCTCTGGTCTGACACTAACACCCCTCCTCATTTTAATCTCAATCTCATTGGCCTATGATATGACACTATACTAAATAGCACCACAACAAATATTGTGCAGATGTTCTTTGGGGCTTGGATAGCTTCCAAATCTCTCCCATGTTAATTGTTGTGTATTCCATCTACATGATTCCGTTAGGGACTATCGTTAAGACTCAGTATCACTAACACTACGAAGGACAGCAATAGAGTATTTTATCCTCAATGGTCTGTTATATGAATCAACAACTCTCAGGTAGATTCAAGCCCTTGTCATAGAGAGGTTAAATCACTGCGTCCCAATGGCACCCTGTTCTCATTATAATGCACTACTTGTGACCTGGGCACTGTCGTGTCTTTGGCTATGCCGGATTGTGATACGACATGTATTCTATAAAATGTATTCTATAAAATCCTTTCTCTGTAATTAATATTACCTGATTGAGCTAATCATGTAAATGTAATTAACTAGAAAGTCAGGGCACCACAAAATAATATTTATAGAGCAGTTATCTTCCGAATAAACTCTTAAAGACCTAGTAATATTTTACATCAATAAGCAGTCAATATTAATCGTCACCTTATTTCAGTCTCATTTGAAAGTTGTAAATTCTCGGTTATCTTCACGGACCCTGGCTAACAAGTTGAATCAGCAATACAAAATTGGGTTTAATTGTTTATTTACTAAATACCTAACTAATCACACAGAATTATATATACACAAAATGAATCATACATTGATTACAAATTATGTCATAAAAGAAAATGTCCCTAGCGGACGGAACAGATATGCCAGCTGGTTACACAAAGAAAGTGGGTTGGGTTTGAGTGAAAGAGTGGGAAGACTGAAGAACAAAGGGAGAAGCAATGTCTCTATTGGGCCGTAGGCAGTTACTCTATCGTAAATACAGAATCTTATGCATTCTAAATTACCGCCCATTTGGAAAAGGAAAATGCAATAAATATTTACTCTGAGCTGCGCTTCAGTAGGTTGGTCGTAGATGCTGGTCTTGTTGGCCAACAGAGATCTCCCTGTCCTCTGTTCGTCCTTTCCTAGCCCACGTTTACAGCGGCCGCTGCTAACTCAACAGCTAGGAGGTATCACTTCTGTAGTGAATAAGAGTGCAAAGTTCATACCATTCGCAACCAAAGCTCACGCTGAGGTTTGCTTTGTTCTGTAGTTATTATCTGAACCCTTCTGACATCGGATCGTCATCCTAATGTACTTGAAACAGGAAGTTATATTGTTGTCAAGGCTTTATATAGGAAGGGAGAGGGGGGCATGTCTCATAGTTTATAACCGATGTCTCTTCACGTGGGTGGGCCACTGAGTCGGGCCTAATTCATTCATAAAATCCCAATTCCCACATTTTAGAAGCTAAAATCACATTTCATCCCCTCCCAAATAATTTTATATTCAAACATTTAAATTGCACGACAATTTAATGTGAATCTGATAACTATAATGTGTAGACTTTCCAGTGTACTGTTCATGTCATCCTATCATTCATGAGAATGTCTCAGATGACAACCGAACTGACATCATATTCATTAATTAAGTACCAACACATATGTTCAACTGGTTGGATTACCAAAATATGGTTAATTTCCCCGTACCTTCTGATGTTCCCACAATCTCTGTTTAACAAAGGCTATTCAAGAGTCCCTCTGTAGAGTCAAGAGAGAGGGAAGGGAGAAAGGTATTTATGGGGGGGGGGTCATAAACCTTACCCACAGGCCAAGTCATGACAGCACATAGGGCCCAATGTAGTGCACTCTAGGGAATAGGGTGCCATTTTGGACAGAACTATAGCTCAATGACAGTAGCAATGGGATTCATAACAATGGCCATGGGAGAGTTTCAACTTTACCCAGCAATGAAAAACACTTTATTTTCTCTTGTGGTCAATTCAGCAGTGGGGAGCTGAATTTACTGCAGTGTACTGTAAAATATCTGCCTTTGTTCCAGTGGTGTAATTACGTTGACGTGAAGTCTCTCTGCAGCTCTCGTCTCTTCTCCTCCAATCTGAGTTCAATTTATAAATGCCACCAAGCTAGTAATCACACTGTTTCCACACTTAGTTTGGAGAAGTAAGTCTGCAGCCAGCCAGCCTGCCGTCCCATGCCAGGGATTGATTACATACAGCTCAAATGAAGAGTAAGCCGTTTTTCCTGGTGTGTGTGTGTGTGTGTGTGTGTGTGTGTGTGTGTGTGTGTGTGTGTGTGTGTGTGTGTGTGTGTGTGTGTGTGTGTGTGTGTGTGTGTGTGTGTGTGTGTGTGTGTGTGTGTGTGTGTGTGTGTGTGTGTGTGTGTGTGTGTGTGTGTGTGTGTGTGTGTGTGTGTGTGTGTGTGTGTGTGTGTGTGTGTGTGTGTGTGTGTGTACAGGAAGTGCCACTACTAGCCTATTGATTCATTTTACATCAGGGGGAAATAAGACCTGTCTCTCCAAATAACTGTTGATTTTTGTTTTCGTTTTTCTCATGAATTTACGGAATCCCATTACATTGAAACAGCTATATTTCACCGTCCTGTGTTTGTGTTTTACACACATGCGTTGATGCAGCAGGATCAACTCAGTAAGAGCTGCATTTATTGTTACCCATGAAATGTTTGCTTACTTCTTGCATATTCAGTGTTATATTAATTAGTTTCAGAATAGCACTTGTAAGCCTGATGCCATTAAGGAGCATACAACATGTTGCCATTCATACAATCTTTAAGGTTATTTACACATTTATTTCGCCATAGGAGCTGGCTACAACACACGTCATTTTCTTCTATGCAGGTTTCCCAGACACAGATTAAGTCTAGTCCTAGACTAAAATGCTTCCTCAATGGAGAAACTGTCCGTCTATGTTTCCCATAATACAGACCCATAACAGGAGTATGTTGATTGATTCCTCTAAGTAGGTGATTAGCACTAGATTAGACCCCTGTTATTGACCAGATCTCTTAGGAAGTGTCTTGTCAGAGTTTAGTGTGCAGGCAGCTCCTCGGCCCAATCGAGGCCAAGGCATGGGGAAGGGCCAGGTCCAACAGTAGCCTTGCAGTCCTTGAAATGTGAACACCCCTTTTAGCTGCATGTGATTAATTATGATCCAGTAACGATGTGTGGGTAAAATCACTGGGAAAGCCAAGCCAGAAAAAAAAGATATTACAATCTATGGGGCGGCAGGGTAGCCTAGTGGTTAGAGCGTTGGACTGGTAACCGGAAGGGTACATGGGTACATCTAGCGTACTTCAGAGAAGAGAGATTCATTATCCAATTTAGGCCCTGTGTTGTGGATGGAAGCAGTGATATCATAGTGATGGATAGAGAGTGTCAAAAGTGTTTTAAGATAGATGGATTACAGACCCTTTGTCATGTTTGTCAATTTGATGGGTGGGACAGGCTGGGTGATGTGTCCAAATAGACTGGGTGATGCCTTCTTAAATCCAAGTTGCCACTGTGTCCCAAATGTCATTCTACTGTATTCACTATATAATGCACTACTTTTGACCAGTTCCCATAGGGATATAGAGAATATCGTGCCATTTGTGGTGCACATACTGTATCAGTCAACTGCCCATATACTCCAGACGACGGGGGAGGAGAGGGGGGAAGAAGAGCAGCAGTTTTGGCATTATGATTCTTGGGAGTCTGTTTAAGATAATGATGCAATATATGAGTGTGTCTGACTTAAAGAGAAACCAATTAATTCCAGCCGCAGAGTTCAATGGAGGTATTATGATTTTATTCATTTCACTGAGATGCCCCCCTGTCTCTTCCCTCTCCCCGTCTCTCCCCCCCCCCCCCCCTGTCTCCACCCTGTCTCTTCCCACTCCCTGTCTCTTCCCTCCCCCTGTCTCTTCCCCCACGGTCTCTTCCCACTGACTGTCTCTTCCCACTCCCTGTCTCCGCCTGTGGAGCTGTCAGCGTTATAGTGGGGCTAGACTTTGTTTTAATAAATTGCCTGCGTGACGAGAGCAGTGGTGCATGTCTGATGTTCATCTTTACCTCCTGAAATGAAATGTTTCTCAGAGACAGACAACTCTCCTCTCCACCTCTCATCTTCCCCTCTCCTTCTCCTCCTCTCCTCTCCTCTCCACCTCTCATCCTCCCCTCTCCTCCACTCCACCTCTCATCTTCCCCTCTCCTTCTCCTCCTCTCTTCTCCTCTCCACCTCTCATCCTGCCCTCTCCACCTCTCATCTTCCCCTCTCCTTCTCCTATCCTCTTTCCCCCTCTCCTCTCCATCTCTCATCACCCCCTCTTCTTTCCCCTCCTCCTCTCCTCTCCTTCTTCTCTATTCTTCTCCACCTCTACTTTCCACATCCCCTCTCCTCTCTTCCTCTCCTCCTCTCATCATAATGATACAACAAGAGAGAGAGAGGGAGAGCTGATGGTCACTGTGCACCCCTGGTCATTATTCCTGGGGCCACCCAGCCTCCCAGCGGAGTCTGAGACAACCACAGTACAGACACCCACGGCCACAGGAGGATAGATGGATGACCATGAGCCAGGGACAGGGGGACTGGGGTTTATAGTCACTGGTGAAAGATGACTCTAGCTCTCACAATGCAGTGATCTATCACAACAGAAGGAAAAAGAGGAAGCAAGGCAACGGATGGAATGAGTGTGGCTGGCTGGCGGTGGTTGTGGCTGAGTCACAACCAAGCTTTGCTTTGGTCCTCTCCCAACACTCAAGATGCTCTCCAGTCCAGTCGAGTACGGTGGGTTTAATAGAACTAATCTACAGATGGATGTTTTCTTCTCTGGAACCATTTAGAAATGGCAAACAATAACATTTATGACATAGTATTAGTTTTGTGATAACGTTTCTAGTCAACAAAAAGTTATTTCAGTTTGTCTTCAATGTGCAGAGTGTGTTTTTATAACTCTTTGTTGAGTTGAGGGTTTTTTCCAAGCCTATTTCTGTATTCCACACTAACTGCATCATTTTTAATAATGATGAATCAATGTTTCAAATCTAAAGTTTTGATAGTTCTGGTCTAAAATCTGCCACTAACTGAACAGAAACAGCATAAGTTTAATGAATTGTGGAAGAGACAACCCTGACGCATCAAAGAACACAATTGACTGTGACAAGAGGCATATCTTCTAAAAAATAGAACCGTGTCTCTGATGGGATGATTCTCCTTTGTTAAGGGTTCTTTTCTCCAAACATCAGCAGAATGCCGACACTGAATAGTAACACTTTGCTTAGAGTGGTGATATGTACCATTCCTAAAGCATGTATGCATGACATAAAGAGTCAATAATGCTGTGGTAACGTTAGTTATAGTTACCCTGGTTCTAGGAGCAGTGACTCTGGGAAGGCAAGGCAGCTGAGGCGGGGTCCATCTCGGCCCCAGTAATGGCCTTGAACACTAAATTGACGACCTATGAGTCTGTGAGACAGCGAAATAATTGTCTGGGGTATGATTGGTAGCCTTGACTCCCATACTCCAAACCCATAGGCCAGTGCCTGATGAAGGGGCTGGGTAATTGCAGTCCCCGCTCACCCTCTGCACTGCAGCTTACAGTAACTACTGCTACTGATGTTAACAGAATTATCTGTTGTGATGCTGTTGTTGACAGCTTTGAGGGGCTGGAGAGAAAGCTATACTTTCCCAATGAAGAGATGAGAAGAGAGAAGGAGGTGTTGTGTGACAGGCCCGGTTCCACCTGTGATTGCAGCCATTGTGAAGACCTGTCTGTCTCTCTGAGAGACTCCTAGTGCTAACTACAGTAAACAGTCTTTGTCTCTCTCACATCATCCTAGTGCTAACTACAGTAAACAGTCTTTGTCTCTCACATCATCCTAGTGCTAACTACAGTAAACAGTCTTTGTCTCTCTCACATCATCCTAGTGCTAACTACAGTAAACAGTCTTTGTCTCTCACATCATCCTAGTGCTAACTACAGTAAACAGTCTTTGTCTCTCACATCATCCTAGTGCTAACTACAGTAAACAGTCTTTGTCTCTCACATCATCCTAGTGCTAATCACAGTAAACAGTCTTTGTCTCTCACATCATCCTAGTGCTAACCACAGTAAACAGTCTTTGTCTCTCACATCATCCTAGTGCTAACCACAGTAAACAGTCTTTGTCTCTCACATCATCCTAGTGCTAACTACAGTAAACAGTCTTTGTCTCTCACATCATCCTAGTGCTAACTACAGTAAACAGTCTTTGTCTCTCACATCATCCTAGTGCTAACCACAGTAAACAGTCTTTGTCTCTCACATCTTCCTAGTGCTAACTACAGTAAACAGTCTTTGTCTCTCACATCATCCTAGTGCTAACCACAGTAAACAGTCTTTGTCTCTCACATCATCCTAGTGCTATCTACAGTAAAAGGTCTTTGTCTCTCACATCATCCTAGTGCTAACTACAGTAAACAGTCTTTGTCTCACATCATCCTAGTGCTAACTACAGTAAACAGTCTTTGTCTCTCACATCATCCTAGTGCTAATCACAGTAAACAGTCTTTGTCTCTCACATCATCCTAGTGCTAATCACAGTAAACAGTCTTTGTCTCTCACATCATCCTAGTGCTAACTACAGTAAACAGTCTTTGTCTCTCACATCATCCTAGTGCTAACTGCAGTAAACAGTCTTTGTCTCTCACATCTTCCTAGTGCTAACCACAGTAAACAGTCTTTGTCTCTCACACATCTTCCTAGTGCTAACCACAGTAAACAGTCTTTGTCTCTCACATCATCCTAGTGCTAACTACAGTAAACAGTCTTTGTCTCTCTCACATCATCCTAGTGCTAACTACAGTAAACAGTCTTTGTCTCTCTCACATCATCCTAGTGCTAACTACAGTAAACAGTCTTTGTCTCTCACATCATCCTAGTGCTAACTACAGTAAACAGTCTTTGTCTCTCACATCTTCCTAGTGCTAACTACAGTAAACAGTCTTTGTCTCTCTCACATCATCCTAGTGCTAACCACAGTAAACAGTCTTTGTCTCTCTCACATCTTCCTAGTGCTAACCACAGTAAACAGTCTTTGTCTCTCACATCATCCTAGTGCTAACTACAGTAAACAGTCTTTGTCTCTCACATCATCCTAGTGCTAACTACAGTAAACAGTCTTTGTCTCTCACATCATCCTAGTGCTAACCACAGTAAACAGTCTTTGTCTCTCACATCTTCCTAGTGCTAACCACAGTAAACAGTCTTTGTCTCTCACATCATCCTAGTGCTAACTACAGTAAACAGTCTTTGTCTCTCACATCATCCTAGTGCTAACTACAGTAAACAGTCTTTGTCTCTCACATCATCCTAGTGCTAATCACAGTAAACAGTCTTTGTCTCTCACATCATCCTAGTGCTAATCACAGTAAACAGTCTTTGTCTCTCACATCATCCTAGTGCTAACACTCTTTTTACTGGCCTCCCTCAGTTATACATTGTAATAATAGATACAGTTGAAGTTGGAAGTTTACATACACTTAGGTTGGAGTCATGAAAACTCGTTTTGCAACCACTCCACAAATTTCTTGTTAACAAGCTATAGTTTTGGCAAGTCGGTCGGGAAATCTACTTTGCGCATGACTGTCACGACCGTTAGTATAGACAGACCAAGGCACAGCGTATGTAGAGTTCCACATTATTTATTAGAGAGTAAAACAAAACAATAAAGAATTACCGAACCGTGGCGACAATGCAGTGCTAACAGGCAACTAAACATAAACAATATCCCATAACCCACAGGTGGAAAAAATGCTACTTAAGTATGATCCCCAATTAGAGACAACGATTACCAGCTGCCTCTAATTGGGAATCATACACAAACACCAACATCGAAAATTAAACCTAGAACCCCACATAGAAATAATAGACTAGACTAAAACCCCTAGTCACGCCCTGACCTACTCTACCAAAGAAAATACAGGCTTTCTATGGTCAGGACTTGACAATGACACAAGTAATTTTTCCAACAATTGTTTACAGACAGATTACTTCACTTATAATTCATTGTATTACAATTCCAGTGGGTCAGAAGTTTACATACACTAAGTTGACTGTGCCTTTAAACAGCTTGGAAAATTCCAGAAAATGATGTCATGGCCTTGGAAGCTTCTAATCGGCTAATTGACATAATTTGAGTCAATTGGAGGTGTACCTGTGGATGTATTTCAAGGCCTACCTTCAAACTCCGAGACCTCCACAAGTCTGGTTCATCCTTGGGAGCAATTTCCAAACACCTGAAGGTACCACCTTCATCTGTACAAACAATAGTACGCAAGTATGAACACCATGGGACCGCGCAGCCATCATACCATTCAGGAAAGAGACATGTTCTGTCTCGGAGAGATGAACGTACTTTGGTGCAAAACGTGCAAATCAATTCCAGAACAACAGTAAAAGACCATGTGAAGATGCTGGAGGAAACAGGTACAAAAGTATCTATATCCACAGTAAAACGAGTCCTATATCGACATAACCTGAAAGGCCGCTTAGCAAGGAAGAAGCCACTGCTCCAAACCCACAATAAAAAACCAGACTACGGTTTGCAACTGCACATGGGGACAAATATCGTACTTTTTGGAGAAATGTCCTCTGGTCTGATGAAACAAAAAATGGATGTTTGAAAAGAACTGTTTGGCCATAATGACCATCATTATGTTTGGAGGGAAAAGGGGGAGGCTTGCAAGCTGAAGAACACCATGAAGCACGGGGGTGGCAGTATCATGTTGTGGGGGTGCTTTGAAGCAATAGGGACTGGTGCACTTCACAAAATAGATGGCAACATGAGGCAGGAAAATCTTTTGGATATATTGAAGCAACATCTCAGGACAGTTAAGTTAAAGCTTGGTCGCAAATGGGTCTTCCAAATGGAGAATGACCCCAAGCATGCTTCCAAAGTTGTGGCAAAATGGCTTAAGGACAACAAAGTCAAGGTATTGGAGTGGCCATCACAAAGCCCTGACCTCAATCCTATAGAAAATGAGTGGGCAGAACTGAAAAAGTGTGTGCGAGTAAGGAGGCCTATAAACTTAATTCAGTTACACCAGCTCTGTCAGGGGGAATTTGCCAAAATTCGCCCAACTTATTGTGGGAAGCTTGTGGAAGGCTACCCAAAACGTTTTACCCAAGTTAAACAATTTAAAGGCAATGCCAATCAAATACTAATTGAGTGTATGTAAACTTCTGACCCACTGGGAATGTGATGAAAGAAGTACAAGTTGAAATGAATCATTTTCTCTACTATTATTCTGACATTTCACCTCCTTAAAATAAAGTGGTGATCCTAGCTGCCCTAAAACAGGGAATTTTTACTAGGATTAAATGTCAGGAATTGTGAAAAACTGAGTTGAAATGTATTTTGCTGAGGTGTATGTAAACTTCCGACTTCAACTGTATGTATATAGTGCTTTTCTAAGACCCAAAGACAGTTGTATGGAACACGGTGTATGGAACACACAGAAATGTCATTTTCACATCCAAGCACTCTCTATTCATATTCTAACTAGTTATAAACACTTATTTCAGTCCATATGCTTACGGTACAGAACCTCAATCCCCCTCTCTCTTAATTATTACACCATGAAACGTGGGTTGTTTGTGTTTGCCAGCAGGTGCATTGTATTGCATGAGTGATTTTTTTTATATTTTTTTTTACATGTTGTTTTATGTTGTTGAGAAATTCACAGATGTTTGTGTGTGTGCATCTGTGTATGTGTGTTCACAATGTGTTGTGAACAGGTTATGTAACCAGACGGTTGACGGGGGAGCTGGCTGTGGGCTTGTTGTTTGTTGTTTCATAATGAAATCCTTCCTCTTCTGGGGATTATACAGCCAGCCTACCTGGCTCTCACTGGAAACTGGTGAGATGTACACTCTGCCCAGTCTCAGCACCAATCTCTGACGATGACAAAGCCTCTCTCACTCACACACACACACACACACACACACACACACACACACACACACACACACACACACACACACACACACACACACACACACACACACACACACACACACACACACACACACACACACACACACACACACACACACACACACACAGCCTGCTAGGCTAGGGCTTACAGAGGCAGCTGGTAACACTAGGTCCTCTGTGCATGGATCCCTGTACAACAAGTTGTGTTGTGCTTGGTAATGAAGAGATTGCTTAGGACCAGAGAGACAAGTAGTTACCAATACAAACCTTAGCTGGTCCTCTTAACTAGAGATTCTTGCAATTTCGATACACTTATATAATGTATAACAGTTGTTAATATGCTGAGCTAATAACCAAATTACAGAAGTTAGAATAAACTCTAAGGTCCCATTAGAATGGATAGAATGGCAGTAGATGACTCGTTTAATCAGATACAAACCTCCTTAATGTCGTTAAAGTGAAAGGAGAGACACATTAAACACCCAAACTTAATGTTGTTTGAAACCGAACAAGACATTAATCTCTTCACTCAATAAGGCTCATTTTATTTAATGCCTCTGGATGTTTCATAAACTACTCAACTTACACAGTAGCTTAATTACAAAGCATTTAGAGTAGTCAGGTGGGAAAACTAAACAGGGCTGAATAAGCAGACTGTGTTACAGTTCAGTCGGTCTTCTGGATGGTACGTAGCTATGGTCCAGGTCGTTAGTGCACGTTCGTCCACTAACTAGAGGAGGAATGCACACTAATGCCCTGGAGCAGAGCTAGATGGTATGGTGAGAGTGTATCTAATTCTTCCCCTATTGGGCTGCAATAGACAGAGCTCAGGGAGGAAACCCAATCCCCCTCTGTGTGTGGAAGTAACAGATTATTTGATGACTGCTCTGGGCAGCTTTACAGCTTTAGTAGCTATATATTACAGAGCAACAAGCCCCAGGTGGAGGTCTGTCCAGAACCCATCACAACAACCCTGCCCCGGGCCAAGCTTCCCAGGGGCCCAGACAGGTTATGGTGTTCAAGATCACTATGGAGCAGAAAGCAAATTGTAATCCCTCAACTAAGAGCTCATACTGTAGGCAGCCTCATCCATCATCATGTTCACCTTGGTACTTGGAACTTTACCAGTGTTATTGACTGAGAGTTCATCAATCAGTCTGTCAAATCATCTCTGTGTTTATAAAACGGGGCCAGACAGAGAGGAAGCCAAATTGACTCTGTGGTACTGTTTCAAATCAATGGTAACAGTTTACTTAATCTCGGCAACCCTGACCCAAATCTCTTACACTTTACCAAAAGCATGCATTTACAATGCTTTATAACTTGTTATAAAGCACCAAAACACTTCCTTAGTAATAGGAGGAAACCTTGAGAGGGGCCAGACTCTGCCTGACTCTGTTTATATGGTTCTGGATGTGCCCATGTTGACTTATTGCTTTGTCACAATTTAGAGTTAATCTGTCACCCATCCATGCGCCCCTAAACTAAAAATAATAGGTGATTTATAAACAAGGCTGCACTTTTCATTGTAACCAGCAGATGGAGCACAACATATGTCTTACCTTGGAGAACGCGGTCATTGTATGGATTAATTCGTTTACATGACTTTTATTTCCAGTTCAGGGTTTTAAAACTAATTTGTCTTTCTCTCTTTCATTTCTTACCATATCTCTGCTGATGAATAATGCATTGGGCTGTTTCCAGTTTCTAATTCTGCTCCCCAATTATTACACCTTGTCTGTTGGGTTTTTCACTGTTCCACACACATTGACCCATTCCAAATACCATATCTTCTTCCCTTGGTGTCTGAAGACATCTTCTTCCCTTGGTGTCTGGTCTTATGCTGTATGGTGGGACACTTAAATTAGGTGGAGTGGCTGCCTGGCTATGTGCTTTCCTCAATTGAATACAATGTTATTAAGATGAGAGTGAGATTTGTTCAGTTCCCATGATTGTCATGCATGTCATATTTAAGTAGAGAAGTGCAAGTTGCAGCAATTGAGGGGAAACAGACAGATAGGGGTGAAACAGAAGCCCTCCAGGGCGAATACATGCCATAACATAAAGGTTCAGACCTCTCATTTAGGGAGACAGTCACTAATTTATAAGACCTAAATAACCATCTTGATAATGGACTTACCACCTCTAGGCCAAGGCATAGGCTAAATATTAGAAAATAAACAATATAACATTGCCCTATAACAATGTATAGCAATAAACATGTATGAATTGCATAGGTCGGATATTGTAGCTACATAATGCGCTTTATGATCTTGTGTTTTTCACAACTTTGTAATAGAATTGTTTATCATTAGGGCGGCAGGTAGTCTAGTGGTTAGAGCATTGGACTAGTAACCGAAAGGTTTGAACATTGAATCCTCGAGTTGACAAGGTAAACATCTGTCGTTCTGCCCCTGAACAAGGCAGTTAACCCACTGTTTCCCGGTAGGCCGTCATTGTAAATAAGAATTTGTTCTTAACTGACTTGCCTAGTTAAATAAAGGTTCAAATAAAAATCAATAATGTGTATCCATTGACTGCAGTGAGTGCGAGGCACTGCTTGACGCCAGACAGGTACGTCATCAGGGAGGAACAAGTTGTTTCAGTCCTATTTCTGCGTCTGCTGAAGTGTGCTGGTTTCACTGCATTACACCTTTTTAAAGAGTTTTATCTAGATCTTATCGCGATTGAGTTATGACAGTGATATCAGAAGTTGCTTATTTTTAAACGGTTGTTAGTGATAACTAAGGTGCATCCATCCATGTTGTGATATTTGTACGAGTTCCACAGTATGGACTACATTCTGTCTGTCAGGGTCGCGCTGTCGAATAGAATCTGGCCTGCCTCGACTCGGGGGAATTCCGATGGCTCTTCCGCAGAACACTCTGGGCGTGTGCACGACAACATTACCAACATTAACACAGGTGTGAGTATAGACTTGGAGCCGAACTTGTTCAATGTATCATGTGTAATGTTTCAGAGTTCAGACTACCATAGATAAAGTCAGTCAGTGTTTCTTTTTATTTAATTTTAACAACCTACAGTACATTTTCAGTAGCGTTGGCATAAGGTGAAGAAGTTGCAACAAAGTCACGGGTTGGACACTGGAGTTTACACATTTCCCTGCGCAGGCTTCTTAAAGGCACAGTCTGCAATATAAAACCAATTCAATATACCCGAATGCATTATTTCGAATGCTATGGCTTACAAATACCTTAATACAGATCTGAATGACCTTTTAACTTCACCCGAAAAACTAAGGATTGTGTGCTTTGATTGAAGGTTAGTTTTAAGAGACAGCATTGTTGTGATACACATCTCCAATTCAGGCAGTGGACACTATTCTACGCTCAGTTACACCAGTTCTGTTGTGAACAATGACAATCTTTAAGCCTGTGGTAATGCATACCATGAATTGCCCAGTTTAACACACACACACAGCTCTGAGCAGTTCCCTCGTCAGTGGGCCAATGCTTTCTTGACTTTACACACCAGTTCATGTAAGGGGCCGAGCCTGCTCATTCATCACAGACAGGACAGAAGGCTACCGAGGGGCTCTTCTCAGGCCTGACTACCTGCCTCTCTCCTCTTAGTAGGTCCATGGCCTGCAGCCACACACACACACACACACAAACACACACACACGCACACACACATACACACACACACACACACACACACACACACACACATACATATACACACACACATACATATACACACACACACACACACTGTCTGCGCTAGGGAGTACTAAAGAGACTCTTAATGACCTGACCTCTGGCGTTTGGTTTCCCAGGAAGGCACAGTGGGCAGCAGAGCATGCATCTTATTAATCTCGGTCCTAATTAGACCAAACTATTATCCTACTGACTGCTACAGAGCCCACTTTTTCTCAGCTACAATACACAGCCTTCTAGCGTCTCAGCTGTACTACACCAGTCTATAATACTATTCGAAATCTTTCAAACACTTTGAGCGTTTATTTTAGCTTGCCTGGAGTGTCAGGTGTGCGAGGACTGGGGATGGTTCTAGTGGTTCTAAAGCTACAGGCAAACTCTGTCAAGCACAGCTAAAGTATTGGGCAGGATTTCAAATAGTATTTGAACCCAGATCTGGAATAGGCCTTCACATAATTGGATGTCTTTTTCATAATGGTGGATTTTTTTTTTTACAACCAATTGTGTGGAACGTTCCATTTTGATATATGGTGATGGATGGTGTCTGTCTTTGTGGAGAAGAGTTGTTAGGCTTTTTCAGGGAGAAAAAGGTGTAGACTCACACGCAGAGCACGGCAGGTGTTTATTACACAGGAATCGTGGTCACAGGCAGGCAATGGTCATACACAGGCAGGCAATGGTCATACACAGGCAGGCAATGGTCATACACAGGCAGGCAATGGTCATACACAGGTAGGCAATGGTCATACACAGGTAGGCAATGGTCATACACAGGCAGGCAATGGTCATACACAGGCAGGCAATGGTCATACACAGGTAGGCAATGGTCATACACAGGTAGGCAATGGTCATACACAGGTAGACAATGGTCATACACAGGTAGGCAATGGTCATACACAGGTAGGCAATGGTCATACACAGGCAGGCAATGGTCATACACAGGCAGGCAATGGTCATACACAGGTAGGCAATGGTCATACACAGGCAGGCAATGGTCATACACAGGCAGGCAATGGTCATACACAGGCAGGCAATGGTCATACACAGGTAGGCAATGGTCATACACAGGCAGGCAATGGTCATACACAGACAGGCAATGGTCATACACAGGTAGGCAATGGTCATACACAGGCAGGCAATGGTCATACACAGGTAGGCAATGGTCATACACAGGCAGGCAATGGTCATACACAGGCAGGCAATGGTCATACACAGGTAGGCAAACAGGCAGGTGAATCAAAACTAGGACCGAAGGCTGTAACTGGCACAAACGAGCTAGGAAGAGGCTTAGTAGAGTCAAAATGAACAATACCTCACAAAGGCACAAACAGAATGAACTGAACAAAATAAGGAGCTGATGAGACCAGGTGAGTAACTAACACAGGTGAAATCAATGAACAAAAATGAAAGACAGGGCTACGTTCAAGAACACAAAGAAACAGAACACAAGGTTGACTAAGAAAATAAATACAGAACCTTACATAGGCCTATATCATATTGTTTTTTAATTTCATCTTTCTTGGAGTATAGGTCTCATTAGGGATTTATTTGGATGGAGGAAAATAACTTTGTTAAAAATAGCAACTCACATTGAACCGCATTTAGGGCAAAAATATTTCCATATTCAATTTCCATATTTATTTTGAGCCTCGCTGGTTAGGCATGTACAGATAGCTAATCCGATTGAAGATTTGTAATGCGTCACTGGTTTGGCCCCAGTGTGTCCTCACAATAACCCAACAAGCAGTGATTAATTCAATGATCATTAATGAAATAAACGTACTGATGCTTTATAAGTGTGATTGAATGTCGTCGGGAGCAATGATGTTTTGATGTAAACGGGCGTAACAACCTTTGACCTTTCATTGTAAACAACAACTGTGTCATAATGTCATCATGTGCAGCAGTGCTTTAGGCTACAGCACAGTGTTTGTATTGGCTACTTACTGATATTGACTAGCTACAATTCAACATGTTTAGTATGCCCAAATGGAACTAACATACATTCCTTTGAGATTCACTGCCAGTCCATTTAAAGCAATGTGATGCTGTATGATGTACTGTACATCAAATAGCATCAAAGGGAAGGTTGGGTCACTAGAAGAACATAAACAGGGGAACAAATTCATCCAGTAATATTATATTAAGATATTATTGTTGGACACTTCTGTCCATTAGATCTCTCTGTTACCTAGATACCAACAGTAGACACCTTCACAACAATTAAAAGCAACATTTGCCGCGATGCATCTATCTGACCAGGCATGTTGAAAGGGATCCCATTGATTTCTGACCAGGATTCAGTGGCAGCATTATTTGTTTCTAGTATATATTGTTTTGAGTTAATGCCTAACTGACAGGCCAGCAACTGCAGCCTGGTTAGGAGGTCAATGTCTAAACGACCCGCCTCTTAATATCTGCCGGGACTGTTTGATTAAGCAACACTCACATCCAACATCTTCTCAATGTCTTCTCAACCATAATTGAAAGACGTGATCACTGTTTACCCAGACTACCCATGAGCCTGAGCAACAACCCAATGCATTTCAATATGTTGTGCCAAAGTGTGCTTTAGTGAGTTACATTTATTTTTCAAATCACCTTTATTTAACCAGTTAGGCCAGATGAGAACAACTTCTCATTTTCAACTGCGACCTGGCCAAGATAAAGCAAAGCAAATGGAATAAACAAGCGTACAGTCAATAACACAATAGAAAAAAAGAAAGTCTATTTACAGTGTGTGCAAATGGCGTGAGGAGGTAAGACAATAAGTAGATCATAGTAGCGAAGTAATTACAATTTAGCAAATTAACACTGGAGTGATAAATGTGCAGATGATGATGTGCAAGTAGAAATACTGGTGTGCAAAAGAGCAGAAAAGTAAATAAAAACAATATGGGGATGAGGTAAGTCGATTTGATGGGCTATGTACAGCTGCAGTGATCAGTTAGCTGATGTTTAAAGTTAATGAGGGAAATATAAGTCTCCAGCTTCAGCGATTTTTGCAAGTCGTTCCAATCATTGGCAGCAGATAACTGGAAGCAAAGGCGGCCAAAGAGGTGTTGGCTTTGGAGATGACCAGTGAGATGTACCTGCTGGAGCGCATGCTACGGGTGGGTGTTGTTATCGTGACCAGTGAGCTGAGATAAGGCGGCGCTTTACCTAGCATAGACTTATAGATGACCTGGAGCAGTCATTACAACGCAAACTTTTTTCCAAATTAACTTCATAATATCGACAGAAACATGGCAAACGTTGTTTAGAATCAATCCTCAAGGTGTTTTTCACATATCTATTCGATGATAAATCACTCGTTGCAGTTTGGTTTCTCCTCTCTTCAAAATGGAAAAATGCACGCACCTGGAGATTACGCAATAGTTTCGACGGAGGACACCAAGTGGACACCTGGTAAATGTAGTCTCTTATGGTCAATTTTCCACTGATATGCCTACAAATACGTCACAATGCTGCAAACACCTTGGGGAAATGACAGAAAGTGCAGGCGCATTCCTTGAGCATTCACAGCCATATAAGGAGACATTGGAACACAGCGCCTCCAAAATCTGGCTGACTTCCTGTATGAAATTTCATCTTGGTTTCGCCTGTAGCATTAGTTCTGGGGCACTCACAGACAATATCTTTGCAGTTGCAGGAAACGTCAGAGTGTTTCCTTTCCAAAGATGTCAATTATATGCATAGTCGAGCATCTTTTCGTGTTTAAAACGGGAATGTTTTTCATCCAAAAATGAAATACTGCCCCCAGAGTTTCAAGAGGTTAAAAGCAGTTGGAGGCCATGGTATGAGTGTTGTATGGCATTGAAGCTCATGTGGAGTTTTTTTATCACAGTGTCCAAAGAAGGGCCAGATGTATACAGAATGGTGTCGTCTGCCTAGAGGTGGATCAGGGAATCACTCGCAGCAAGAGCGACATTGTTGATATATACAGAGAAAAGAGTTGGCCCAAGAATTGAACCCTGTGGTACCCCCATAGAGACTGCCAGAGGTCCGGACCAACAGGCCCTCCAATTTGACACACTGAACTTGACACACTGAAAAGTAGTTGGTGAACCAGACGAGGCAGTAATTTGAGAAACCAAGGCTGTTGAGTCTGCAGATAAGAATACAGTGATTGACAGAGTCAAAAGCCTTGGCCAGGTCGATGAAGACGGCTGCACAGTACTGTCTTTTATTGATGGCGGTTATGATATCGTTTAGTACCTTGAGCATGGCTGAGGTGCACCCGTGACCAGCTCGGTAACCGGATTGCACAGTGGAGAAGGTACGGTGGGATTCTAAATGGTCAGTGATCTGTTTATTAACTTGGCTTTCGAAGACTTTAGAAAGGCAGGGCAGGATGGATCAAGGCCTATAACAGTTTGGGTCTAGAGTGTCACCCCCTTTGAAGAGGGGGATGACCGCGGCAGCTTTCCAATCTTTAGGGATCTCGGACGATACGAGAGGTTGAACAGACTGGTTATAGGGGTTGCAACAATGGCCGCGGATAATTTTAAAAAGAGAGGGTCCAGGTTGTCAAGCCCAGCTGATTTGTACGGGTCCAGGTTTTGCAGCTCTTTCAGAACATCTGCTATCTGAATTTGGGTGAAGGAGAAGCTGGGGAGGCTTAGGCAAGTAGCTGCGGGGGGTGAGGAGCTGTTGGCCAAGGTTGTGGTAGCCAGGAGGAAAGTATGGCCAGCTGTAGAGAAATGCTTATTGAAATTCTGGATTATCGTGGATTTATTGATGGTGACAGTGTTACCTAGCCTCAGTGCAGTGGGGAGGAGGTGCTCTTATTCTCCATGGATTTTACAGTGATACGATAAAGATTTAGCATTAAAGCCGTCAGAGATTTCAGATGGAATATTCTGGGTGGTGTTTGCTGCTCGGGAAATGTTCATCAAGTTGTCAACTCTCATTCCTGTGTGATAGTTAGTCACACAGATACTTTTAAAGTCTGGCTCATTCCCCCCCTGTGATCCTTGTGGACCACTGTGGTTAGACAGGGAGCTTAGCTGACTGTGGTTGGAGGGTTGATGATGTCGTACAGTTGGTAGATTTCCACTAGGATGGTGGTGAGTCCAGTGGAGATAGCAGACTAGAGAGATGTGGTAGATTTGTGATACTTACTTTCTTCTGACCAAGGACTGGCTGGCTGCTGAGTGACACTCGTGCGGATCAGTAAAGAGAGATACTGAGGATCAGTAAAGAGAGATACTGCAGAGTTTGTGGTTCTCCTTTTAGCTGAGCTCATCACTTCTCCTCACCTCAGGGTATTGATTCAGGCTGAAACTTGAGAGGTTTCTTGGTGTTGGAGTTGCAGCAGTCAGAGATGCATTGAGCCAGAGGATCGGCATGTGAGCTCCTTCTCCTACTGCATTGATCCACAGGCAGAAAGGGTTACGTTCCAGTGTCCGCATGCATTCTACAGTAGCCTACTTATGTAGAATGCATGTCAAATACATTGCTTCATTCTGAGTAGTATGCTAGTTTGGTTATTGGTGAGAATATAGCTTTGGTCTGGGGAGTCTAGGGTAGGCTACTGGGGTCGTTTGGTCCTTGACAACAGACCAGGGGCCTTTTCAGTGACTATACATACAGTATTACTGTGGAATGTTCATATGCACAAGCCTTAGGTAACAAGAACATTGTTATTACATAGTTGTTCAGGGTTTTGTGTAAATTTCTTCCCCACATTTCTATTTTTCTAAAGATTTAATAAAATGATACATTTAGATTTCATATATATGTTAAAATTGTAGAAATATCCTTTTAATTATTTCATTTAAAAAACAAAAAATATATACAGAGTCGGAAGTTTACATACACCTTAGCCAAATACATTTAACCTCAGTTTTTCACAATTCCTGACATATAATCCTAGTAAAAATTCCCTGTTTTAGGTCAGTTAGTATCACCACTTTATTTTAAGAATGTGAAATGTCAGAATAATGGTAGAGAGAATGATTTATTTCAGCTTTTATTTCTTTCATCACATTCACAGTGAGCCAGAAGTTTACATACACTCAATTAGTATTTGGTAGCATTGCCTTTAAATTGTTTAACTTGGGTCAAACAATTTGGGTAGCCTGCCACAAGCTTCCCACAATGTTGGGTGAATTTTGGCCCATTCCTCCAGACAGAGCTGGTGTAACTGAGTCAGGTTTCTAGGCCTCCTTGCTTGCACATGCTTTTTCAGTTCTGCCCTCAAATTTTCTATGCTATTGAGGTCAGGGCTTTGTGATGGCCACTCCAATACCTTGACTTTGTTATCCTTAAGCCATTTTGCCACAGTTTGGAAGTATGCTTGGGGTCATTGTCCATATGGAAGACCCATTTGCAACCAAGCTTTAACTTCCTGACTGATGTCTTGAGATGTTGCTTCAATATATCCACATAATTTTCCTGCCTCATGATGTCATCTATTTTGTGAAGTGCACCAGTCCCTCCTGCAGCAAAGCACCCCCACAACATGATGCTGCCACCCCTGTGCTTCACAGTTGGGATGGTGTTCTTTGGCTTCCAAGCCTCCCCCTTTTTCCTCCAAACATAACGATGGTTATTATGGCCAAACAGTTATATTTGTATTTCATCAGACCAGAGGACATTTCTCCAAAAAGTAAGATCTTTGTCCCCATGTTGCAAACCATAGTCTGGCTTTTTTATGGTGGTTTTGGAGCAGTGGCTTCTTCCTTGCTGAGCGGCCTTTCAAGTTATGCCGATATAGGACTCGTATTACTGTGGATATAGATACTTTTGTACCCGTTTCCTCCAGCATCTTCACAAGGTCCTTTGCTGTTGTTCTGGGATTGATTTGCACGTTTTGCACCAAAGTACGTTCATCTCTTGGGGACAGGTCGTGTCTCTTTCCTGAGTGGTAAGACGGATACGTGGTCCCGTGGTGTTTATGCTTGCGTACTATTGTTTGTACAGATGAAGGTGGTACCTCCAGGCATTTGGAAATTGCTCCCAAGGATGAAACAGACTTGTGGAGGTCTATAATTTTTTAATTTATTTTGGAGGTCTTGGCTGATTTCTTTTGATTTTCCCATGATGTCAAGCAAAGAGGCACTGAGTTTGAAGGTAGGCCTTGAAATACATCCACAGGTACACCTCCAATTGACTCAAATGATTTCAATTAGCCTATCAGAAGCTTCTAAAGCCATGACACCATTTTCTGGAATTTTACAAGCTGTTTTAAGGCACAGTTAACTTAGTGTATGTAAACTTCTGACCCACTGGAATTGTGATAAAGTTGGAAAAATTATTTGTGTCATGCACAAAGTAGATGTCCTAACCGACTTGCCAAAACAATAGTTTGTTAACAAGAAATGTGTGGAGTGGTTGAGAAACGAGTTTTAATGACTCCACCTAAGTGTATGTAAACTTCCGACTTCAACTGTATATATAGTCTAGCTACTGTATTCAGGAGACAGAAAAACATACCGTTTATGTTAAACCAATAAATAAATAATAACTTTACCAACTGAACATTGCACACAAGGCAATAGCCCAGGAGCTGATGGAGAGATCATGGTGTGATTAGTCACCCTGGAGTGCGTGCTAATGAGGCAGTCTGGATGGGGTGACACTCACTGAGCCTGTGACAGCATCAGGGTTTGATTTATTGACCTGGAGCCAGTGTTAATGACGGGGCAGAGGCAGGACGAAGGGAAGGAGAGGGTGTTCTGCTTAAAACACATGACTGCTCTGCTCCCCCTCTCCTCCCTGTCCTGGCACAACACTAAGTGCTGCTCCAGCAACGTTTGTTGTACTGGGTGGTGGTGCTGTATGCATGGGACTGACGAGAGAGAGAGACAGAGACAGACAGACTGTCGCTATGTGCTTCCTGTGTGTAGTTTGACAGCTCACCAAGCCAATGCATATTCATTACAATGGCTGCCGTGCTGTTATTGCCACATTAGAGTCAGGGAAGTCAAGGCCGTTTCTCACCTTATATATACTATATATGGAATAAGTAAAATGTTTGCCTCCTTGTTGTTTGTTGTTTTTATGGGCCTGTCATACAGAACCTGTCTGAGAAGAAGGTTGTTCTTGTGAAGTACTATGTATCAACATGTTGTGACTGGTGTAATTACAGCGTTACTACACATGTATAAGAGCTGAAGAGAACTTAGTGTTACCAGTCTGCCCTCCACCCCTCAACACCCTGTCCTGAGCAGCTACATGACTTATCTAGCTAAATAACATGAATGACAGTATACTGTAAGTAGGACCCCTCCTTCCCTCCCCCTCCCCTCTCCACCCCTCCCCTCTCCACTTCCTCACCTCTCCACCCCTCACCTCTCCTCTCCACCCCCTCTCCTCTCCACCTCCTCACCTCTACTCTCTACTCCTCACCCCTGCTTTCCACCCCCTCACCTCTCAACTCTCCTCTCCACCCCCTCAACTCAACTCTCCTCTCCACCCCCCCCCACCCCCCCCCTCAACCCATTGGCCAGACAGACCAGCTACATTATAAAGTAGTGTAGAGCAGAGTACCTTCTCATTTCTCCAGACAGAGCTCTTGCCTTCTCTGCTGTTAACAGGAGTGAGGGGCTGCTATAAATAACTTTACATCCACCTCTAAACCAGGGTGCTGAGAGGAAATTACTTGGCTGTGTATTAGTGTAGGCTAGCAGGGAGAATGAACGGGACATTACAAAACAATTCTCCCCCTGAGCTGTTCCCCTACAAAGCATTTGTTAATGCACAGGAGGAGGGGGGGTGTATTTCTTTCTTTGGACTTCCCTTTGGTGTCAGTCCAGATACAGCCATTTGCACTGCAACACTGCCTCAATTCCAATCTATTGGCCTGCATTGCTATTCCTCTGTGTATGTGGTATGAACTTGCAGGGCTGTACAACACTAATCACAGAGTAGGAGAGAAGAGCTGTTCACATCTCCAGCTCCACTGCTTACCCTTCTTACTCTACTTACCCTGCCTACCCTGCTTACCCTGCCAACCCTGCCTACCCTGTTTACCCTGCCTACCCTGCCTACCCTGCTTACCCTGCCTACCCTGCTTACCCTGTTTATCCTGTTTACCCTGCCTACCCTGCTTACCCTGTTTACACTGCTTACCATGTTTACCCTGCCTACCCTGTTTACCCTGCCTACCCTGTTTACCCTGCTTACCCTGTTTACCCTGCCTAACCTGTTTACCCTGTTTACCTTGCTTACCCTGTTTACCTTGCTTACCCTGCTTACCCTGCCTACCCTGCTTACCCTGTTTACCTTGCTTACCCTGTTTACCCTGCTTACCCTGTTTATCCTGTTTACCCTGCCTACCCTGCTTACCCTGCCTACCCTGTTTACCCTGCTTACCTTGTTTACACTGCTTACCATGTTTACCCTGCCTACCCTGTTTACCCTGCCTACCCTGCTTACCCTGTTTACCCTGCCTACCCTGTTTACCCTGCTTACCTTGTTTACACTGCTTACCATGTTTACCCTGCCTTCCCTGTTTACCCTGCTTACCCTGCCTACCCTGTTTACCCTGCTTACCTTGTTTACACTGCCTACCCTGTTTACACTGCCTACCCTGTTTACCCTACCTACCCTGTTTACACTGCTTACCCTGTTTACCCCACCTACCCTGTTTACCCTACCTACCCTGTTTACCCTGCCTAACTTACTTGCCCTGCCTACCCTGTTTACACTGCTTACCCTGTTTACCCTACCTACCCTGTTTACCCTGCCTACCCTGTTTACACTGCCTACCCTGTTTACCCTGCTTACCCTGTTTACCTTGCTTACCCTGTTTACCCTGCCTACCCTGTTTACACTGCTTACATAGTTTACCCTACCTACCCTGTTTACACTGCTTACCCTGTTTACCCTGCCTACCCTGTTTACACTGCTTACCCTGTTTACCCTACCTACCCTGTTTACCCTGTCTACCCTGTTTACCCTGCCTACCCTGTTTACCCTGCCTACCCTGTTTATCCTGTTTACCCTGCTTACCCTGTTTACCCTGCCTACACTGCCTACCTTGTTTACCCTGTTTACCCTACCTACCCTGTTTACCCTGCCTACCCTGTTTACCCTGCCTATCCTGTTTATCCTGTTTACCCTGCTTACCCTGTTTACCCTGCCTACACTGCCTACCTTGTTTACCCTGTTTACCCTACCTACCCTGTTTACCCTGCCTACCCTGTTTACCATACCTACCCTGCCTACGCTGCTTACCCTGTTTACCATGCCTACCCTGCCTACACTGCTTACCCTGTTTACCCTGCCTATCCTGTTTACCCTGCTTACCCTGCCTACCCTGATTACCCTGCCTACCCTGTTTACCCTGCATACCCTGCTTACCCTGTTTACCCTGCCTACCCTGTTTACACTGCTTACCCTGCCTACCCTGCTTACCCTGCTTAACCTGCTTACCCTGTTTACCCTGCTTACCCTGCCTACCCAGTTTACCCTGCCTACTCTGCTTACCCTCTCTACCCTGCCTACCCTGTTTACCCTGCTAACCCTGCCCTGCTTACCCTGCCTACACTGCCTACCCTCTCCGCCCCACTCAACAAACACATTATTTTACTCGCAAGGTCATCTTGACCTTAACGCATTCTCACCAAGTTGAACTCATGTGGCCCCAAGCATGCCTGGCTGACTATCTCACAGGGAAGTAACTTCCCTGAGGTATCCTTCAGGCTAGTGATAGAAACCAGTCACAGTCACCATCATGCAGGCGTTCTCTGCTGCTGCAGTTCTCGTTGTGCCTATTGGACTACCTCTTGGCATGAGTTACATCTTTGTTTTCTAAATATACAGCCTTCCTTTCAGTCAGTCACAAGACCGGACTCGCACACTGTTTCGCACACTGTGTTGTGTTTTTATTTATAAGATAATGTTGTTGAACTAGATTGTAATTTTCCATGACGAATCATTGTGGGACTTGCTTTAACTCTTTAAAAATATTTAGTTGTGACTGATGTAAATACAATGTTACACAGGTATTTATTTATTTTATCTTTATTTAACTAGGCAAGTCAGCTAAGAACAAATTCTTATTTTCAATGACGGCCTATGAACAGTGGGTTAACTGCCTTGTTCAGGGGGCAAAACGACAGATTTTTACCTTGTCAGCTCGGGGATTCAATCTTGCAACCTTTCAGTTACTAGTCCAATGCCCCCCAGGTATAAGAACTGAAGAGAACTTAGTGTTACCAGTCTGCCCTCCACCCCTCAACACCCTGTCCTGAGCAGCTACATGACTTATCTAGCTTAATAACATGAATGACAGTATACTGTAAGTAGGACCCCTCCCTCCCCTCTCCACCCTCTCACCTCACCTCTTCTCTCCACCCCCCGACTCCACCACCTCACCTCTCCTCACCTCTCCTCTCTAACCCTCACCCCATCTCTCCACCCCCTCACCCCACCTCTCCATCTCTCCTCTCCATACCCTCATCTCTCCTCTCCACCCCCTCACCTCACCTCATCTCTCCTCTCCTCTCCACCCCTCACCCCACCTCTCCACCCCCTCACCTCCTCTCTACCCTTCACCCCACCTCTCCACCCTCTCACCCCACCCCACCTCTCCTCTCCACCCCCTCACCTCTCCTCTCCACCCCCTCACCTCTCCTCTCCACTCCCTCACCTCATCTCTCTACACCACCTCAAATCTCCTCTCCACCCCCCCTCCCTTCTCCACCCCCTCTCCTCTCCACCCCCTCATCTCATCTCATCTCTCCTCTTCCCCGCCTCCCCTCTCCTCACCTCTCCTTTCCACCCTCTCACTTCACCTCTCCACCCCCTCACCTCATCTCTCCTCTCCACCCCCTCTCCTCTCCTCTCCACCCCCTCACCTCATCTCTCCTCTCCACCCCCTCTCCTCTCCTCTCCACCCCCTCACCTCATCTCTCCTCTCCACCCCCTCTCCTCTCCTCTCCACCCCCTCTCCTCTCCTCTCCACCCCCTCACTTCACCTCTCCACCCCCTCACCTCACCTCATCTCTCCTCTCCTCTCCACCCCTCACCTCCTCTCTACCCTTCACCCCACCTCTCCACCCTCTCACCCCACCCCACCTCTCCTCTCCACCCCTCACCTCTCCTCTCCACCCCCTCACCTCTCCTCTCCACCCCCTCACCTCATCTCTCTACACCACCTCAACTCTCCTCTCCACCCCCCTCCCTTCTCCACCCCCTCTCCTCTCCACCCTCTCACTTCACCTCTCCACCCCCTCACCTCATCTCTCCTCTCCACCCCCTCTCCTCTCCTCTCCACCCCCTCACTTCACCTCTCCACCCCCTCTCCTCTCCTCTCCTCTCCTCTCCACCCCCTCACTTCACCTCTCCACCCCCTCTCCTCACCACCCCCTCACTTCACCTCTCCACCCCCTCACCTCATCTATCGTCTCCACCGCCTCTCCTCACCTCTCCTCTCCACCCCCTCTCATCACCTCTCCTCTCCTCCCCACCCCCTCACTTCACCTCTCCACCCTCCATTGTTTTCTAAATAAACAGCCTTCAGTCGTCACAAGACCAGACTCACACTGTTCAGCACCAATGTTGTGTTTTTATTTCAAATGCCAAAGATAATGTTGTTGAACTAGATTGTAATTTTCCATTAAGAAAGATTATGGGACTTAATAGTATTTTTGTAGTAGTGGGAGAGGTTTAAATTGTTTTTAACTTAAACAAAGCAGTTAAATATAGTCAAAGTAACATTTTGTAAAATATTGGGCCGGTTTCCTTTGATTGACGACACTATCAAACGTATTACTTTGGATACAACAGAAGAAGGGCTGATTACCAACAATGATGAGACAGCCTACAGGGGGAGGTGAGGGCCCTGGAGGAGAGGTGCCAGGAAAATAACTTCTCCCTCAATGTCAACAAAACTAAGGAGCTGATCGGGGACTTCAGGAGACAGCAGATGGAGCACGCCCACATCCACATAGACGGGATCACATTTGGAGAAGGTGAAAACCTCTGAAATGGACCATCCACACAGACAGTGTGGTGAAGAAGAAATGTGGCTTGGCCCCTAAAACCCTCACAAACTTTTACAGATGCACAATTGAGAGCATCCTTTTGGGCTGTATCAACGACTGGTATGGCAACTGCACCGCCCGCAATGGCGGTGCAGGGTAGCCTAGTGGCAGGGTAGCCTAATGGTTAGAGAGTTGGACTAGTAACTGGAAGGTTGCAAGTTCAAACCCCCGAGCTGACTAGGTACAAATCTGTCATTCTGCCCCTGAACAGGCAGTTAACCCACTGTTCCTAGGCCGTCATTGAAAATAAGAATTTGTTCTTAATTGACTTGCCTAGTTAAATAAAGGTAAAATAAAATAAATAAAAACCGCAGGGCTCTCTAGAGGGTGGTGCGGTCTGCCCAATGCATCACCGGGGACAAACTGCCTGCCCTCCAGGACACCTACAGCACCCAATGTCATAGGATGGCCGAAAAGATCATCAAGGACATCAACCACCTGAGCCACTGCCTGTTCACCCCGCTATCATCAAGAAAGAGTGGTCAGTACAGGCGCATCAAAGCTGGGACCGAGAGACTGAAAAACAGCTTCTATCTCAAGGCCATCAGTCTGTTAAATAGCCATCACTAGCCGGATACCACCTGGTTCCTCAACCCTGCCAATTAGAGGCTGCTGCCCCATGTACATAGACATGGAACCACTGGTCACTTTAATAATGGAACTAGTCACTTTGTGAATTGTTAGATACTACCACACTGTTGGAGCTAGGAACACAAGCATTTCACTACACCCGCAATAACATCTGCTAAATATGTGTATGTGACCAATAAAATGTGATTTGATTTGTGGGTCACACATTTCATCATAAATAACTCCACTCACACTACTACACTTGTATACACTCTCCTACTACAATACCTCAGTATATGAACTCTCCTACTACAATACCTCAGTATATGAACTCTCCTATTGCAATACCTCAGTATATGAACTCTCCTACTTCAATACCTCATTATATGAACTATCCTACTAGAATACCTCAGTATATCAACTCTACTACAATACCTCAGTATATGAACTCTCCTACTAGAATACCTCAGTATATGAACTCTACTAGAATACCTCAGTATATCAACTCTCCTACTAGAATACCTCAGTATATCAACTCCTACTAGAATACCTCAGTGTATCAACTCTCCTACTAGAACACCTCAGTATATCAACTCTCCTACTAGAATACCTCAGTGTATCAACTCTCCTACTAGAACACCTCAGTATATCAACTCTCCTACTAGAACACCTCAGTGTATCAACTCTCCTACTAGAATACCTCAGTATATCAACTCTCCTACTAGAATACCTCAGTATATCAACTCTCCTACTAGAATACCTCAGTATATGAACTCTCCTACTAGAATACCTCAGTATATCAACTCTCCTACTAGAATACCTCAGTATATCAACTCTCCTACTAGAATACCTCAGTATATGAACTCTACTAGAATACCTCAGTATATCAACTCTCCTACTAGAATACCTCAGTATATCAACTCTCCTACTAGAATACCTCAGTATATCAACTCTCCTACTAGAATACCTCAGTATATCAACTCTCCTACTAGAATACCTCAGTATATCAACTCTCCTACTAGAATACCTCAGTATATCAACTCTCCTACTAGAATACCTCAGTATATAAACTCTCCTACTAGAATACCTCAGTATATCAACTCTCCTACTAGAATACCTCAGTATATCAACTCCTACTAGAATACCTCAGTATATCAACTCTCCTACTAGAATACCTCAGTATATCAACTCTCCTACTAGAATACCTCAGTGTATCAACTCTCCTACTAGAATACCTCAGTATATGAACTCTCCTACTAGAATACCTCAGTATATGAACTCTACTAGAATACCTCAGTATATCAACTCCTACTAGAATACCTCAGTATATCAACTCTCCTACTAGAACACCTCAGTATATGAACTCTCCTACTAGAATACCTCAGTATATCAACTCTCCTACTAGAACACCTCAGTATATGGCAACTGTAATAAGTACAGAAGACAATGAGGCATTGTTGAAGTTTTAAATAAATGAAAAACTATTCCAGACCGGTGTGTACGTTTTAAAGTTTGGACGGCTGAAACGGTGTAAGAGGAGAACAAGATGAATAATAAGCCAGAAGTATGACAACGATTTAAAGTGGGATATTTGCTGTCGCAAGTCCCATTAATTAAATGAAGAGCAACAGTGTATCAGCTGTGGTGATAAGACTGTTGCTTTAGTTCTATTTCTTTTGGATAGAGAAAGATGCAAATTAAATGAGATAACATGACCTTGACCCACATCTGTGAAATCTGGCGTTACACAACCCACTGTTTTTGCTGAGATAATCATTTAATGAGACTTGCTGTGGCCCCAGGCACAGTTGCTCCCATTATTTGTGACTTTGATCTTGCTTAGTTGCCATCTTGCACCATATTCTAAAATACAACGCTTGTATTCCCAGTATGCACTGCACTATTAAAACAAATACACATTCAATGCTGTTGTTTAGTGTGCAACAACGTGTCACACAAACAGAACATTTGATTAACTGAGTAACTTCATTTGTGATGGCCGTGTTTAATCAATTGTTTCCTATAGATCAAATTTTTATAAATTCATTGTAAATGTCAATTTTTGTTACTTGATAACATTTGGATAACATTGTGTACAGGATGTTCTTCTTACCCTCGCAGAAAAGAGCCGAGTTTATCTGGCAGGCTGTTTATTAGAAGTGAACAGGTACTCTGTAAAGGGGTAAGAGGGGTTAACATGTGTTCCTGTGGTGTAGACTCACTGAGATCTGATGATCTTTGTTGTTTAACATTGTGGCTCTGCTCTGCTCCCAGTGTGAAGAAATAGCCATGTTTCTGATGGCACATCATTACACTCCATGTTGATGTTCAAATTAGACCGTTCTCTCCCTCACTATGCAACACCCTGCTGCTGTGAATGTAGCTCTGATTCTCTCCCTACCTCTCTCTCTCTCTACCTCTCTCTCTCTTTCTCTCTCTCACTAATGTATCTCTCTTCCTCCCCCCTCTCTCTCTCTCTCTCTCTGTATCTCTCTTTCTGCTCTCGCTGTAGCTCTCTCTCTGTGGCTCTCTCTCTGTAATTCTCTCTCTCTGTGGCTCTCTCTCTGTAGCTCTCTTTGTGGCTCTCTCTGTAGCTCTCTCTCTCTGTGGCTCTCTCTCTCTGTGGCTCTCTCTGTGACTCTCTCTCTGTAGCTCTCTCTGTGGCTCTCTCTGTAGCTCTCTCTCTGTGGCTTTCTCTCTCTGTGGCTCTCTCTCTGTAGCTCTCTCTCTGTAGCTCTCTCTCTGTAGCTCTCTCTCTAGCTCTCTCTGTGGCTCTCTCTCTCTGTGGCTCTCTCTGTGAAGCTCTCTCTCTGTAGCTCTCTCTCTGTAGCTCTCTCTGTGGCTCTCTCTCTGTGGCTCTCTGTAGCTCTCTCTCTGTGGCTCTCTCTCTGTGGCTCTCTTTGTAGCTCTATCTGTGGCTCTCTCTCTCTGTGGCTCTCTGTGGCTCTCTCTGTAGCTCTCTCTCTGTGGCTCTCTCTGTAGCTCTCTCTGTGGCTCTCTGTAGCTCTCTCTCTCAGTGGCTCTCTCTCTGTGGCTCTCTCTCTGTAGCTCTCTCTTCCTCCTCCCCCCTCCCCTCTCTCTCTCTCTCTCTCCTTGCTCTCTTTCTTTCTCATATTGGTTTTAGAATCAGGTGGTATTTATTCTAGGTCTTGACTTAGCCCTCATACCGCCACGTCAGTGTTTCGTTATCACATTAGTGTTATGTCTATGACCTGAAACAATATGTAACAGAGCTTCATGTCAGATACACTGCTGTTATACAACTGTAGTAGTGGGGTGTCAAATAAACCAAACCAGACAGCAGGGACACCATACTGTATGCTTCAATGCTGTCTGTTCGTCGTCTGATCGCCGAAGCTATCGCAGGCTTTATGGTGCGTTTGACAGACTACAAACATTAAACCTACTACATTGCCTATCATGGTGAATACAGAGTGGAATACCTCAGTATTGTACTTCTGTATTACAGTTGTCATATGCTGAGATATTCTCCCTCTTCAGTGCAGTGAGTCCTGAGCCAAATAGAATGGCTGCATGGCGAATGACTCATGTTTTCAGCCGAGCTGCTCGGTGACACAGACAGACGAAGTAAAGGACGTGTCAGGCTTCTGATCTGATCTGCTGCGTAGGCTGCATACTGAACATAACGGGGGGAACCTAGCCGACTGAGAGAGGATGTGCTCTGTACTGTACCGTAAGTCTTCTACGCCCAGCGCTCGGCCCCTGCTCTCTTCCAGCCCCATCCCTGTGATCTCAGATCCAGCCCTATACCCTCTAGCCCCAGTCCTATACCCCATAGAATACCCGAGTCACTACCCTCTCCTGTCTCTTCCAGCTCCATCCCTTGTCCAAGTTCACAGATCCTGCCTCCTGCCTTCAGCCCCATCTCTCTCCTATCTCCCTCCCAATCCTCCCAGCTCCATCCCCTCCTCCTCTCCTCAGGTCCTCGTGGAGGTCAAGGTGCTGTGAGAGGAGAGGCAGCAGCAGAAGGCAAGGTGAACTGGAATCAACGCATGTCATTGTGCTGTGTGGTGGAGAGGGAGAGAGTATAGACAGAGAGAGAATGAGGATGGGAGAGAGAAACAGAGAGAGAGAGAGAGAGAGAGAACAAAAGAGAGCGAGAGAGGAGGAGAGCGAGCTAGAGCAGCGAGAGCTTGCTAAGAGAGGGAGAGAGAAAGAGGCTCCACTCCGCTCACATCGCAGGCTGACTGGCTCGCAAGCTCACTGTTGACGAATGAGCTGTCTACCCGTGTGGCTGGGAAACGGCGGCTTGTGACAAGGCAAGCTGGGGAGAGAGAGGAACATGAACGTAATGCGTACCTTGCCTCGCTTGCTTTCAGATACCGGCCAGAAGAAGAGTCAAGAGAAGAAGGATGGCAGCAGACGCATGTCGTTCCAGAGACCCAAAGGAACTATTGAGTATGCTGTAAGTAAACAGGGTTTCAGACTGTGTCCTCTCTGTCTGGGTGTTTTAATGCTTTTTACTGCTCCTGCTGCTGCTGCTGTGCTGCTCTGTGTGTCTACTGGCTGTTGCCCTCGAGTAATAGCTGCTGTTGTGGTGTTGTGTTATGAAAAGGAACCTGGCCATGCTGGCTCAAATCGTTAGATGAGTGTGTGTGTGTGTGTGTGTGTGTGTGTGTGTGTGTGTGTGTGTGTGTGTGTGTGTGTGTGTGTGTGTGTGTGTGTGTGTGCGTGTGTGCGTGTGTGCGTGTGCGTGTGTGTGGAGGGAGAGAACGAAGCGTTTAGTATTTTACAGTTGCACGTGTGCAACGTTCAGTGTCTGTTTACATAAAGGGGGACTTTATATAACCAGCCAGCACTATTGCCTCTCTACCGTATGATGGAAATGTATTCTAATAGATTAGACTTGTAGCAATCCTGTTCCATTCTGCATTCTGATGTATAGGAGGAGAGAGGACTGTAGCTGTGTACGTATGTACGAACCGAGAGAGAGAGAGAGAGACACAGTCAGAATGTGTAGTCTATATGTTATCGTTCATTCTGTGTGGTGCTTAGCAGTGAGCATTCTACCACTGTTTACGAATGACCTTCCACCTGGTTGTCATTGCTATTCATTTGCCATCTCTGTTTGGTGTGAGAGTGAGACAGAGCGGATTATCTGAAAATGGAGTCTGTCTCTGCTGCTGCTCTGGCTGGTAGTGTTCTTGAAATGACCCTCAAATCCAGCTTCAGTCAGACAGGTTTCTCTCTTTCTTCTCTTCTCTCCCTGGTAACACTGCATGGGGAACGGAATGCTGTGGAGCTCGATCAGCCTGGCCACAGAGAAGAGGAGAGCAGAGGAGTGGAGAGGGAGGGAGGGAGGGAGGGAGGGAGGGAGGGAGGGAGGGAGGGAGGGGGAGGGAGGGAGGGAGGGAGGGAGGGAGGGAGGGAGGGAGGGAGGGAGGGAGGGAGGGAGGGAGGGAGAGAAACTGATGGACCTTGTTTAATGACATGGTTCAGCATCTGGAGACGTTTTTCTCCCCAATATATTTCCTCTCTCTAGTAATTGTCCTGCTACTTTGATTCAGCAGTGATTGTGTGCGTGATCCCAATGCTTTCTGTTATCTCTGGTGTTGCTGTTGCACTTGGAACGTTTTATACAGGTGTCATTCAGAACAGCCCCACCTCTCATTCGCTCTGTGCCAAAGGGTGATGAACAAGGGTGATGGGCAACAGGGTGATGGACAAGCCAGTTCTTTTATGCTGGGGTGTGAAATAGAGGTCGACCGATTAATCGGAATGGCCGATTAATTAGGGCCGATTTCGAGTTTTCATAACAATCAGAAATCGGTATTTTGGGACACCGATTTGGCCTATTTAAAAAAAAATGAACACCTTTATTTAAACTTTATTTAACTAGGCAAGTCAGTTAAGAACACATTCTTATTTTCAATGATGGCCTAGGAACGGTGGGTTAACTGCCTCGTTCAGGGGCAGAACGACAGATTTTTACCTCGTCAGCTTGGGGGATTCAATCTTGCAACCTTACAGTTAACTAGTCCAATGCTCTAACCACTTGATTACATTGCACTCCACGAGGAGCCTGCCTGTTACGCGAATGCAGTAAGCCAATGGAAGTTGCTAGCTAGCATTAAACTTATCTTATAAAAAACAATCAATCAATCATAATCACTAGTTAACTACACATGGTTGAAGATATTTCTAGTTTATCTAGCGTGTCCTGCGTTGCATATAATCGATGCGGTGTGTATTCGTGAAAAAGGACTGTCGTTGCTCCAATGTGTACCTAAACATAAACATCAATGCCTTTCTTAAAATCAATACACAGAAGTACATATTTTTAAAACTGCATATTTAGCTAAAAGAAATCAAGGTTAGCAGGCAATATTAACCAGGTGAAATTGTGTCACTTCTCTTGCGTTCATTGCACGCTGAGTCAGTGTATATACAACAGTTTGGGCCGCCTAATTTGCCAGAATTTTACGTAATTATGATATAACATTGAAGGTTGTGCAATGTAACAGGAATATTTAGACTTTGGGATGCCACCCGTTAGATCAAATACGGAACGGTTCCGTATTTCACTGAAAGAATAAACGTCTTGTTTTCGAGATGATAGTTTCCGGATTTGACCATATTAATGACCTAAGGCTCGTATTTCTCTGTGTTATTATGTTATAACTAAGTCTATGATTTGATAGAGCAGTCTGACTGAGCGGTGGTAGACAGCAGCAGGCTCGTAAGCATTGATTCAAACAGCACTTTCGTGCGTTTTGCCAGCAGCTCTGCTGTTTATGACTTTAAGCCTATCAACTCCCGAGATTAGGCTGGTGTAACCGATGTGAAATGGCTAGCTAGTTAGCGGGGTGCGCGCTAATAGCGTTTCAAACGTCACTCGCTCTGAGACTTGGAGTGGTTGTTCCCCTTGCTCTGCATGGGTAACGCTGCTTCGAGGGTGATTGTTGTCGATGTGTTCCTGGTTCGAGCTCAGGTAGGAGTGAGGAGAGGGACGGAAGCTATACTGTTACACTGGCAATACTAAAGTGCCTATAAGAACATCCAATAGTCAAAGGTATATGAAATACAAATGGTATAGAGAGAAATAGTCCTATAATTCCAATAATAAGGAACCACCAGCTTTCATATGTTCTCATGTTCTGAGCAAGGAACTTAAACGTTAGCTTTCTTACATGGCACATGTTGCACTTTTACTTTCTTCTCCAACACTTTGTTTTTGCATTATTTAAACCAAATTGAACATGTTTCATAATTTATTTGAGGCTAAATTGATTTTATTAATGTATTATATTAAGTTAAAATAAGTGTTCATTCAGTATTGTTGTAATTGTCATTATTACAAATAAATTTAAAAATCGGACCATTAATCGGTAATCAGCTTTTTTTGGTCCTCCAATAATTGGTATCGATATCGGCGTTGAAAAATCATAATCGGTCGACCTCTAGTGTGAAAATATGCTCATCATATCTCACTCACATAGCAGCACGGCACCACCATCTCCCCAGCCTGCTGGCCACTACACCCCCCTTCTCTCTCTCTCTCTCTCTCTCTCTCTCTCTCTCTCTCTCTCTCTCTCTCTCTCTCTCTCTCTCTCTCTCCCTCTCTCTCTCTCTGTCTCTTTCTCTCTATCTCTCTGTTTCTCTCTCCATCCTCATTCTCTCTCTCTCTCTCTGTCTCTCTCTCTATCACTCTGTTTCTCTCTCCATCCTCGTTCTCTCTCTCTCTCTCTCTCTCTCTGTCTGTCTCTCTCACTCTCTCTCTGTCTCTCTCACTCTCTCTCTCTCTCTCTCTCTCTGTTTCTCTCTCCATCCTCGTTCTCTCTCTCTGTCTATACTCTCTCTCTGTCTGTCTCTCTGTCTTTGTCTCTCTGTCTCTCTCTCTCTGTCTCTCTCTCTCTCTCTCTCTCTCTCTCTCTCTCTCTGTTTCTCTCTCCATCCTCGTTCTCTCTCTCTCTGTCTCTCTCTCTATCTCTCTGTTTCTCTCTCAATCCTCGTTCTCTCTCTGTCTATACTCTTTCTCTCTCTCTCTCTCTGTCACTCTCTCTCTATCTCTCTGTTTCTCTCTCCATCCTCGTTCTCTCTCTGTCTATACTCTTTCTCTCTCTATCTCCCATGGTAAGGATTCCAGAAAATATTGTGATGATGGAGGGAACCATGCCAACGGTTGCGTGAACTTTCCAGTCATGACATGCTGCAACACCGCCCTTAGAGTGTTTAAGGTTGTGTGGCATGGCTGCCTCCATTCTCTACACACACACACACACACACACACACACACACACACACACACACACACACACACACACACACACACACACACACACACACACACACACACACACACACACACACACACACACACACACACACACATACACACACACACACACACACACAGACACACACACACACACACACACACACACACACGTGCGCCGTGCACAGAGACACACGCGTGCGTGCACAGAGACATACACGCACACAGCACCCATCCTACGAGATGCATGGAGACTTTCCCAGTGGTTGAGAAGCGGCTTTATCTTAAACTGTTCTTCCACGCTGTGCTGTGCTGCACTGGGCCTGGGGACGGACAGCTACTGTTTCCATCTGTTCTCACCAGATAGACACGTTTATAATCCTCTGCCAGGTGCCTACAGAAAAGAAAAGGAAGGCTTTGTCACTTTATCAAATATTGTGATCGCTCATTTTTAGACAAAAAAATAAACCTCAATATTTGCCTTCTCATTCTGATGGGCACACCTATTGGCTGACCTTCAGCCATTTAAAATGGTGTTTGTTTGAACTCCAGGAATTAGAGTGGAATGGAATGGAACAGACTGAAACATTATTTTGTTCAAATATAATTTGATTTGGGAGGAATTAAGCGAATTAAATTGCACCTAAATTGGCAATTTTAAATTATAGGAATCATATAATATTCAAAAAATATAGTACATAACATCCGATTTGGACCCAAAACATTCTAACAATGAGTAAGACATGGATCAAATTATGGATCAAATTACATTACATAATTTTTAAAAATTATTTGTTGACATAAAGATAATGATAGGTGCCTAATTTGCAGAAATACACTGTGTATTTGCATATATCCATAAATTAACTTAAAGGAGGAGAACAGGGCTGCAACCACAAAACACCTGCTCTGTCTACCCTACGTGTACTCACCTGCTCTGTCCACCCTACCTGCTCTGTCCACCCTATGTGCTCTGTCTACCCTACCTGCTCTGTCTACACTACCTGCTCTGTCCACACTACCTGCTCTGTCTACCCTACCTGATCTGTCTACCCTACCTGCTCTGTCTACCCTACCAGCTCTGCCCACCCTACCTGCTCTGTTTACCCTACCTGTACTCACCTGCTCTGTCTACCCTACCTGCTCTGCCCACCCTACCTGCTCTGTTTACCCTACCTGTACTCACCTGCTCTGTCTACCCTACCTGCTCTGCCTACCCTACCAGCACTCACCTGCTCTGTCTACCCTACCTGCTCTGTCTACCCTACCTGCTCTGTCTACCCTACCTGCTCTGTCCACCCTACCTGCTCTGTCCACCCTACCTGCTCTGTCCACCCTACCTGCTCTGTACCCTACCTGCTCTGTCTACCCTACCAGCTCTGCCCACCCTACCTGCTCTGTTTACCCTACCTGTACTCACCTGCTCTGTCTACCCTACCTGCTCTGCCTACCCTACCAGCACTCACCTGCTCTGTCTACCCTACCTGCTCTGTCCATCCTACCTGCTCTGTCCACCCTACCTGCTCTGTCCACCCTACCTGCTCTGTCCACCCTACCTGCTCTGTCTACCCTACCTGCTCTGTCCACCCTACCTGCTCTGTACCCTACCTGCTCTGTCTACCCTACCTGCTCTGCCCACCCTACCTGCTCTGTTCACCCTACCTGTACTCACCTGCTCTGCCTACTCTACCTGCACTCACCTGCTCTGTCTACCCTACCTGCACTCACCTGCACTGTCTACCCTACCTGCTCTGTCCACCCTACCTGCTCTGTCCACCCTACCTGCTCTGTACCCTACCTGCTCTGTCTACCCTACCAGCTCTGCCCACCCTACCTGCTCTGTTTACCCTACCTGTACTCACCTGCTCTGTCTACCCTACCTGCTCTGCCTACCCTACCAGCACTCACCTGCTCTGTCTACCCTACCTGCTCTGTCCATCCTACCTGCTCTGTCCACCCTACCTGCTCTGTCCACCCTACCTGCTCTGTCCACCCTACCTGCTCTGTCTACCCTACCTGCTCTGTCCACCCTACCTGCTCTGTACCCTACCTGCTCTGTCTACCCTACCTGCTCTGCCCACCCTACCTGCTCTGTTCACCCTACCTGTACTCACCTGCTCTGCCTACTCTACCTGCACTCACCTGCTCTGTCTACCCTACCTGCACTCACCTGCACTGTCTACCCTACCTGCTCTGTCTACCCTACCTTCTCTGTCTACCCTACCAGCACTCACCTGCTCTGTCTACCCTACCTGCACTCACCTACACTGTCTACCCTACCTGCTCTGTCTACCCTACCTTCTCTGTCTACCCTACCAGCACTCACCTGCTCTGTCTACCCTACGTGCACTCACCTGCACTGTCTACCCTACCTGCACTCACCTGCTCTGTCTACCCTACCTGTACTCACCTGCTCTGTCTACCCTACCAGCACTCACCTGCTCTGTTACCCTACCTGCTCTGTTCACCCTACCTGTACTCACCTGCTCTGTCTACCCTACCTGCACTCACCTGCTCTGTCTACCCTACCTGCACTCACCTGCACTGTCTACCCTACCTGCTCTGTCTACCCTACCTTCTCTGTCTACCCTACCAGCACTCACCTGCTCTGTCTACCCTACCAGCACTCAACTACACTGTCTACCCTACCTGCTCTGTCTACCCTACCTTCTCTGTCTACCCTACCAGCACTCACCTGCTCTGTCTACCCTACGTGCACTCACCTGCACTGTCTACCCTACCTGCACTCACCTGCACTGTCTAGACTGCCTCATTAATTACTGTTGTTGTCACGTTCTCTTGCATAATTCAACAAGTGTGCCAATAGAAGTATACCCTCAGATTAAAAATCAGATTCACAGTCTCCTCTGCTGTTCTGTGTCCTCTGCCTCTGACTGGGAGAATGTCTGTCCTAGCTGTCAGTTGAACAACGGTACAGCAGTGGCACACACAATGCATGCCATTAGGGTGGTAAAGACAAAGTCGCTATGGCAACTGTCATCCCATATGCACATATCCAGGCTTCATCAGACAGGCTGCATTGTAAGCCTCTGGATCGATATTCCTTCTGATATTACATTCTGGATGATTAAACCATTTGCAGAACATAAAATCTATATTCTTTCCTGTTTGATTGCGCACACTGACTCCTTTTCTTGTTTTGTGACTCACATTTCACCTTGTTTAGGATTCTATCAGTTTTGACATCACTTTATTGGGAATTGAATTGGCTTGATTAATCCCTGGATTAGAAAGTGTTGTCTCTATCATTTTTTAAAATGCATTTACCGTATCTGTGCCAGGTTATAGCTGACCTAGCAAGCATCAACGTGATGGTAGGCTACACACTGCTGTTCCACGGGTCTGTCTGGATCCAGTCTGATGTTCCACCACAGGGTAGAGTTTTGGTCATGTGTGTCTTTCTATGGCACCATTAGTCAGCTCTGTCTGTCTGCCATTCTTGAGTCAGTTTGTCCTCTCAGTCAGACAAGGTGACCATTACCAGTCACCAGGATGTCTGTAACATACTGTGTGTGTGTGTGTGTGTGTGTGTGTGTGTGTGTGTGTGTGTGTGTGTGTGTGTGTGTGTGTGTGTGTGTGTGTGTGTGTGTGTGTGTGTGTGTGTGTGTGTGTGTGTGTGTGTGTGTGTGTGTGTGTGTGTGTGTGGTGTGCGTGTCCTCCTAATATTAGATTGTCTAACTGTTAGACTCTAACAGTTAGACAATCCACATTTAATAATTAGAATTGTTAATTAATGATTCCCATCAACAGGCAGTAAATTACCATCCATTAGGGAAACGGTAATGAAACAGGTTGTATTGGTGCTGAAATGAGGAGGTAAGGCTAAAAAGAAATAGTCCATGGATGAGGTGTTAGCAAATGGTACTCAGGAAGGATCAATGCAGTGTGCTGCTACTGCTGAACTAGTCTGGATGAATGGCTGTGCTGCCTGCATTAGTGTTGGAGCTACAGACTGTAACAGTATGTGCTGGATATTGACTGTCTGCTTATGTTCCCAACAAGATCAAATAGGATTTGGCTTTTTGTCCAAAGAGACAGACTTTTATTCAATCTTCTGCGAAAAAAATATAATGTTAATTTAACACTGCCACTCTAAGTATTATTAAGTACTGCACACTAAGTTGTAAATATTGTAGATCTTTATTGTTGAGCTTGTACTTTTTGTTGACATGCTGGCTTGTTGTTTTAAGATGTTGTTAATGCCCATGCTGTAGGCTGTAAATGTGGTGGTTGTCATTTGTGTCTTATAGTTCAACTGTTTGGTGTCTGATATCAACAGCAGTGTCTTTCTGTGCCTTCCTTTTCAAGACACTTTATTCATCAACATGATATGTTGTAAAAGCCCATCTGTTACAAATCGGATAAGACTACAAATCAATCACAGTAGTCATTGAGTTGGCAGTTCTAAAAGATATGTCATCGACAGTGACAGTCGGCTATAGTGATTGGTTGTGTCCGATATTTGAACCTATTTTGTATATAGTTAACTACTTTTGACCAGAGCCATGTGCAGTATATAGGAAATAGGGTGCCTTTTCAGATGCAGCCAGAGTGTTTATTGGTTATATTGAGTAGTTTTTAGTGTTTTTACAGGCATGGTTTGATATTGAGTCTGTCCAAGTGTTTTAGTTATTTAGCTTGATGTTCAGTTAACAGCCAAAATAGCGAGTGAGTGAAGTCCTCATCACAAAGTATTTCACACTTTCCTCATGTAGTTCGCACTGGAACGATGAGAATTGTTTTGTTGTCTTCTAAAGATGGTTTGGGATTTTAAGTTGTGAAAGAAACAGCGTTTGTGGTATAATTAAAGGTGCAATATGCAGAAATCGTTTAGCCATTTCCTGGTTGCAAAACTTCTAATAGTTTGCCTAATTTCAGTTTGTGACAAAACAAGCAGTGTCGAGAATCATTGTACCATCTCAACTACTGTGAAATATATTTTCAATAACCCAAAATTGGAATTTTGAGCTGTTTGAAGCTGGTGTACAAAAACAAAAGTAAAATACGCAAAAACGAGCCATAAGAACAGGAAGCATAGAAATATTGCACAGAGAACAGATGTACAGCTTCTTAGACTTGCTTTCAATGACATATCTATAACTCACATTTCTATGTCAATTTAGTTCGGTCATATTGCAGGTTTTAGTCACTCCTCCCTAACACACAGATAAGAGAGGTCCATGGTTGCTAACATGCTGACTACACCGGCCACACATGCACCATCATGTTGATTTTGTCTATCCCCACCAGATGCGATCATGACACGTAGGTTAAAATAACAAAATCAACTGTGAATCAATTATATTAATTTCGGGTCAGGACTAAACAGATGAAACATTCATGGACATTTAGTTAGCTAACTGTTGCTAGCTAGGTTGTTCTGGGACATGAACATTGGGGGCTCTATTTTCTGCTGGTGTTTAGCCAGTGCAATTGTTAAATGCACGCACTTTTGCAATTTCGACCTGTTAAAGCTGGCACTCTTCAGTTTTCTAACCTTTGCACCAGGTTTGGTCATTTAGCTTTCTTTTATGAGCTCACTTGCGCTGAGGTGGAAGAGGTGGCAATATTTGAGGTGTGTCCTTAAAAATGTGCGCGAAAGGAACAATTTCAGGTAACGCTGGTGGGGATATGAAATCAACTAAAAGCTGGACAGCGGTAACATGATTTGTTATGGCGTGGATTTTGAAAGCGGAGGCGCAGTCTATTCAGCCATGGCGCACAGTGCACATATGCACATGGAATGCGAAGATACCATTTTATTTGTCACATGCACCGACTACCACACACACACACACACACACACACACACACACACACACAACAGCCAGTGAAAGTGCAGGGCGCCAATTTAAATTAAAAAAATCCTCAAGCATACAAGTATTTTACACAATTTTATAGATACTTTCTCGTTAATCCAGCCACAGTGTCTGATTTCAAAAAATTATTTACAGCGAAAGCACCACAAACAATTATGTTAGGTCACCACCAAGCAACAGAAAAACATAGCCATTTTTCCAGCCAACGAGAGGAGTCACAAAAAGCAGAAATAGAGATCAAATTAATCACTAACCTTTGATGATCTTCATCAGATAACCCTCATGGGAATTCATGTTACACAATACATGTATGTTTTGTTTGATGAAGTTCATGTTTATATTAAAAAAACGGACTTTACATTGGCGCCTTACGTTCAGTAGTTCTAAAATATGCGGTGATATTGCTGAGGGCCACATCTATTTACAGAAATACTCATAATAAACGTTGATAAAGATATGACTATTATCCATGGAACTTTAGATAAACTTCTCCTTCATGCAACCGCTGTGTCAGATTTTTTTTTTTAACTACAGAGAAAGCAAAGCATGCAATAATCTGAGTACAGCCTTTAGACAACAAAGCAGCCAAAAAGATTGATTAAAGAACAAGCCCTTATAGGCTACCCTTACCCTAGCTTATCGTTCTTATCCTGGCCATGCATAGGCCAAGTAGCCTATTCATTAAAAGGTTTCTAAATGGTCTCCTTTTGCTGTCATGCTTTTGCATTGTTCACAATTCACATAGGCCTATCTGCAGTGCGTAGGCTACTCTACTCCACTCGGCTTGTATCCATCCCCATTTCCAAAGAGCTCCTCTTGTCTGGTTACCAAAGACACGCTCCTCCACAAACATATTCAAATTACAGGAGCCTAGTATTTTGTATTTGAAGAGATGTGTGATTGCGTAAAGGCCTATACTTGTTGAAGTCAGTTACAACAATGTTGACTGTCAACACTCCAAACATATTGATCAAACACTGGATGTTTCTTTGGAGAACTTTGGCCTGGAGTCCTACACAATCTTGTGTTTTTCTCCTACAGATAAAGCAATCCACAGATAAAAAAGGAAAACTAGTTTTGTTTTTAGTTAGTTATTTAATTACTCTCTCCTCGTTGGTTGGTCAAGCATCCACATGGGTTTGGGTTTTCTATTATCCAATAAGGATGGGACTTGCAGAGCGTGGAGTTTCTCAAATAGAACCAAGTACTATTTCAGCGCTTGTCGAGTCAGATGCTAGTTCACACATGTGAGCGGTGTGGGTGAATTGATAAAATAACATGTATGTGTACATTTATTTTGCAATGCTCGTGCATGCAACATGGCCGTTGTGGTTTGCCTGTAAGGCTGAGCTTCTGTTTTTGTAGCATTTGCAAATGATTCTGTTGGTGTCATATGCGATTGTCACAGACACAATATTCCTGCTTTATTCATCTTCCAATGTGTCTGTTGAGTTCTACTGACACACACTACCTGCTTGCACAGCTTCTGACTGTGTATGTGTGTGTGGGTGTACATGGTGTGCGTGCGTGGCGTGTGTGTGTGCGTTTTTCTTTCCGTCTAGGCCCAGGATTGTCCTCCTGTCTGGGGAGAGGTTGTTTATCTTACGAGTTTAGAAGAGCAGACAATGACATTCATGTTGTTTTGAATTGTTTCCTTCCTCTGTCCTATGAAGTCACCTGACTGAGCCAGTCTCATGACTGTTACACAGCCCCATGATCCACCATTATACAACTCAGAGTCACTGTCAGCAGCCCTGTTTTTATACACACACACCGTCTGTTGGGTTGCCCTGCCTCTCCCACGAGCCCCCTCTCCCACGAGCCCCCTCTTCCACACACTAGGAGTTCTTGACATCCCTGTCATTGTTAGTTGGTAGGCAGAACCCCACAGGACTTGTGAGTTATTTACCAGCTCAGACACATGTCTCTGTAGTGCAGTTATATAGCTACCAGAAGAATCTGGCTAATGCACTTTAAAGGACACAGCTGGCTACAGGAAGTAGATTGAATAGTTGCAAGTCTGCCTCAATGTCAACCCACACAGGCTGTTAGATCTGTGACACTCGGTCTGCATCCTCTAAAAGACATTGAAATAGCACACATACAGTACTGTACAAGCTGTAGCCCTATAGTGTAATGTATGTAAATTACATCCTGCGTCCCTCTTTACTAAGTTTGTTTATCCACTGGGCCAAATATCCTAAGATATCAATCAAACTGGATGATGATTGAATGTGAATGTCAGGTGTTTGCCTGGTGGGTTGGTATCATGTGAGTAAGGTCATATGGTGAAACAAGGCTCATATTGACATTCATGTAAACATATGCTATTCTTTACCTCCAGTTAGTGTAGTCAGTGGTGCTGTTTATGAACAGCCCTAATTCACCATCTCCAGTTTAATACACTACTACACTACACCAAGCCAGTCTGAATACACTACTGCACTACACCAAGCCAGTCTGAATAAACCACTGAACTACACTAAGCCAGACTGAATACACTACTGAACTACACCAAGCCAGTCTGAATACACTACTGAACTACACTAAGCCAGACTGAATACACTACTGCACTACACCAAGCCAGTCTGAATACACTACTGAACTACACTAAGCCAGTCTGAATACACTACTGAACTACACCAATCCAGTCTGAATACACTACTGAACTACACTAAGCCAGACTGAATACACTACTGAACTACACCAAGCCAGTCTGAATACACTACTGAACTACACCAAGCCAGTCTGAAAACACTACTGAACTACACCAAGCCAGTCTGAATACACTACTGAACTACACTAAGCCAGACTGAATACACTACTGCACTACACCAAGCCAGTCGGAATACACTACTGAACTACACTAAGCCAGTCTGAATACACTACTGAACTACACCAATCCAGTCTGAATACACTACTGAACTACACCAAACCAGTCTGAATACACTACTGAACTACACTAAGCCAGACTGAATACACTACTGCACTATACCAAGCCAGTCTGAATACACTACTGAACCACACCAAGCCAGTCTGAATACACTACTGCACTACACCAAGCCAGTCTGAATACACTACTGCACTACACCAAGCCAGTCTGCATACACTACTGAACCACACCAAGCCAGTCTGAATACACTACTGCACTACACCAAGCCAGTCAGAATACACTACTGCACTACACCAAGCCAGTCTGAATACACTACTGAACTACACCAAGCCAGTCTGAATACACTACTGAACTACACCAAGCCAGTCTGAATACACTACTGCACTACACCAAGCCAGTCTGAATACACTACTGCACTACACCAAGCCAGTCTGAATACACTACTGCACTACACCAAGCCAGTCTGAATACACTACTGCACTACACCAAGCCAGTCTGAATACACTACTGAACTACACCAAGCCAGTCTGAATACACTACTGCACTACACCAAGCCAGTCTGAATACACTACTGCACTACACCAAGCCAGTCTGAATACACTACTGAACTACACCAAGCCAGTCTGAATACACTACTGAACTACACCAAGCCAGTCTGAATACACTACTGCACTACACCAAGCCAGTCTGAATACACTACTGCACTACACCAAGCCAGTCTGAATACACCACTGAACTACACTAAGCCAGACTGAATACACTACTGCACTACACCAAGCCAGTCTGAATACACTACTGAACTACACTAAGCCAGTCTGAATACACTACTGAACTACACCAATCCAGTCTGAATACACTACTGAACTACACCAAGCCAGTCTGAATACACTACTGAACTACACTAAGCCAGACTGAATACACTACTGCACTACACCAAGCCAGTCTGAATACAATACTGAACTACACTAAGCCAGTCTGAATACACTACTGAACTACACCAATCCAGTCTGAATACACTACTGAACTACACCAAACCAGTCTGAATACACTACTGAACTACACTAAGCCAGACTGAATACACTACTGAACTACACCAAGCCAGTCTGAATACACTACTGAACTACACCAAGCCAGCCTGAAAACACTACTGAACTACACCAAGCCAGTCTAAATACACTACTGAACTACACTAAGCCAGAATGAATACACTACTGCACTACACCAAGCCAGTCGGAATACACTACTGAACTACACTAAGCCAGTCTGAATACACTACTGAACTACACCAATCCAGTCTGAATACACTACTGAACTACACCAAACCAGTCTGAATACACTACTGAACTACACTAAGCCAGACTGAATACACTACTGAACTACACCAATCCAGTCTGAATACACTACTGAACTACACCAAACCAGTCTGAATACACTACTGAACTACACTAAGCCAGACTGAATACACTACTGAACTACACCAAGCCAGTCTGAATACACTACTGAACTACACCAAGCCAGTCTGAAAACACTACTGAACTACACCAAGCCAGTCTGAATACACTACTGAACTACACTAAGCCAGACTGAATACACTACTGCACTACACCAAGCCAGTCGGAATACACTACTGAACTACACTAAGCCAGTCTGAATACACTACTGAACTACACCAATCCAGTCTGAATACACTACTGAACTACACCAAGCCAGTCTGAATACACTACTGAACTACACTAAGCCAGACTGAATACACTACTGCACTATACCAAGCCAGTCTGAATACACTACTGAACCACACCAAGCCAGTCTGAATACACTACTGCACTACACCAAGCCAGTCTGAATACACTACTGCACTACACCAAGCCAGTCTGAATACACTACTGAACCACGCCAAGCCAGTCTGAATACACTACTGCACTACACCAAGCCAGTCTGAATACACTACTGCACTACACCAAGCCAGTCTGAATACACTACTGAACCACACCAAGCCAGTCTGAATACACTACTGCACTACACCAAGCCAGTCTGAATACACTACTGAACTACACCAAGCCAGTCTGAATACACTACTGCACTACACCAAGCCAGTCTGAATACACTACTGAACTACACTAAGCCAGTCTGAATACACTACTGAACTACACCAAGCCAGTCTGAATACACTACTGAACTACACCAAGCCAGTCTGAATACACTACTGCACTACACCAAGCCAGTCTGAATACACTACTGCACTACACCAAGCCAGTCTGAATACACTACTGAACTACACCAAGCCAGTCTGAATACACTACTGCACTACACCAAGCCAGTCTGAATACACTACTGCACTACACCAAGCCAGTCTGAATACACTACTGAACTACACCAAGCCAGTCTGAATACACTACTGCACTACACCAAGCCAGTCTGAATACACTACTGCACTACACCAAGCCAGTCTGAATACACTACTGCACTACACCAAGCCAGACTGAATACACTACTGCACTACACCAAGCCAGACTGAATACACTACTGAACTACACCAAGCCAGTCTGAATACACTACTGCACTACACCAAGCCAGTCTGAATACAATCCTACACACGAAGTCCATGTTAATCTCTGAGAGGGGAAGATAAGACAGCAGAGTTTCTCTCCTTCTCATGTGGGACCCAGGAGGACCAGCCAGCACAGAGTTTTGATATTCTGTGCTTCTCTTCTGTTTTGTGGTCCTCCAGGTGGAGACGCGGGACACACTGAACAACATAGCGCTCAAGTTTGACACCACGCCCAATGAGCTGGTTCAGCTCAACAAGCTGTTCTCCAGAGCCGTCTGCCCTGGCCAGGTGTGAAAACGATTTACTGTACACCCATCACTGGTTTCTTCCTTTTGAAGATCCCTTGGGCAGCACCTTTTTGTTCCAGCCCCACACTAGCACGCCTTATTCAAATAGTCAACTACTGTAGTCACAAACCCCTTGATTAGGTTGAATCAGGTGTGCTAATACTGGGCTGTAACACAAATGTACAGTCCTGGAGGAGTTCCCTGAGGAATGTATTGAGAAACACCAATCTGCTACACTCATGCTTGGTGTGTCTCTCTCACTGCATCTATCCTCCATGCCACACCCTCTAAAACTCACCCACTCCTCATCCCTGATCTCTCTTCCGACTGATTCTGTCAATGGCATATACTGGTGTCACTACTAACCACTCACTAGAGTTAAAACAATCTGTGTGTTTATTCCACTAAGACATCTGTGTCATGGGAAACAGAGTGTTGAAGTCCCTCCAGTCCTCAGGCAATACCATTAAAAAGGTTCAACTTCAGGGGTCCTGTACATTAGGAGTAAAACATTTCACAATGGAAAACAAAAAACAAGCATGTCTTATTGGGCAAAGTTCAGATAGTACCCCCCTGCTTTACATAAATTTGGATTGTTTGGTTCCATAGCTACAGAACAGAACCCTGATAAAGCCATTTTGCTGGGATCAATGTCTCCTCTTTTGGTTGTGTCATATTGAACTCTCTCTCTGAGGCTCCAAGTAGCACCCTAAAACATGACAAACAGCCAAAGTTGGTATTTTCCTGGCGTCAGAACCAGAGCCACTCGAATCTACTTAAATGGAGAGTCAAGGCAGGAAGTCTGCAATCACATTGGCAGTCAGAGTCAGTAGCAGCACTCAGCAACATGATGCACAATGCAGGGTTGTTGATGTTGTTTCCAACTAGCCAGCCAGCTCTGGAGGGCTCTCAGCATCTCTCTACTGGGGTTCCATGACCAAACACACACACACACACACACACACACACACACACACACACACACACAGGGACCAGAAAAACTCCACTCCTGTTCTGTCCCTTGCTACACTTGTCAGCATTAGCCTGAAATGGCGTCACACTGGGTCTATTCAGTCAGAACACACTCACTACCACTTAACTGTCTGGCCCTGCTCTCAGGGGGACAAGGAGACACAAGTAGGGCCTCTCAAGATCCTTAACGCCAACAACACATGCTAATCTAGTGCTTGAACAACAGACACACTCGCAGGACAATAACTATATTCAACATATCCTACGATGACTTAGTCATATCATAATGAACACTTAAAAACGTCAGACCCAGTGTGAGATATATTACATCTGATGGTTTTAGGACACGCAAATTGTGCTTTCACTTTTTGTTGTTTGTCCGTCTTGGGATGCCATAAATCATGCTGAAAACATATTTTCATAGTCACTTCTGTCTTTGCATGTATGTTCTTTTTCTGTGTGTCGGCCTGTTTAAATCCAGACATGGATTGTGTTTGCAGGTTCTGTACGTTCCTGATCCTGAACACATATCCAGTGTGGGGAGCTCCCCTTCCCTTAGCCCCATCAGCCCTCTGTCTCCCACCTCCTCAGACGCTGACTTAGAGAAGGTATGTTAGCATTCCCACATGCACTCACAATCAACGCGTTGGCATTCTCCCTTCACCATGCGTCTGCTCACAAGCACGCACACACATACGTACAACACCTATCATACAGTGAGATAGAAGGCTTTATCAGAAATCCTGCATAAATATCTTATTACAAATCCGATTTAAAAATGTAAAGGACCAACTCTCTCATACTGTCCAGACAATCCAGGAACGGCCAGACAATAAGCCGGGGCGTTATGATTTATGAGCAGAATAGGTTTGTAATGTACTAATTCTCCATTGATAGCTGACCTACAGTATACAGACTTGATGTATGGCTCTGGCTCCAGGTAATAGAATGGCTCTTTGTTCTGCCCATTAAGCAATAGTTACAGTGATGTTAGGTGACATCCCTCACACTTCCCTGCTCTGGGGCGGTGATAGCTGAAATGCCACTGCTTTTACTGTACCATTTAGTCTCCATTTAAAGAAGCATGCAGCCAATAAAGACACAGTTAGTTTGTTGTTTACTGAACGGTTGTGTTGACAACCTCAGTATATAAGAGGGAATAATGTGTTAGTTGAGTGCTGACCAGGGGAGGGACAGGGGATCAAATATCTGCAGGTTTTCACTGTTCCAGCAACTATGGTGGATCTGTAACCATGTCAGTGCAGTATAGCTTGGGAAAATGCCCTTAAATGTGGTTGGTTCTAACAGGTCTGGAATCAGGCCTATCTAGTCCTCTGTAAAGGAATACTGAAAGCTGACATGTTCCACTGTTCTCAGGTCAGGGGTGTCACCCTCCTGCTCCATAGATTGCCTTCTCCACCCTGTCCCACCCACCCTGTCCCAGGTGGTCTCCATGGCGACCAGGCACTGTTTTGTCAGAATGTTATCAGAAAATGGGTTCCTCTGCTACTGCTGCCTTGCCAAACTAGCTGCATAAATTCAACACTACTCAGGCTGAAAGAAGGATCCCGTCGTTAGTTTATTTAGCGCTTATCTATTTAGGTCATGCCTGTAAGAACAGGAGCCTATTTCTTGGCTCTCAGCGGAGGACGAGGATCTGAGGGAGAAGGGCTGTGTGTGACTGTGGAGAAATTAAGCCTTTTAGTGTGATGCTCTGTCTGATATTTAGAGAAACTAATGAACGGAGCTCATTCTCTCAGATGACCAGCAAGACAGCCTGCATGTCCCAAATGGCACCCCATGCCCTATGTAGTGCAATGCTTTTGACCAGAGCGCTATGGGCCTTGGTCAAAAGTAGTGCACTACATAGGGAATAGGGTTCCATTTGGAATGCGTACAGCAGTTATTCCAGAGAGAGGAAGCATGATGTGTTTCTAGGACAGACAGGGGAGGGTAAATCACCTCAACAGGACGTGGAGTAAAGATCCAGCATGGTTTTCAAGGTAGAGGAGGAAGGACCTTAATAACCTGCACATTGCTTTTTCTAAACCTCAATGATCTTTTAATTATAAAACCCTTTTTGTTGCTACACACACAGGAGGTTGGTGGCACCTTAATTGGGGAGGACGGACTCGTGGTAATGGCTGGAGCGGATTAGGTGGAATGGTATACAAACACACGATACATCAAACACACGGTTTGATGCCATTCCATTTAGTCCGTTCCAGACATTATTATGAGCCGTCTTCCCCTAAGCAGGCTCCACTGGCCGCACAGAACAGGCTGTAATGTCTGGCAGGCATGAAATGTCATGGCTGGCTAGCCATCGTGCTGGCATTCGAACCTCACGCTGTGACCGTAGCCAGCCTAGCTCACTGTCCTCCAGACCTCTCCCTGTCCTATCCTGTTCTGTTGTGTCCTGGCACCCTCACTTCCTTCCTTATGTTGCACAGAACAGAGTAGGCCTCTATTTATAGGGCCAGGGAAAGTAGGACTAGTGTAAATTACCTGCCTAGCCCGCTGCAGGGTGGCTGGTGCCCAATGGGCTGGTGCCAAACTACAGCTGCTCAGGTAACCCAGCCCAGACCTTGGGGTTTCACCTCTACTCTGCCACCTTGCCAACATCCTCCTGTCTTTGTAGGAGAATCAGGATGAAAGATTCAAGGAATGCATCCCATGAATTTACAATATATGTTTGTTCTGCTCATGTCTGCTCATGTCCACATGGGGGAGCTGTGGTTAAATCTTCCACAGTATTCCACTTCCAGCCTTCAACTCTCTCTCTCTCTGCCTTTGATGTCCAGTCTACATTGCAGCCTGTCTGCAAGGCCATACAGTACAGGACGGAAGCTCAGGCCATTGGCAGGCAGGTGGTTTGTCCTGAAGGGGTCTGGGAAGGAGTGAATTCCTTGTCCTAGTCACTAGTCATTCTATTCTGTTATTTTCTATTGTAGTGTAAATGGCACTGGATGTTATGTAGTGTTAATATATGGGGTCAAACATTTTGCTAAAGGAATCCCTCAGTCTTCCTCTCTGCACTAAAGATCCTCATGAATCATTATAGCAGTGTTCCTCAACTAGCAGGTGGTTTTGGTTTTGGTGGTTGTTTTTGCCACCTCAAGTTTTCTGAGCAAAAAGATATACAGTACCAGTACCAGTCTAAAGTTTGGACACACCTACTCATTCAATGGTTTTTCTTTATTTTTTTTATATTTTCTACATTGTAGAATAGTAATGAAGACATCAAACCATGAAATAACACATATGGAATCATGTAGTAACCAGAAAGGTGTTAAACAAATCAATGTTTGTGCTTAGTGGGACAAATGACCCAATGACTGTGTAAGGGCAATTTGACCAACAAGGAAAATTATGGAGTGCTGCATCAGATGACCTGGCCTCTAGGTCACCTCAACCCAATTGAGATAATTTGGGCATCCAACCTCAACCAAATTGAGGTAGTTTGGGATGATTTGGAAAAGCAGCCAACAAGTGCTCAGCATATGTGGGAACTCCTTCCAGACTGTTGGAAAAGCATTCCAGGTGAAGCTGGTTGAGAGAATGCCAAGAGTGTGCAAAGTTGTTATGAAGGCAAAGGGTGGATGCTTTGAATAATCTAATTTGTTTAACACATTTTTGGTTATTATATGATTCCATATGTGTTATTTCTTAGTTTTAATGTCTTCACTATTATTCTACAGTGTAGAAAATAGTATAACATTTAGAAAAACCCTGGGATGAGTAGGTGTGTCCAAACTCTGGAGTGGTACTGCATATATATATCATTTTTAAAATGTTCATTGTTGGATGCAAAAGACTCAGCTCCAAGTGATTTGAATTTTGGAAATCTGTTCCCAAATATTCCCACGCATAATAGAGAGAGGATATGTGATCATATACAAACAATAATAATTGATTGGATTTATATAGCTATTTTCTACCAACTGAGGTACTCAACGCGTTTTGCATATACTGAACAAAAATATCAACGCAACATAAAACAATTTCTAAGATTTTACTGAGTTAAAGTTCCCATACGGAAATCAGTCAATTAAAATAAATTCATTAGGCCCTAATCTACGGATTTCACATGACTGGGAAAACAGATATGCATCTGTTGGTCACAGATACAGTTGAAGTCGAAAGTTTACATACGCGTAGGTTGGAGTCATTCAAACTCGTTTTTCAACCACTCAACAAATTTCTTGTTAACAAACTATAGTTTTGGCAAGTCGGTTAGGACATCTACTTTGTGCATGACACAAGTCATTTTTCCAACAATTGTTTACAGACATATTACTTCACTTATAATTCACTGTATCACAATTCCAGTGGGTCAGAAGTTTACATACACTAAGTTGACTGCCTTTAAACAGCTTGGAAAATTCCAGAAAAGGATATCATGGCTTTAGAAGTTTTTGATAGGCTAATTGACATTGTTTGAGTCAATTGGAGGTGTACCTGTGGATTTATTTCAAGGCCTACCTTCAAACTCAGTACCTCTTTGCTTGACATCATGGGAAAATCAAAAGAAATCAGCCAAGACCTCAGAAAAATAATTGGAGACCTCCACAAGTCTGGTTCATTCAGGGAGCAATTTCCAAACACCTGACGGTACCACGTACATCTGTACAAATGATAGTACGCAAGTATGAACACCATGGGACTACGCAGCCGTCATAAGGCTCAGGGTGGAGACGCTTGTACTGATGAATGTACTTTGGTGCGAAAAGTGCAAACCAATCCCAGAACAACAGCAAAGGACCTTCTGAAGATGCTGGTAGAAACGGGTACAAAAGTATCTATATCCACAGTAAAACGAGTCCTATATCGACATAACCTGAAAGGTTCTTCAGCAAGGAAGAAGCTACTGCTCCAAAACCGCCATTAAAAAAAGCCAGACTTCGGTTTGCAACTGCACATGGGGACAAAGATCGTACTTTTTGGAGATATGTCCTCTGTTCTGATGAAACAAAAATAGAACTGTTTGGCCATAATGACCATCGTTATGTTGGGAGGAAAAAGTGGGAGGCTTGCAAGCCGAAGAACACCATCCCAACCGTGAAGCATCATGTTGTGGGAGTGCTTGGCTGCAGGAGGGACTGGTGTACTTCACAAATTAGATGGCATCATGAGGTAGGAAAATTATGTGGACATATTGAAGCAACATCTCAAGACATCAGTTAGGAAGTTAAAGCTTGGTCGCAAATGGGTCTCCAAATGGAGAATGACCCCAAGCATACTTCCAAAGTTGTGGCAAAATGGCTTAAGGACAACAAAGTCAAGGTATTGGAGTGGCCGTCACAAAGCCCTGACCTCAATCCTATAGAAAATTTGTTTGGCAGAACTGAAAAATTGTGTGTGAGCAAGGAGGCCTAGAAACCTGACTCAGTTACACCAGCACTGTCAGGAGGAATGGGCCAAAATTCACCCAACTTATTGTGGGAAGCTTGTGGAAGGCTACCCGAAACGTTTGACCCAAGTTAAACAATTTAAAGGCAATGCCAATCAAATACTAATTGAGTGTATGTAAACTTCTGACCCACTGGGAATGTGATGAAAGAAATAAAAGCTGAAATAAATTATTCTCTCTACTATTATTCTGACATTTCACATTCTTAAAATTAAGTGGTGATCCTAACTGACTTAAGACAGGGAATTTGTACTAGGATTAAATGTTAGGAATTGTGAAGAACTGAGTTTAAATGTATTTGCCTAATGTGTATGTAAACTTCCGACTTCAGCTCTATTAAAAAAAGGTTTTTAAAGTAGGGGCGTGCTTAAGTATCTGGTGTGAGAGCTATTTGCCTCATGCAGTGCGACACATCTCCTTCATATAGGGTTGTTCAGGCTGTAGATTGTGGCCTGTGGAATGTTGTCCCACTCCTCTTGAATGCGAACTTAATGTATATTGGCGGGAACTGGAGCACGCTGTCATACACGTCAATCCAGAGCATCCCAAACATGCTCAATGGGTGACATGTCTGGTGAGTATGCAGGCCATTGAAGACCTGGGACTTTTTCAGCTCACAGGAATTGTGTACAGATCCTTGCGACATCATCATTATCATGTTGAAACATGAGGGGATGGCAGCGGATGAATGGCACGACAATGGGCCTCAGGGTCTCATCACAGTATCTCTGTGCATTCAAATTCATGTTCAATTCTCTGGCAACAAATATGGTGGACATTCCTGCATTCAACATGCCAATTGCACTCTCCCTCAACACTTGAAACCTCTGTGGCATTGTGTTCTGTGACAAAACTGCACATTTTAGAGGAGCCTTTTATTGTCCCCAGCACAAGGTGTACCTGTGTAATGATCATGCTGTTTAATCAGCTTCTTGATATGCCACACCTGTCAGATGGATGGATTATCTTGGCAAAGGAGAAATGCTCACTAATAGGGATGTAAACAAATTTGAGAAAAATAAACATTTTGTGCATATGGAAAATGTATGGGATCTTTTATTTCAGCTCATGAAACATGGGACCAACACTTTACATGTTGCATTTATATTTTTTATTCTGTATAGTAGGGGGAAACCCACCTCATCCACCACCAATGTGTAGCAACCAACCATTTTTGTGCCAGAACGCTCACCACACATCAGCTATCAGGTGGAGAGGTGAGGAGGGATATATGCCAATTAGGAATGAGGGGGATGATTAGGTGGTCATGATGGAATGTGGCCAGGTTGGGAATTTATCCATGACAATGGGTGAACACCCCTACTCTTACAATAAGTGCCATGCAATTTTGAATGACCACTGAGAGTCAGGACACCCGTTTAACTTCCTACCCGAAAGACGGCACCCTATGTAGGGCAATGTCCCCAAATGTAATCAAGGTTTGAAATTGTGTTTTTAATCAAATACTATATGTTTTTAGGCTTCTTGAAGTCAATTTGCAATCTAAAAATATTTGTTTTATTACGTTCCTGCTCCCCGACCATCCGCTCAAGAAAATATTGTCCTGCGTCTGAATCTAGTTTATGATCCCTGCAATATAGGTTTACTAAGTGGAAAACAAACAACCATCACATATATAATATTAGAGGAGTTGTGCTACTATGGTCATGTCCCAAGTGGCACCCTATTCCCTCTATAGTACACTCATTTTGACCAGTACCATGGTCAAAAGTAGTGCACTATAAAGGGAATAGGGTGCCATTTGGGATGTATCCTTGGCAAAGCAAACCGCAGCAGCTCTATGGATGGATGCAATATCCATAGCATTATGTCAGAGTCAGCTTTCTTCCTTTCCACCTGGCAAGCAGCTCTAGACTGGATTGATTTCCCAGCCTCTGTGATCAAAGCACCATGTGATAACACCATCCCATCCCTCTCTCTCTCCATTCCTCCATCTTTAGCCTCTCCCACTCTCCGGTCGGCCAGTGTACACCTCCTCTCACAGAGACACACACACGTCGATATCTTTGACAATTGTGGTGTTCACATTGGTATTTCAATTCTTCTGGATGGACTCTGATGTGTTATGGAGTGCCCATTCCCCCAAACCCCTGGCCCTGAATTAGAACCCTGATCAGGCTAACACATAAACATATAGTCCTCAGGATATATGACCGCTGTCCAAGTACCTGAGGGAAACAGTATATTATGCACACCTGGCCTAGTGCTGGTTTACGGTATGAACAATACCATGATGACAGATAGACACTGGAACACTGTTAAAGTGGATCGCTCATACAAATGATAGTGAAGAGTGGGAGGGTTAGCTCACAGTGTTATGTTAGACCACCTCACACACACATACACACACCCTTCCTTCCTGTGATCTGCTTCCTCTTCTGTGATTATAGGGGGATGGAGGATGTTGTCTAAGAGTGGAAGGAGGACATGTTAGGACTGTTTATTTTAAACCAGGCCAGTGTTCGGATTTCTGTTGTCAGCTATGTGCTGCTGGGGAAGGGGACAGTTGGCTTGTGTCCCAAATGGCACCCTATTCCCTACATTGTGTACTATTTTTGATCAAAGCCCTATGAGCCCTGGTTGAAACTAGTGTACCATATAGGGAATATGTTGCCATTTGGGATGCGGCCTAGAGCTGTGTGTTATTGGAGGCTGTGAATATCTCTTGTCATGTTGCTGTAGTATTACTGCAGCAGAACAGAGAGTACTGGAGCATGAGTCACTGGGAAGTGAATGTGCCAGTGAAGAGAGGATGGGTGAAGCACTGTAGATATCCACCTGAAGTGGATGACAGTGACCGACCAAGGAGAGCACCACTCAAGTGTCATGTTCTCTTTCCTGCTGATGTATAATGTTACTGTAACGTGGTGGTTCAGTGAAGGTTTTAGCTCGAGGGCTTGACTCCCTGGGAAGGGCTTACACAGTCTGTTGTGTGCTGGAGTGGCCGGGTTGGAATTCCAGCCAGTAGTTCTTTTTGTTTGTTTTGTTTTGTCTAGCATATTGAGCTGCCCCCTCAACCTCATTAGCTGCCAGTGTGTCTGTGTGTGTATGTGTTGCTAGTTGTGTGCCGGTGGGTCAGTAGTCGTGGGCTGGTGCTCCCAGGGAGACAGAGACAGGAGAGGTGTGGGAGGGTGTCAAGAGGCCAGCAGACAGCTGTGGGTTTGGTGTTTCACACACAGCAGACCTGCACGCCTACTCTTCATCTCTCTGTCTATGCCATTTTCCCACACCCTCCTTCCCTATCCCTCCATCCTTCATTCCTCCGACCTTCCATCCATCCATCTTCTTGTTCCCACACCCTCACTATCCCTCCATCCATCCCTCTGCCTAGCTCCTGTTCCCACACCCTCCCTATCCCTCCATCCATCCCTCTGCCTAGCTCCTGTTCCCACACCCTCACTATCCCTCCATCCATCCCTCTGCCTAGCTCCTGTTCCCACACCCTCACTATCCCTCCATCCATCCCTCTGCCTAGCTCCTGTTCCCACACCCTCCCTATCCCTCCATCCATCCCTCTGCCTAGCTCCTGTTCCCACACCCTCCCTATCCCTCCATCCATCCCTCTGCCTAGCTCCTGTTCCCACACCCTCACTATCCCTCCATCCATCCCTCTGCCTAGCTCATGTTCCCACACCCTCACTATCCCTCCATCCATCCCTCTGCCTAGCTCCTGTTCCCACACCCTCCCTATCCCTCCATCCATCCCTCTGCCTAGCTCATGTTCCCACACCCTCACTATCCCTCCATCCATCCCTCTGCCTAGCTCCTGTTCCCACACCCTCCCTATCCCTCCATCCCTCCCTCTGCCTAGCTCCTGTTCCCACACCCTCCCTATCCCTCCATCCATCCCTCTGCCTAGCTCCTGTTCCCACACCCTCCCTATCCCTCCATCCCTCCCTCTGCCTAGCTCCTGTTCCCACACCCTCACTATCCCTCCATCCCTCCGTCTGGCTCTGCAGCCAGCCACACAGCCTGGCACAGTAGCAGGCCATGTGGATAAATCATTATCATTGTTTACAATGGAGGAGCTGGAGACCTGGTGCCGAGTGCCTAGAGATGTGCCTAGAAATGACTGTAGTAGGGTTGGGACAAATGTTTATGGATGAAGACCGTCATAATTAAAATTAGCTGCATATTTTTCCTACTTTTTTTCGAACAGCTGACTGAAGGTGTGATAGCCAGGCATTCATGTGGTTGAGTCAGTTTCTGTGATAACATGAGCTCTTAACAACGTGATGAAACTTTGTTGCCCCTTGCTGAAACAAGCAAGGTGTTGTAGAAAACAATGAATAGAATGAGCTTGGAACCTCTAACCTTAGAAATGTGACGATTAAACTCATGGGTACACTCGCAATGACTGTCTGGTATTGTGATTCAATCATTTTCGTGGTAATGTAGAATGTTCATTCAAATGATGTTAACTGATGTGGCTCATGCAATGGAATCGATTGCTTGTAATGTCAGTTGAGTTGAATCAACAAATCACAGTACAGACTGATGGGTATACATCCTGCTTTTACTTCGTGCTTTGCTTCTGTTATGTACTTGAGTGAAGACCCAAAAGCGGTTTTAACAGAAAACAGAGTTCTTTAATGAAAAACAGGAATGGCATAAATCCTCTTCCAACGTTGACAATGGAACAAAAAGAACGTAGTATAGTGCAGGATGCACCTGCCAGGCAGACTCCGACAGGATAGGACAAGGTGGAAGCAAACGAGACGACAGCTTGCTTCTGGCATCAAAAACACAAACAAGAATCAGACACTGAAAGTAGCAGGAACAGAGAGAGAAATAGAGACCTAATCAGAGGGGGAAGAGAGAACAGGTGTGAAAGAGTGAATGAGCTAGTTAGGGGAGATGTAGAACAGCTGAAGAATGAGAGACAGAGAAGGTAACCTAAAAAGACCAGCAGAGAGAGACAGAGTGAAGAGAAAGGACAGGAACAGACATAACAAGACATGACAGTACCCCCCCCCCCCCACTCACCGAGCGCCTCCTGGCGCACTCGAGGAGGAAACCTGGCGGCAACGGAGGAAATCATCGATCAGCGAACGGTCCAGCACGTCCCGAGAGGGAACCCAACTCCTCTCCTCAGGACCGTACCCCTCCCAATCCACTAGATACTGATGACCACGGCCCCGAGGGCGCATGTCGAAAATCTTACGAACCCTGTAGATGGGTGCGCCTCGACAAGGATGGGGGGGGGACGAGCGGGGGCGCGAAGAACGGGCTTAACACAGGAGACATGGAAGACCGGGTGAACGCGACGAAGATAGCGCTGGAGAAGAAGTCGCACTGCGACAGGATTAATGACCTGGGAAATACGGAACGGACCAATGAACCGCGGGGCCAACTTGCGAGAAGCTGTCTTAAGGGGAAGGTTCTGAGTGGAGAGCCATACTCTCTGACCGCAACAATATCTAGGACTCTTGGTCCTACGCTATTAGCGGCCCTCACAGTCTGCGCCCTATTACGGCAAAGTGCCGACCTGACCCCCTTCCAGGTGCGCTCGCAACGCTGGACAAAAGCCTGAGCGGAGGGGACGCAGGACTCGGCGAGCTGAGATGAGAACAGCGGAGGCTGGTACCCGAGGCTACTCTGAAAAGGAGATAGACCGGTAGCAGACGAGGGAAGCGAGTTGTGGGCGTACTCTGCCCAGGGGAGCTGTTCTGACCAAGACGCAGGGTTACGAAAAGAAAGACTGCGTAAAATGCGACCAACAGTCTGATTGGCCCGTTCGGCTTGACCGTTAGACTGGGGATGAAAGCCGGACGAGAGACTGACGGAAGCCCCAATCAAACGGCAAAACTCCCTCCAAAATTGAGACGTGAACTGCGGGCCTCTGTCGGAAACGACGTCAGACGGAAGGCCATGAATTCGGAAAACATTCTCGATAATGATCTGAGCCGTCTCCTTAGCAGAAGGGAGCTTAGCGAGAGGAATGAAATGAGCCGCCTTAGAGAATCTATCGACAACCGTAAGAATAACTGTCTTCCCCGCTGATGAAGGCAGTCCGGTGATGAAATCTAAAGCGATGTGAGACCACGGTCGAGAGGGAATGGGAAGCGGTCTGAGACGGCCGGCAGGAGGAGAGTTCCCAGATTTAGTCTGCGCGCAGACCGAACAAGCGGCGACAAATCGACGCGCGTCACGTTCCCGAGTGGGCCACCAGAAACGCTGGCGAATGGAAGCGAGCGTACCCCGAACGCCGGGGTGGCCGGCTAACTTGGCAGAGTGGGCCCACTGAAGAACGGCCGGACGAGTAGGAACGGGAACGAACAGAAGGTTCCTAGGACAAGCTCGCGGCGACGGAGTGTGAGCGAGTGCTTGCTTTACCTGCCTCTCAATTCCCCAGACAGTCAACCCGACAACACGCCCTTCAGGGAGAATCCCCTCGGGGTCGGTGGAGACCTCAGAAGAACTGAAGAGACGAGATAAAGCATCAGGCTTGGTGTTCTTTGAGCCCGGACGATAAGAAATAACAAACTCGAAACGAGCGAAAAACAGAGCCCAACGAGCCTGACGCGCATTAAGTCGTTTGGCTGAACGGATGTACTCAAGGTTCCTATGGTCAGTCCAAACGACAAAGGAACGGTCGCCCCCTCCAACCACTGTCGCCATTCGCCTAGGGCTAAGCGGATGGCGAGCAGTTCGCGATTACCAACATCATAGTTACGTTCTGACGGCGATAAGCGATGAGAGAAAACGCGCAAGGATGGACCTTGCCGTCAGAGAGAGAGCGCTGAGAAAGAATGGCTCCCACGCCCACCTCTGACGCGTCAACCTCAACAACAAACTGACTAGAGATGTCAGGTGTAACAAGAATAGGTGCGGATGTAAAACGATTCTTAAGAAGATCAAAAGCTCCCTGGGCGGAAACGGACCACTTAAAGCACGTCTTAACAGAAGTAAGGGCTGTGAGGGGAGCTGCCACCTGACCGAAATTACGGATGAAACGACGATAGAAATTAGCGAAGCCCAGAAAGCGCTGCAGCTCGACGCGTGACTTAGGAACGGGCCAATCAATGACAGCCTGGACCTTAGCGGGATCCATCTTAATGCCCTCAGCGGAAATAACGGAACCGAGAAAAGGGACAGAGGCGGCATGAAAAGTGCACTTCTCAGCCTTCACATAAAGACAGTTCTCCAAAAGGCGCTGGAGGACGCGTCCACGTGCTGAACATGAATCGAGAGAGACGGTGAAAAAATCAGGATATCGTCCATGTAAACGAAAACAAAAATGTTCAGCATGTCTCTCAGGACGTCGTTAACTAGTGCCTGAAAGACAGCTGGAGCGTTAACGAGGCCGAAAGGAAGAACCCGGTATTCAAAGTGCCCTAACGGAGTGTTAAACGCCGTCTTCCACTCGTCCCCTCCCTGATGCGCACGAGATGGTAGGCGTTACGAAGGTCCAATTTGGTGAAAAACCTGGCTCCCTGCAGGATCTCGAAGGCTGAAGACATAAGAGGAAGCGGATAACGATTCTTAACTGTTATGTCATTCAGCCCTCGATAATCCACGCATGGGCGCAGGGACCCGTCCTTCTTCTGAACAAAAAAAAACCCCGCTCCGGCGGGAGAGGAGGAGGAGACTATGGTACCGGCGTTGAGCGAAACCGACAAATAATCCTCGAGAGCCTTACGTTCGGGAGCCGACAGAGAGTATAATCTACCCCGGGGGGGAGTAGTTCCCGGAAGGAGATCAATACTACAGTCATACGACCGGTGTGGAGGGAGAGAAGTGGCCTTGGAACGACTGAACACCGTGCGCAGATCGTGATACTCCTCCGGCACCCCTGTCAAATCGCCAGGCTCCTCCTGTGAAGAAGAGACAGAGGAAACAGGAGGGATAGCAGACATTAAACAGGTCACATGACAAGAAACATTCCAGGATAGGATTGTATTACTAGACCAATTAATAGAAGGGTTATGGCGCACTAGCCAGGGATGACCCAAAACAACAGGTGTAAAAGGTGAACGAAAAATTAAAAAAGAAATGGTTTCGCTATGATTACCAGAGACAGTGAGGGTTAAAGGCAGCGTCTCACGCTGAATCTTGGGGAGAGAACTACCATCTAAAGCGAACAAGGCCGTTGGCTCCCCTAACTGTCTGAGAGGAATGTCATGTTCCCGAGCCCAGGTCTCGTCCATAAAACAGCCCTCCGCCCCAGAGTCTATCAAGGCACTGCAGGAAGCAGATGAACCGGGCCAGCGGAGATGGACCGGGAAGGTAGTGCGTGATCCAGAAGGAGAGGCCTGAGTAGTTGCGCTCACCAGTAGCCCTCCTCTTACTGATGAGCTCTGGCTTTTACTGGACATGAGGTGACAAAATGACCAGCGGAGCCGCAGTAGAGACAGAGGCGATTGGTGATTCTCCGTTCCTTCTCCTTGGCCGAGATGCGGATACCCCCAGCTGCATAGGCTCAGCATCCGAGCCGGCGGGGAGGGTGGCAGTGATGCGGCAGGTGGCAGTGATGTGGAGAGGGGAGCAACGGAGAACGCGAACTCCTTTCCACGTGCTCGGCGACGAAGATCAAACCGTCGCTCTATGCGAATAGCGAGAGCTATTAAGGAGTCCAGACTGGAAGGAACCTCCCTGGAGAGGATCTCATCCTTAACCTCGACGAGGAGACCCTCCAGAAAACGAGCGAGCAAAGCCGGCTCGTTCCAGTCACTAGAGGCAGCGAGAGTGCGAAACTCAATAGAATAATCCGTTATGGATCGATTCCCCTGACATAGGGAAGACAGGGCCCTGGAAGCCTCCTCCCCAAAAACAGAACGGTCAAAAACCCGTATCATCTCCTCCTTAAAGTCCTGAAACTGGTTAATACACTCAGCCCTCGCCTCCCAGATTGCCGTGCCCCACTCACGCGCCCGTCCGGTGAGGAGAGAAATGACGTAGGCGATGCGGGCTGCGCTCCTGGAGTAAGTGTTGGGCTGGAGAGAGAACACCACATCACACTGAGTGAGGAATGAGCGGCACTCAGTGGGCTCCCTGAGTAACAGGGCGGGTTGTTGATCCTGGGCTCCGGAGACTCGGAAACCCTGGAAGTGGGCGGTGGATCGAGGTGGAGTTGGTGAACCTGCCTTGTGAGGTCGGAGACTTGGACGGCCAGGGTCTCAACGGCATGTCGAGCAGCAGACAATTCCTCCTCGTGTCTGCCTAGCATCGCTCCCTGGATCTCGACGGCGGAGTGAAAAGGGTCCGGAGCCGCTGGGTCCATTCTTGGTCTGATTCTTCTGTTATGTACTTGAGTGAAGACCCAAAAGCGGTTTTAACAGAAAACAGAGTTCTTTAATGAAAAACAGGAATGGCATAAATCCTCTTCCAACGTTGACAATGGAACAAAAAGAACGTAGTATAGTGCAGGATGCACCTGCCAGGCAGACTCCGACAGGATAGGACAAGGTGGAAGCAAACGAGACGACAGCTTGCTTCTGGCATCAAAAACACAAACAAGAATCAGACACTGAAAGTAGCAGGAACAGAGAGAGAAATAGAGACCTAATCAGAGGGGGAAGAGAGAACAGGTGTGAAAGAGTGAATGAGCTAGTTAGGGGAGATGTAGAACAGCTGAAGAATGAGAGACAGAGAAGGTAACCTAAAAAGACCAGCAGAGAGAGACAGAGTGAAGAGAAAGGACAGGAACAGACATAACAAGACATGACAGCTTCCATGGGTACGCTCGCAATGGCTGCCAGTTCACCCATTATACCATCATTGACTTGAATGGGGAAGCCCGTTCTATTCATTCTATTTCTATGGCAGCACATGCAGTCAGGAGCAGAAGAAAGGAGAAAAGGTGTGTCTGAAAAGCAAAACAAATATTATATATATGTTTTGCTATTGTAGCGGTTATTACGGAGACCGTGGTCATTTGGCTGGCCAATTACCGTCATCCAAATTTCCATGACCGTCACAGCCCCGAGTCCTCCTTGTGAGATGCAGCAAATACTACTGTAGAAACTGGATCTGTACATAATAACACATCGTAAAACTTAAATCTCTATCTCTACTTGTCATAAGAACAGTAACACTGTCTGTTGATTGAGTGAACAGGGTTAAACAGGGTCTTTGCTGTCGTCGTGGCCCATATGGTCAGGGATTGGGCTGGGTCAGGAGCATGGGTTTACCCTGAGTCTATTACTGGGTTACATGAAGCTGATATGATCAATAACACAGACAGACTGCTGACAGACACAAACACACATCTGTAGTTAGGTAATGTCTGCCTGATATCTCCGTTTCATGTTCCATGAGTGTTCACTGAGTGAGTGTTCATTTCTCAGTGTACATCGGCAGTCCTGGAGTTCAGTTAACATTTCAGTACAGGAAGAATAATCAGTCTACTGATCTACACACACACATGACAAAGTGTATGATTTATGTAGATGGAGGAATAACAGAGCTGTATTTAAATAGTCTTCATGTGCACTTCTCATCCTGTTTTTATTAAACTAATCATGCATCTACTAGCGAACCACCATAAAGATGAACGCTTCAGCCTCATATAGATATGTTTTTCTATCTCATTCTATCTCATCAACTTCAGACTACAGGAAGTGCATTCATTTTTACTAATGTATCTGATTAGACATACATGTCTCTCTCTGTCTCTGTGTGTTTGTTGACCTGATTGGCTAGCAGTGCAGAAACATTGCTACAAATGAACACTCACTAGCTGTACTGCATATTTAGATACTCTGGCTGATTGGTTTGATGTAGGGAGACATACACTATATATACAAAAGTATGTAGACACCCCTTCAAATTAGTGGATTTGGCTATTTCAGCCACACCCATTGCTGACAGGTGTATAAAATTGAGCACACCACAATGCAATCTCCATGGACAAACATTGGCAGTAGAATGGCCTTACTGAAGAGCTCAGTGCCTTTCAACGTGTCACCGTCATAGGATGCCACCTTTCCAACAAGTCAGTTCATAAAATCTCTGCCCTGCTTTTGCTGCTCTGGTCAACTATAAGAGCTGTTATTGTGAAGTGGAAACGTCTAGGAGCAACAACGGCTCAGCCGCGAAGTGGTAGGCCACACAAGCTCACAGAACGGGAACGCCGTGGGCTGAAGCGCGTAGCAACTGTTCGATGGGAGCTTCATGAAATAGGTTTCCATTGCCAAGCAGCTGCACACAAGCCTAAGATCACTATTCGTAATGCCAAGCATTGGATTGAAGCATTGCTCCTTTGTTCCAGTGAAGGGAAATCTTAACGCAACAGAATACAATTACATTCTAGACGATTCTGGGCTTTCACCTTTGTGGCAACAGTTTGGGAAGCAAACAATGCAAACAATGCCCCTGTGCACAAAGCGAGGTCCGTACGGAAATGGTTTGTCGAGATTGGTGTGGAAGAACTTGACTGGCCTACACAGAGCCCTGACCTCAAAGCCATCTAACACCTTTGGGATGAATAGGAACGCCAACTGCGAGCCAGGCCTAATCGCTCAACGTCACTGTCCAACCTCACTAATGCTCTTGTGGCTGAATGGAAGCATGTCCCTGTAGCAATGTTCCAACATCTAGTGGAAAGCCTTCTCAGAAGAGTGGAGGCTGTTATAGCAGCAAAGGGAAGGCCAATCAATGCCCATGATTTTGGAATGAGATGTTCGACGAGCAGGTGTCCATATACTTTTGGTAATGTAGTGCACTTGTCTTTCTCTGTCTCTGTTTGTTTGTTGACCTGATTGGCGAGCAGTGCAGAAACATTGCTACATGTCGACTAGCTATACTCTACAGTATATTTAGATACCCTAGCTGATTGGTTTGATGTAGGGAGACAAATCAACTTAGGTCTGATTTTGCCAACTCCTTCTTCATTATTATCACTTGGTATATAATCAGGTCACATGCAATGTAACATGTCACTTGAGTATGTGACATAGACATAGAATGAATAGAACAGCTTGAAAGCTCTAACCCTGGATATTTGACTGGTAAACTCTTGGGTACATACATGCACAATGGCTGCCAGATATTGTGAAGCAATAATCTCCATGGTATTTTTGAATTTGTTATAAACTGATGCTAGATTGCCACGGTAATGTAGAATGTTCATTCAAATTATGCTAACTGCAATGGAATGTATTTTTTGGAATGTCAGTTGAGTTGACTCAACAAATCACAGCACAGATTGAAGGGTATACTTCCTGCTTTTACTTCCTGCCTTTACTTCCTGCCATGGGTACACTCAAAATGGCTGCCAGTCCACCCATTATGCCATCATTGACTTGAATGAGATGACCTTTCTATTCATTCTATTTCTATGGTATGTGATGTGATGTGTGCAAGAAGTTTGTTACTGAAATCTAAGATTGCTTATATTGATTACATTCAACTCAATGTTGTTTGAGCATTGAGTGTTGTTGAAGTGATACACTTGCTGTTGATACTATACTATTTGAATTGATCTATTCTATATGACTTGATCAATTCTATATGACTTGATCTATTCTATATGACTTGGAGGATAATCTAAAGCCATAACTAACTGTTTTATAAACATATCACTACACGCTAAATGTGTTCATTCTTGTCCACCCTTTACTTCTCCCTCCTCTCCTGTTATTCAAAATGGCCACACCTCCCTGTAGGAATCCAATGGCGCTCCCAGGCCAGAGGCTCACCATCATCACCATGCTCCGGTGTTCTCAGCACTCCGCCAGGCCCGTGTAGTGTCGTCCACCTCCGAGGAGGAAGAGGCCCTGACAGAGAAGTTCCTCAAAATCAACTGCAAGTACATCACAGACGGCAAGGTATATATCATGTATATTCATATATATTACAGTACTATACAGTATATTCTATATATAAGATATGTACAATATTATAAGGTAAGCGCATGGAGAAGTTCAGAGGACCATCAGGAATGCTGGCCCTCCACCAGCCAACATCCACCTCTAGCAGCTCAGATCCATGCTATTGAACAACATGAAACCAATATTGATCCATTCAGTCTAAATCAAAGCTTTGCAGCTTTCACCCCCACAGGGAGGTCAGTATTGGAGCTTCCTGTTCATAGTCAATATCCTTCAGTTGCTTTTGGATACCTACAGTACAGTACAGCCATTTTGTTTATTTACGCTGGAAGGGTAATATATCTCCTCCACTAAATGGCTGACACATTTCTTTCACTCTAGCTGTAATACTCTGTCTAACCCTCTCTCTTCTTTCTTCTTCTTCTCCCTCCCTCCCTCTCTCTCTCTCTCTCTCTCTCTCTCTCTATCTCTTCCCCCCAGGGTGCGGTGAGCGGGGTGTTGCTGGTGACGCCCAACAACATCATGTTTGACCCCCACAGAATGGACCCTCTGGTGCAGGAGCACGGCTGTGAGGAGTACGGCTACATGTGTCCCCTGGAGGAGGTCATGTCTGCAGCCATCTACAAGGAGATTACTGACAGCAAGATCAGAGAGGCCGTGCCCGCGTAAGAGCCCTGTCTGTCTGTCGGTCTGTCACACACAGGGGTCCCGTTCATTAGAGCACACCGTTTTGTGCCTACTGAACCACACTTACAGGGATGTAGTGGAGAGGAGTTGCATTTACGCACCTGTTGCACAAAATTAACATTGTTTGCGTTTACGTTACACATCACTCGTTTACCCACTTCTTTTTCTACCTCTCCATCTCTGGTTACACATCACAGCCCCTCCGTAATCACTTCATCAGCCCAGCACTGCAGGCGCACACTGATTACATCAGAAACCATCCAACAGATTAATTATATCCCCCATGTCAAAAAGGAAAAGGAAATGACAATTATAGCAAGGTTAATGAACTATGCATGCACCCACCTACGTCTGGATTGCTCACCCATTTGCTTGATGTAATAATATATCCACTTCAGCAGCCAGCTTAGTTTATCTCCATGGCCACCCACATACAGATCTCCTACCGTCTCTGTTTTTATTAGCAATTTAACGTGGATTGTTTGCTCAGATCAAGATAATTGTGTTATATTAATACTATGATGAAATCTTACCAAAGCATTAGCTATTTGTAGCTGTGTTCCTCTGTGGCGCTAGCGATGCCAAGGTCGTGAGTTCATGTCCCGCTCAGATCACATACACATGCTAATTATGTATGCACTTACGGAACTGTAAGTTGGATGAAAGTGTCTGCTAAGAGACATTTATTATTATTGTAACTATAGAGCTATGCTTAGCCCTTCCACTCTAGTGCCCATCCAGTATGTCTGTGAAAATGTTCAGTGGTGGATTTGGGCTGTGTTAGGTGTTCAGATCTCATGGAGCATCTATTGTGACGTCTAATAGTCATTGGCTGCAGTCCAAACACGTTATTTTTACCCCCTTGCCCCTTGCCCTAGCCACTTTCCCTCAGGGGAATCACCGTCGGAAACCGGATGCAGATGATTGTCATCTTAAGTGGAGGTCCAATTCACTAACGTTTCCCCCTCAGACCCTCGATTTAGCTCAAGGGAGCGAGTGAACGAACCACTTTGGTCACTTGCGGGGTTGATACGACCCACAATTCAATGCAAACTGTAGTCACATGTCAAACTCTGGTGGCCGCGAAGTGTCACATTTTTGGCCTGTCAGAAAAAAAGTATGAAGCTAGCTTGCTAGAAAATATATATAGACATTGATTTTAGCGTTGGAAAATTGGCTTAGTCTCATAGTGAGGAGCCTATAAAACGTAGCTAGATTCATAAACATATTTTTGAGAATTCTGAAATTTATTGGAATAAATGGCCAAACAATTAAACTAGCTAGCCAGCTATGGGTAACTGTAGCTAGCTTCCTGACAGGTGTGCCAGCTAGATACGTTAGCTTACTAGGTACATTAATAGCATTAGCTAGATATGTTAGCTTAGTAGGTACATTAATAGCATTAGCTAGATATGTTAGCTTAGTAGGTACATTAATAGCTTTCGGTTGGTTGTTTTTAAGCTCAACTTCCAGATTTCCACAGAGGACGTTGCCTCTGATCATCACTCTCCCTGGCTTGGGCAAGCGACATTCAAGGTACACTCGGTTGTGATGATGTAAAACGTCATTCAAGGGCTGAGGATTTAGGGCCGAGGGCTGTCTACTTTGAGTTTGAAACACAGCCATTGTCTCTGTGTGAGGACAGCTGTTTTCTCATGTGATGCAAGCAGACTCTCTGTCTCAACGAGCACACAATAACAAAGTCCTGCCTGTGTGCCAACCAGTGTTTTATTATCATACACACAGTAGGATGCAACTATTTTAGTCCCACCTGTGGAGTCTAGTGTGCTGTTACAGTATGTAGAGGAATCCTGTTAGTTGGTGTTGGCTGGCTGGCTGCACAGTGTTTTTATTAATTTACTGTACAAAACCTATTCAGATTATTATGCAGAGTAGTTCACTTACAGATGCGCCAAACAAACATAGATTCATATTAGATCCGTATTGAGAGGATGACTTGTTTCACCTGGTCTCTCCACATTATACTGTAATAAACAAAAAGAACGGTGCCATTCTGCTGCATTTCAAGTCAGACCTCTCTAACTTCTTTTCTTTACCTCTCTAACGTATTTTGTTCTTTACTGTTTTCTTCCCTCTCCAGGCATCTGGAGCCTTTGACGTCAGAGCGCGGGCCCTCCACCTCCTCTCAGCCGGACCCGGAGCAGCATCTGAGAGTCCCAGGCAACGACAGCGGGAGCGCGGCCACCCGCAGTACAGAGGGCTCCTTCTCCGAGGACGTCTTTACAGAGTCAGAGCTGTCCCCCATTCGGGAGGAGGCCACTTCCTCCGAAGACCTCCGTCTGGACAAGTCTTCCTCAGCCACAGCCTCCACAGAGTCCATCCAAACTGTCACCCATGTGGCGGCCTTCACCCCTCCAGGGGAAGCCCCAGGGGCCGCAAGCAGCGCCTGCAAGTCAGTCAGCCAGCCGCCAGGGGAGGGCCAGGAGAAACAACCCACCACAGCAGAGGATCATCCAGACAGCCACACAGCCCAGAGCCAGTCTCCCATGGACTCCAAGCAGCACAGTGTGGATGTGGAGAAGGCAGCACCAAGCACACCCACCACCAGCCAGGGACCATGCCAAGGACCCTCCTCACGCCATGCCTCCCAGAGATCTACCACCGGGCCTGGGGAGCCCTCCGGCCAGGAGGGGGGTTCAGGGGATAGGCCCAAGCTGAGCAGAGAGGGGTCCCAGGACTCTGAGACGGACGTGGAGGAACTGAGGAAGATGTGGAAGAATCATACTATGCAACAAGCCACAGAGCAAATGGAGAATGTAACACAAAAGGAGGAGGGACAGGACTCTGCAGAAGGTAGTGAGATAACGTGTCTCTGTTGTATTATGAAAATATGAAATACATATCCTTACACTATGCACTTACATTGTTTTTCAGTAGGTGCGAAAATATGTTCAGCTTCTATTTCAACCCTACCTGAGTTCTCAACATGAAGGCAAATCTATAGACAGTTATTGCAGATTATTGCACATCCTCACTGCCTGGTATGCTGCTGCCATTTGCCATCTCTGCAATTATCATCATAATGTTTATTTATGAAGCTCCCATTGCTATCACAGGAAGGTTGGCTCCGGCTGCTTCCGTACACCTCGGCTGCAGTGTGCTCCTGATAACCTCCTGTCACAGCTTTGTGCCTCCCCAGTTGTAATTGGACTAAAAAAGAGAAAAAGAACTGTGGAAATGTATGGTGTGCTGTTATCACCTACAGGAATGAGCAGGAAGCATTATACTCCGCTTTGATCTAGCTCTGCTGTTAGCCGGTCTGCTCCACGTGCACTCAACTCCAAGATAGGCTAAAACCTCAAAATCAAACACAGAGAGACAACACAAACACCCACACCTAACATCTGAGGGGAAACACAATGGCGTTTAGACGGCCTGCATTAATAACCCTCAGAGACACGAGCAGCATTTAAAGTGACTTAACTATTTACATTTTATAGCTGCCTTCTCTTTTTGGTTTGATGTCTTTTTCAGTAAACATTGAATATTTCTTACCCTAGAACATAGACTACCACAGTAGTGTGCAGGCTCAAACCACTACTGTGTTCTGTGTCATGCCTGCTATAGGTGCTATGTATGTTATCCTTCCACTGTTCTACAGTTCTATGTGAGCTCTAGTGCCTCACTTAGTTTTGTTCAGATCTGGGCTCTAATAGTATTTGTCTTCTTTCAAACACTTTTGCTGCACCTCATTGAGTTTGCCTGGTGCATTGGAACCAAAGGAATAGTCCCAAAGGTGCCAACCCCACCCATCTGGCACTCTAGGCAGGCTCAATCAAACTGTCAAACTATTTTGGAAAGAAAACGAACACTGGTTGAATCAAGGTCTGGTTGTGTTCCCATGATTTATATCACCATAATTCTCACCCCACAGACAGTTCCTAGAATGTTTGCTCTTATTGGCTGTGATCACAGCAGGGTTCTGCTTTACTCTACACCATATTACCATGGCAGACGCCAGCCGAGGCCCCACTTCAAAACAAGCCCAATTACTGCCTTTTCAAATATCAGTTTTCCCACTGAGCTGTGTTTTCTAAGTACTGTAGATGAACCATTTCTCTGGCTCTGTTTGTGACTATGGGTCCCAGTCTGTGTTATGTCACAAAGTGTCTCTTTTCTTTGTAGAAGTCCCACTAATTTGACCTTCTAATGGGTCATTAATAAAAGCAGGGATATGTTTTGGACCTCTGTTATGAGTTCTGTTTATTTGGGTCATCTTCCTATTATTCTGGCACAGAATTACTGTCTGTTGAGATACCTGGTAAACAGAGGAGGAGATCTAGGTCATATAAAGATCCTGTTATCAAATAAATCTGAAATGTTTTCTTATTTACAGATGGATTAGGTCCAGTGGTGTGGTGAGGGACTATTAGATTTTTTTTAATTTTACCTTTATTTAACTAGGCAAGTCAGTTAAGAACACATTCTTATTTTCAATGACTCCCTGGGAACAGTGGGTTAACTGCCTGTTCAGGGGCAGAACGACAGATTTGTACCTTGTCAGCTCAGGGGTTTGAACTCACAACCTTCCGGTTGCTAGTCCAACGCTCTAACCACTAGGCTACCCTGATAGTAAGAGGATATGTTTTAAACCAGGAGTAGGCCTACATTTGGTCAATCACTAAATTGAAACAAATTCTGAAAGATTGAAATTCGATTGGTATCTGCTTTGGCCCTGTAACTGTTAAGATGGATAAGATAACAATTCATTATCACGTGATTATTTCCTGTTTGTCATGTGGCTCTACAGTGTCCATGGAGCGGCGGAGGCACCGGTTCCACAAGTTCCTGTGTCTGCGGGTGGGCCAGCCCATGAAGAAGACGTTTGTGTCCAACGCCAGCGCCTCCATGCAGCAGTACGCCCAGAGGGACAGGAAACACGAGTACTGGTTCGCTGTGCCGCAGGAGAGGTGTGTGTGTGTGTGTGTGTGTGTGTGTGTGTGTGCACCACACTGCAGCACCAAGGTCTGCAGAGTCACTGTAGTGCAGCCCCAATGCCTGCCCAGCGCCAAGCCCATCTCACTATGCTGCCACCAGACCAGACAGCTAGATTATTTATTTATTCACCCACTCTGCAGACACACACTCACACGTACATACACAAATATCTATAGAATAGAATAGAATACATTTTTTTGTTTCCTCACTGAGGGAACTGGACCAGGTTGTGAAAAGCAGTCCAGTTACAGTGGCTTGCGAAAGTATTGACCTCCCTTGGCATTTTTCCTATTTTGTTGCCTTACAACCTGGAATTAAAATTTAAAGCTGAAAACTTGAGCGTGCATAACCATCCCCCCCCCCCAAAAAAAGTCAATACTTTGTAGAGCCACCTTTTGCAGAGATTTCAGCCGCAAGTCTCTTGGGGTATGTTTCTCTAAGCTTGGCACATCTAGCCACTGGGATTTTTGCCCATTCTTCAAGGAAAAACTGCTCCAGCTCCTTCAAGTTGGATGGGTTATGCTGGTGATCAGCAATTTTTAAATCATACCACAGATTCTCAATTGGATTGAGGTCTGTGCTTTGACTAGGCCATTCCAAGACATTTAAATATTTTCCCTTAAACCACTCAAGGGTTGCTTTAGCACTATGCTTAGGGTCATTGTCCTACTGGAAGGTGAACCTCCGTCCCAGTCTCAAATCTCTGAAAGACTGAAACAGGTTTCCCTCAAGAATTTACCTGTATTTAGCATCATCCATCATTCCTTCAATTCTGACCATTTTCCCTGCTGATAAAAACATCCCCACAGCATGATGCTGCCACCACCATGCTTCACTGTGGGGATGGTGTTCTCGGAGTGAGAGAGGTGTTGGGTTTATTCCAGACATAGCGTTTTCCTTGATGGCTAAAAAGCTCAACTTTAGTCTCATCTGACCAGAGTAGCATTTTCCATATGTTTGGGGAGTCTCCCACATGCTTTGTGGCGAACACCAAATGTGTTTGCTAATTTTGTTCTTAAAGCAATGTCTTTTTTCCGGCCACTCTTGTAAACCCCAGCTCTGTGGAGTGTATGACTTAAAGTGGTCCTATGGACAGATAATCCAATCTCCGCTGTGGAGCTTTGCAGCTCTTTCACGGTTATCTTTGGTCCCTTTTTTATTTGTTCTCTCTGATTAATGCCCTCCTTGCCTGGTTTGTGAGTTTTGGTGGGCGGCCCTCTCATGGCAGGTTTTGTAAGGGTTTTCCTCTGGTGAAGGAGAAGCGGACCAAAATGCAGCGTGGTGGTTATTCATGTTCTTTAATAAAGGAACTAGACATGAAATAACTAACAAAAAAATAAATGTGCGAAAACCTAAACAGTCCTATCTGGTGCAGACACAGAGACAGGAACAATCACCCACACAGTGAAACCCAGGCTACCTAAATATGGTTCCCAATCAGAGACAATGACTAACACCTGCCTCTGATTGAGAACCATATCAGGCCAGACATAGAAATAGACAAACAAGACATCCAACATAGAATGCCCACTCAGATCACACCCTGACCAACCAAAACATAGAAACATACAAAGCAAACTATGGTCAGGGTGTGACAGGTTTGTTGTGGTGCCATATTCTTTCAATTTTTTTGTAACGGATTTAATGGTACTCTGTGGGTTGTTCAAAGTTTCAGATATTTTTTTATAACCCAATCCTGATCTGTAGTTCTCCACAACTTTGTCCCTGACCTGTTTGGAGAGCTCCTTGGTTTTCATGGTGCTTCTTGCTTGGTGGTGCCCCTTGCTTAGTGGTGTTGCAGACTCTGGGGCCTTTCAGAGCAGGTGTATATATACAGAGATCTGTGACCGATCATGTGACACTTAGACTGCCCACAAGTGAACTTTATTTAACTGATTATGTGACTTATGAAGGTAATTTGTTGCACCAGATCTTATTTAGGGGCTTCATAGCAAAGGGGGTGAATACATATGTACGCAACACTTTTCAGTTTTTTTATTTTTTAGACACTTTTATCATTTTTTTCATTTCACTTCACCAATTTGGACTATTTTGTGTATGTCCATTATATAAAATTTAAATAAAAATACATTTAAATTATAGGTTGTAGTGCAACAAAATAGGAAAAATGCCAAGGGGGATGAGTACTTTTGCAAGACAATGTATATACACTACTGTTCAAAAGTTTGCGGCTACTATTTAATGAAGATGCCAGTTGAGGACTTGTGAGGCGTCTGTTTCTCAAACTAGACATTCTAATGTACTTGTCCTCTTGCTCAGTTGTGCACCGGGGCCTCCCACTCCTCTTTCTATTCTGGTTAGAGCCATTTTGCGCTGTTCTGTGAAGGGGGTAGTACACATCGTTGTACGAGATCTTCAGTTTCTTGGCAATTTCTCGCATGGAATAGCCTTTATTTCCCATAATAAGAATAGACTGACGAGTTTCAGAAGAAAGCTCTTTGTTTTGAGCCTCTAATCGAAGCCACAAATGCTGATACTCCAGATACTCAACTAGTCTAAAGAAGGCCAGTTGTATTGCTTCTTTAATCAACACAACAGGTTTTTAGCTGTGCTAACACAATTGCAAAAGGGTTTTCTAATGATCAATTAGCCTTTTAAAATTATAAACTTGGATTAGCTAACACAATGTGCCATTGGAACGCAGGAGTGATGGTTGCTGATAATGGGCCTCTGTACGCCTATGTAGATATTCCATTAAAAATCAGACGTTTCCAGCTACAAAATTAATTTACAACATTAACAATGTCTACACTGTATTTCTGATCAATTTGATGTTATTTTAATGGACAAAAAAAGCAGCTTTTCTTTCAAAAACAAGGACATTTCTAAGTGAACCCAAACTTTTGAACGGTAGTGTACATTTTGTGCAGTATTTCAGTGTGCTTTGGATGACATTTCTGTCCACAATAGCACAAACAAACTGTTTTTGCCCTTTTATGTAAATAGGTATTAATCATAATAAGATCTGTCAATTTCGACTCCACTGGGATGTTGCACTGCAATGTCAGCAGTATTCATAATGAATGTATCGTTTCAAAGAACACCAAATACAAGGAAATATGTATCTTAATCAAAAGCTGTAAAATATGTTTTTCTAGTGAATTATTCCAAATTGCTTCAACAGCTGAATTCAATTAGTTAATGCTGAAAAGTCACTTTGTTGCAGTGTTGGGTCCAAGCACAGTGCTGCCTTTGTCTCCAGTCCTGGAGAGAGAGAGGACAGAAAGTTATGAATCTGATAAGATGTTTGACCAGCCATTCTTTGACTTTGGAAACTCTGCCCTTCAGCTGTTTTCATTCCCAGTAGCCAGTAGGCTTGTGTTGACCAGCACAGCACACTCCTCTCAGTCTCACATGTTAATCTCATTTGAAACAGGCAGACAGGCCACCAGTCTTGTCTCTGGTCACAGACACAGTCACACCACCATCACCATGGCCATGTGCCATTGTAGGGTGGTTGGAATGTGTTTATCTCAGAAAGGCTCCTATAATGCTGCCCTGTTACATTGCTGGCTCTGTTCCCATGGATAGAACAGTGCCTTTATACACACACATATACCCATGCACAGACGCGCACACTTACACATACTCACGTACACGCACACACTTTCGTACACACAAACACACGTGCACACACACACACACACACACACACACACTGGCAGACTGACTATGTCTGCTGGATGACCTAATTGTGTGGCGACCCAGAAGATGTGTGTAAAGTATCCTGACAATGGTGGAAGAGTTCCAGGCAGTGGGGAAAAAGACCATATACAGCCTGATATATAGAGACACAAGACAGAAGAGTGGCATAACAGCCTCATGCCATTTAGAGATGGCCATTTTGAGACTAAAGCATTCACTTTACATGTGAAATGAAAGCATTGTGAGGGTTAGGATGTCGGTAGGCTATCAGAATATGGCAAAAAAAATTGGCAGAATATATTCAAAACACTATTCAGAACCAATAACCGTTAACATAAATTGACATTCATGGAATGTTTATGTACTGATTATGAATACGGTATGTATTGTTATGAATGTGTTAGGAAGTGCTTACGTAGGTACTGTTCTCTTCAAGTGTTACCATCATTTCTGTCATTTTGTGTGTGACTGTTTGTGTTTCTACCTCTCTCCCCTCCCCAGGTCCGAGCACCTGTATGTGTTCTTCATCCAGTGGACCCCAGACATGTATGGGGAGGGGGTGAAGGGCATCGGCCACGAGCCAGGGTTCATGGTGGTCAAGAAGCCTTCGGGGTCCGAGACAGGAGAAGACGAACCCCTCACGGATATAAACAACAAAGAGTGGGAGGTAAGGACTAGAGAACTGAGGTGTTCCACACTACATTCTACATTCTGTGTTGTTTCTTACATGGCTGGATGTTGCTGTACAGTAGTATGTGTAGTAGTTACAATACAATGAGTGTACAAAACATTAGGAACTCCTTCCTAATATTGAGTTGCAACCTCTTTTGCCCTCAGAACAGCTACAATTCGTTGGGGGTAATGACTTTACAGGGTGTTTAACGCATTAAACAGGGATGCTGGCCCATGTTGACTTCATTGCTTCCCACAGTTGTGTCATGTTGGCTAGATGTCATTTGGGTGGTGGACAATTCTTGATACACACGGGAAACTGTTGAGTGTGAAAAACCCATCAGCGTTGCAGTTCTTGACACACTCGAACCGGTGCGCCTGACACCTACTACCATACCCCGTTCAAATGCGCTTAAAACCTTTGTCTTTCCAATTCAACCTCTGAATGGCACACATATACCATCCATGACTCAATTGTCTCAAGGCTTAAAAGTCTGTAACCTAAAAAAGTCTTAAAAGTCTTCTTTAACCTGTCTCCTCCCCTTCATCTACACTGATTGAAGTGACATCAATAAGGGATCATATCTTTCACCTGGATTCACCTTGTCAGTCTAGGTCATGGAAAGACCAGGTGTTCCTAATGTTTAGTACACTCTGTGTATTTACCTTCTCATCCAGCCTGTGTTGTAGTCCATAAATGTCCTATTTGTTATATGCTTTCATTCAGTCAAGTGACTTCTTTTGTGGTGATATGACTGTGTGTAGTGTTCAATTGAATTTATTTACATTGTTATTCTGCATCATCATTATCTATGCTCCTTAAGGTTATTTGTGTGTTCAAATTATTACACTGTCATTGATGATTACATTGTTTTGATCAATCTGTCCAAGTGTTTGCTTGATGTGTTAAAGTTATGTTTATTGTGTAATTTGTGTGAATACTATTTCCTATGGTTGGAAATGTGCAATTTTCACTCAGATTACAACCACAATGTTTTGCATGATTGTGAAATCATTTTGTTCCAAGTCAGTTGTCCACGTTATCAATGCAGTGTATATGGCATACATTAATATCTCTGTTGTCGTCGGTCATCCCAAACTATGGTTGTGCTGGATGACCTGACTGACTGGGTGTTCTGCAGTTGTAGACAGATGGATGGAATGGTTCCCGTTGTGAAAAAAAGCTGGTTGTTTCAAGGCCGGGAAGGCACATAGGGAATTCTTTAAAACGTGTGGGCATTCTTGTGAATGTAATATACATAGTTGTGTTCAGTTCTCTCATTCTCTGCCCTATCCTTAATAGTGGCTTTGTGAGATTTTAATTGCCCCTCAAATGTGGAAGTAGGGTTTTAGGATTTAAAAACGTCCAGTGGATGGACATGGCTGCTCTAAGTCTGTCCAATAGGTTGGCTGGCTGCAGGTGCTTGAGGTATAATGGAGAGAGGATACATTCTTTGCATACAGAAATTGATACGCAAGCTGTGGCTGGGATTGACATTTTAATGTAAAGCAATGATGTAGGAAACAACGTGGGCTGATTTGTTTGGGCCTGGTCCTGAAGAGGCCAGTGATTTGAATAAGTAAATAGTTGCCTCTTTTACGTTGACCCTTTAAAGTAAACATTGATTTTAAACAACACTTAGATTATTAGTCTGTAATAACTGTAATGCTCTTAGCCTTTTATTATACTTTATTTGGCCATTGAGCATTAGGTCTACTGCTGTATGTGTATTGTATGTCATGCAATATGGCAAGTATTATAATTCAAGCCACTTCGACGATTAACGTTTGATGTGTGCCCAAACAACTCAAAGGGGATCCACCAAGCGTTTTATTGTTCCAGTGACGTTACACGAGAAGTGCATTTGATCTCCCTACAGTACCTCATGAAACATTTTTTTTAAATGTACTGGTATTGTATTTTTAAATTGCTCTAGTGAAGTATGCAAATAGGAAGTGCCCTCTGTCTTTGAGCAAATAAGGAGCTTGCTTTGCTTCTGTCCTGCATTGCCATTGGCTCTTGCGGGTGTCAAATAAACACCCGAGACCCTTCTAAAATGTTTCTATTTTAGTTAGCTTAGTAGAGTCCCCGCCCGTCCGGTGTCAGGTTCAACATCGATTTGTGGAGATTGGAATTACTTCAAGAATCTGGAATGTGACTGTCGAGCTCAACCTCGCCCCGAAAGAAAGACATGTTCTCTAGAAGGGTGAAGGAAGAAACGCCGCTGACCCCTAAGTACACTTATGTATGTATCTATAACAGTCCGTGTTTTAGCTGCGCGTGTTTTGTTGTTGTTAGCCTGCTAGCTACATTACTGGATGGCTAGCTTGCTAAAAAAATGCAAACGGCTTGCCCAGTGACTGACTGAAATCAAAATAGTCACTGACATATATGATGAGTCTACAAAACAGCACTTGATGTTGTCGCTTTGTATCACTCCTTTTCTTTGGTTCTCGTTTTGGAAAGTTTTGAGGTTGTTGTGTTCACTGAAAAAACTGTCTGTGAACATCGTGCTACGTTGTATCTAAGGTTAATAACTAACTTGCGACATTGTATCAATACACTGTGTATAGCTTACAGTTAGTTAGTTCTACAATTTCCATTGCATTGACAGTGATCGGATTCTCTGTAATGGTGAGATATTATATCTATAACGTTAGTTGGATGGGCTGATGCAATATGTCTGTTTTGGAAAGAATGACCTTCATGTAAGTTGTTATTTGGGAGGAAGGGAAGCAGAGAATAACGTGTTTATTGTAGCCTGGTCTCAGATCTTTGTGCTTTTGCAAACTCCATTTCTCATTGTCAAGCACAAACAGACGGGCACTCGGGCTATGGTCGTTGGCCAGCATGAGACCTTCCTCCTAAACACAGAAGATGGGGACTGCAGCAAATTGGCCTGACTTTGCGTTTCTCAATAGACTGCACTTTAGTGTCAGCTAAAGTTAGGCTCCAAATAAATATTTAATGAAGACTGTAGTTTACCCTTTTCTTTTTCTTTATTGAGAACTGTAATGTGGGAGCTTGTTTGAGAATGTTATTTACACAATGATTAAGATGACTAAAGAGGTGTTTCAAGGTAACTTATTTCTGCTTGACCCAAGTTTGCCCAATCCAACCTGACTAAAATAACTTTTAACTAGTTTATGGCAGCAATTAATGTATAGCCTAATTCTATAGTAGATTCAGACAATTTCATAATTGTTCTAGTTTTTGACATGCAGTATCATAACATATTTATGGAATGGCTTCATTTGCAGGTGTACACTGCTCCAGTCCCTGAGGGGCACACCTCCACAGCACTGCTCATGTCTGTAGAGACCTATTAAGTAGGCCTACTGTACTGTATCTGGAGGTGTGCACCCCCTGAATGGCTTTGTTATGCTATTTCATATGACCCCATGATCGCACTGTGTACTGATTCATGGGCACATCCCCTTGAAGAGCTGGACCTCAAGGGGCTTAGCTACCTTCTGAAGTAGAAGCTGGGCTTTAAGATGTTATTGTGGAGGTAGAACTTGTAGCTATTGTTAGACTCCGCCAGAACTGCTGATAGGCTGTTTTGAAGGGGGATTCCCGTGTGTGCCAGCTTCTATGAGCTCTGTCTGGCAGAGATGTTTGCTTCAGCACATTATTATTAATGATGATCATTATTAATGATGATAAACAGCAGCACTAGCGCTGGGAATTGCCCTGGACCTCAAGATACAATATTATCACCATACGTAGGTGCCGATAGGCTATGTATTGCAATTCTCATAATTCTGCTTACAGCTCACTATGTCAGCTGTAGAGAGACGTAGCTTGTTCTCCATGGGTTAATACACATACTGACAGGCTGTGTTTTGATATGCTTTCTGGACTTGGCAAATTAAATTGTTACATCAGAATACTTGGAGTTTGTCTGTGCTCTTGTCCTGCTACACCAAAAGGGTGATTTGACTTGCACGGTGTTGTGCAACAGATTCAACATGTCTGTACACTAACAGGCTGGCAAGTGCTTTACAGTGCACTGGTGTCGTATCACCTACAGTCCAACGGATCCTCTCAATTGAATAAGATTATCAAAATAATGTCCTTGTGTGGCTTCTCTGGTTTAAGTTGTTTTTGTTCTGACTGTTTCAGAATGACTTGTCTGCCTCTCGTCCCTCCGGCTGGTCCTAACATCCACTAGTGGTGTTGATTTAGATTACACAACCATGCAAAACACTGTTCTATTGGTTCATATCAACCACCTCTTGTTCAAATATTAGACTTTAAACCAAGCCTATTTAATGGAGACCTGAATATCACATACTGGTAGATGTAGAAATATTGACAGTGATGTCAGTTCTCTCCACCTTCAAATGTACTGTCTCTCCTCCCTCTGCTGTGCTCATCCTTTTTCCTCCATCGCCAGCAGCTGAGTTACACTTCCTGTTCCTGTCTCCGTCCCCCAGGTAGTGTCACTGACTGAGTACCACCGCCGGATCGATGCGCTAAACAGTGAAGATCTGAAATCTCTCTGCAAGCGGCTTCAGGTGCCCCACTCAGCAAAGCTCCAGCTCTCCATTCCCCTTTTCTAGGCTATGTCCCAAATGGCACCCTATTCTTTATGTAGTGCACTAAGTTTGGCCACTATTATGTAGGGAATAAGGTGCCATTTTAGATTTGCCCCTGCCAGGCTCTGTTAGAACTCCTCGGTGTGTTTCTGACCTCTTGCCTCTCACCCAGTTGTCCTACCTGGGCTAACCTTGACCTGGGCTAACCTTGACCTGGGCTAACCTTGACCTGGGCTAACCTTGACCTGGGCTAACCTTGACCTGGGCTAACCTTGACCTGGGCTAACCTTGACCTGGGCTAACCTTGACCTGGGCTAACCTTGACCTGGGCTAACCTTGACCTGGGCCCTGGGATGGGCCAGCACTATGATGCTGCAGACTCGTGTAGCAACTATCAAAAGAACCGCTATGGGGATAATTTGAAGAGTTTTGTGCAACCAGCAACTAATTCCTGGTAGAGAAAGGGAGGAGGGTAATTGATGTCTTCATGAAGTTCTCATAATGCCTTACATATCCACTTCTCACAGCTCTTCACTGACCACTGCTGTGGCTAGTTTTCAGAAGGCCTCATTAATGTTTATTATTGGCCATAGCTAATTAGATAGCCTAGACCCAAGGCTGTCATAGAGACAAATAATGTGAATCATAATACAATATGTTGTAGCCTATCTCTGTTGAGGGAGGGGAATTTTCCTGAGGTTTCTCGACTTAATCAAATGTGGAATTTGTGTTCCTCCACTTCTGAATGACTACTCACAAACTGTGTTTATCCATCCACATCTGGGTAGTGAGGAACTACTGCTTCCCCATCCGCCTCTGCTTTCTATTGAAGGGAGAGAGGTAGATGGTGGGTGGGTGGAAGTGGGATTCGATTCAATCCATTAAGTGGGTGCAGGATTGTTTGTGCAGGACAATGCAGGTAATTCAACAGGACTGTAATGTGATCACGGTCAGGCCACCAGTAGCTAGGCTGTCTACAACAGGCCTGTTATGGAGGAAGATAAACAACCCCCGCTGGAACTCAAACAGTCCAACACCGTGTGTCCAGCTCAATCACAAATAGGCCTTCTGGACCACTCATTATTTACACATACACATTACTGTGTTTTGCATTTTCTCCAGCCAACATTCCTATTGTGCTATAAGTATAGACATATCCAGACTCAGACATTGTACAATTTAGCCTCCTGATTTGCCCTCTGTATATGAATATAATGCACATTTCCAAGTGTTATTGCAATTCTGGAGAAGCCCACATGTTTTTATGAGCCATTAAGGCTCTCATAAGCCAAGGCTGGCTCCTTACCTTTTAATGTGTTACTGACATAAAGGAGTCTGGTCTATGGTCTCCCTAAACCCATTGCTCCCAAATTGATGCTTTTCACAGCTGACTTAATTTGTTATATTAAGTAGGACTATCTTGTATATTTGTTTTTTGGGGCTCATGTTAGCCTGTAAATAATCCTGCCTCTGCTGATATGAGACTTTATTCATATCTTTAAAACCACTTGCTTAGAAATCATATGACCCACCCCCACTCCTAGTAAGTTACGTGGTATTGGTTTATTAGGCTATAAAAAAACATCTAACACCGTGTTCATACCAGTCTATGTCCCAAATGGCACCCTATTCACTCTAAAGGGCACCACTTTTCACCAGGGCCAAGAAGTGCACTATAAGGGATAGGATGCCATTTGGGACATAGCTAAAAGCGATAGACACCCCATTGCCCTTACTAGTAAAGCCCACCCCTCCTGACTGTTGTCTGTGTTTTCAGATCACCACCAAGGAGGAGGTGAACTCTAAGCATGCCACCTCTATCAAGACGGAGCTGGAGCCTGAGACCTTCAGACCCAACCTCAGTGAGCCTAGTGAGCTGCTGGAGGCACAGCAGATAGAGAAGGTAATAACGCACAATGGCAAGATCCATACCCGTTGGCATATTGATGCACTGACACTGATTATCAATAGGCTGCTTCCTAAAGAATCGTCTTGCTTGACCTTCAGCCAGAGTGCTGGCCCTCCTTGGGGAGCTATCTGTTTAGTGACAGCACGTTCTTTAGCCTCATCAAAGAATCTCTATGAATTACAATACTGGGATGGTTGGGGTTTTCAGATCAGGTCTGTTAGGGTTTTAACATGGTGGGGTTAGTCTTCAGAAAAAAGGCATATTTGCATGTAGGCCTATAGCTGATGGGGGAATTCTTGTTAAGACATGCAACGAAGGAAGGAGCCATAGAATGTGTGTGACTAGCCTGCTGCGCTCTTATTGTAGGTCTCTCTGTGGTTGACTCTTAAAGCCTGTTCTCCTGAGACTGTTGTGTTTTGGGTGTGTGGAGCTCAGTTACTCTCTAACAACCAGCTGTGGGAAAAGGTCACTCCATTGATGTCTGTGGCCTTTTCGCTCTTTCACTCCCCCCCCCCCCCCTGTGTCTGCCTCTTTTCTCCAGCTGGCCAAGAACCTTCCTCCCCGTACCATTGGGTACCCCTGGACCTTGGCCTATGGCACCACCAAGCATGGCATGAGCATCAAGAGTCTGTATCGGGCCATGCAGGGGCAGGACACCCCTGTGCTGTTGGTTATCAGGGATAGTGATGGTGGGGTGAGTGGGACAACAACACTTCTCTATTAGGCCTGAGTCCAGACCTGTGCATGTAACTCAAATTTGTGTGAAAGTCCTCCATTATATTCAATGTGTAGTTTATGCGAAAGTGTGAGACAAGCACGCTCATCTGAAGTTAGGATTGGGCCTTTGAGCTGTAATACATTACCATGGTTCCATACTGTCTGTTTCCTGACCTGGTGTGTTCTGGTTGATTGTGTTGCTGCAGGTGTTTGGTGCGTTGGCGTCCGAACCCTTCAAAATCAGCGAGGGATTCTATGGCACGGGAGAGACCTTCCTCTTCACCTTCTGTCCAGAGTTTGAGGTAGGTTGACCTCTGACCTCTCTGATTGGTGATTCTCTTGACAATGAGAAGCTTATGTAAGATGGGATGAGGGTTTGTAATGATATATCTACACAGATGGTGGCATGCTCTGTTCTGTGTTGACAGGTGTACAAATGGACAGGTGACAATATGTTCTTTATGAAAGGAGATATGGACTCCTTAGCTTTTGGTGGTGGAAGGTACGTACCTGCTATTCTTTTTTTTTTTTACTTTTTTTTTTTAATGTAAAAGTTTTATTTGGCATTAAACTTTGAAACTGGGTTGTCAGTTAAGATGTTGTGGTTAGTCAACATTGCACAGTCACTGCTCAGTGTGTTCAGAAGAGTAAAATGGCACCCATAGTCTTAAGTTTATCAGACCAACGCTTGAATGTCAGAACACTCACAGCATGCATTCGATGTCCTTGCTGTCTGGATTGAGTCTCTGAAGATGCTGTGACGTGTTTGTGTTGATGTGTTTCAGTGGTGAGTTTGGCCTGTGGTTGGATGGAGACCTGTACCACGGCAGGAGTCACTCCTGTAAAACCTTTGGCAACCCCATGCTCTCCAAGAAGGAGGATTTCTATATACAGGACATTGAGATCTGGGCTTTTGAATAACAAAACCCACCACGGGAAAAAGAGAAGGACTAAACATCCCTCCAATGGCATTGTTGTCTCAAACCTAACTGCACATCACCACCCTGCTCCAACCCACTGTCTGGGGCTCCCAGGACGGAGCCAGCTGAAGGATGCGTGTTGTGCGTTCATACGTTACTCCTGCAGTTATAACAGAGCTTTTCTTTGTGAATGACCTTGTGTGTATCTTGTTACAGCTGTGTGCAGCGTCTTTGAAGAGGTGTACTGTCCTGTACTATACTGTGAGGCATCAGGGGATGTGTGGGTTTGTTAGAGACCGTAGAGACGCCTTGTTGCAGAACCAAGGAGGAGCAATCAGATCGCTCTCTCTCTGACCTCAGCAGGAGATGATTTCGGCTCAGGTTTGTGATTGAGAGAGAAACTGCCGTAGTCCAGATTATCTGAAATTGAGACACTCAAGGAACCCCGCCCCTCAACTTGGTTGACGTCAGTCAGTAGGATGTTACTGTATGTGGTGTTACAGGCCTTTCGTGGAGAGATCCAGTAATAAAATAAACAACATGCATTCCTTTGTTCTCAGAGGAGACGGTTGAACCGAACATAGTTCTGGTTGGTGTTCAAACACCTGAAGGAAGAATCTCAGCAGAATGTGAGGATGATGAGGACACTATATTATGAGGGGAGGAAAATATTTTACATTGGTTTACTTCTGAGGCAAGAACGACGTATAGAGTGTTGTGTATTGTAGTCCTATTGTTCACCATCACAGCACATAGCTAGAATCAGAATATTACCCATCGTCGTACTAATAATGTTCTGTTCAGTGGGTGTACTACGTGTGAGTTCAGCTCCCACCGGCGCCCCTCGGGAGTCGTGTGTACTGTTCGTAGACAGTAATGTGTTGCAATAGATTTGTGGAATATGCAAATTACTGTCATGTGACCTCAAATAATCCAGGTTGGCGGCGCTTTTCCTCGCCTGTCCGTGGCTCTTTATCAGAGAGGACTTGTAAAGCTTTCATGTCTTGATCCACAATTGCTTTTCTGGGTATAATTTGAAAAGCGTGAGACTTGGTTAACTGTTTTACATGCATATGACAATTGTATATTATTTATATATAATTAATTATATATGTTGCTGTTGTGTGACAGTGATCTTTTTGTGCTGATATTTCAGCTGTTACAAATATATTGTATATTACCCTGTAAATTCATGTTAAAATAGATTTGTTCCTAAATAGGAACACATATGATTGGTGGGTTGCTTCTAGTACTTAAATCCGGTCTAAAAGCGTTATAAACCAGGTTCTTAGACTTTTAGTAGCAGTAGCTGTACAGTAATTTTTGTTTAGAATCTAAAAACATGTTAACTGTTAGTAGAAAGCTTGCTGCTATAATATTAAGGGTAAAGCTAAACTAATGCTCTGTGTAACTTAAGGAGAGTGTTGTTGTCGAGGAGTGAGGAGGCTGAATGTCGAAGAAGAATTTAACTTTCATCACAAGTTCTGCTGAGTGGTGAGTCTTCATTAGTTGGTAGACTGACTGTTAAGACTGTGGGCTAAGAGAAAATATGTACATTTAAACTTCACAGCAGCTTTCCTTCCCCTTTCTGGTCTTCCACACCAGTATTTGTATCTATGGAGTCACAAAGAATAACATGGATAAGTCCTAATTATTTTACAGGGATACAATGTATTATTGATGTATAAATAACAATAAAATTGTTGTAACCTGGGACATGTCTGTGTTTGTATTGCTTTCAATCCCCTCCTTCCAGCATTTGCGCTAACTTTTTGATTGTGTATTGAGCGCCACCTAGTGGATATATGTATTAGTGCTTTTCAGGACTATCGGTCATCACCTCGGTAACATTAATCTAGTTTTATTGAATAAAAAAAGTGAGTCGATTGTAAAGATACATTTCTTCCTTTGGAAACTGATGTTTTAACTGCATAATGGCTAATTTATTAAACAAAATACAATTACAAGTAAATATTCTCACCAACACCGTGTGAAATTCTGTCATGAATTCCTTCCTAAATGCTGAAGCGATGGTTGGTGCAGTGGACCATTGGTCAGGGATTTGTTTTGTGGCTGAGCTCCATTCAACGATCTCAGGTCCTGAATCCGCTTCCATCTCATTGTGCTCTTTGTTTGTGTTGCAACCCTCTCCTCCTCCAGCCACACAGGAGGGTGAATGTGTGTCACTTGTGGTTTATAGACAGGCATTAAGTCTTTTATTCCAGCAGGCATTCACAACTGAAGAATTACTTTTTAAACAAGTACTAGAGATGTGGGGGGAAATCCCTTGTCACAATGTGTAAAAATCCTTAGAGGCAGGAAATCTATAACTTGGCAAAAGTTAAGGACAGGCGATCTGACTTGAACCAATCAAAAAGTTTAATACATTATCATTTGATTGTAAATGTACAAGGATACATATACTTTTTCAGAACAAAATAAGGACACCGTTTGGAATAAGGTTAGACAAACATCCAACTGGTTGAGCCGTCATTCACACTCCGCTTCGTGTGGGGGAAACAACTGTAAGTGTTGAAAGAAGTCATTGGCATGAAGAGAAATAGAAGACAACTACAGTAGTTTACAAGCAGGACGGACATTTTTTGTTCTCATGTTCAATTAGCAGCAAAGTGGTTAGACGGACACCTGTCGTCAGTCCTACTGTATATTCAGCTTGTTATTTGGTCAAATTTGCAATTAACAGTTGCGAACGCAAACCTCTTATTACGCATTGTCTGTTACACTACGTAAATGCATGGTTGTGATGTAAATTCTAAATATACAAGGCATTACTAAATAATTGTCAGCATCAATTTAGACCTCGTCCTCAGAAGACATCTTATCATTGAGCAGACAAAGAAAGGCATATGATCAAGGTCAAAGGCTTCAGCACTGAATAATGGGCACATTAGAGACCTGTACGGCACCCCTGTTGATAGTGATTATAGGATGGTGTAATATTAAAGAGGCTATACAGATCTTTTGCCTCTAGGGGTGCGCTTGAGACAAAAGGGATCCCTGGCCTAAATGGATAGAAACATTGTCCAGAAAGTGGCATGCCTCCCCACACCCAATGAGTAAAAGCATAATTGTTGGCCTAAAACTAAGTGGTTTCATATAAATCATACATACAGCCAAAATGACTTGACAGTTAACTACACTTTCATAGTGCATCTTTAGGTCACTATACTGTTTGTATGTCATGTCAACATAAGGTGTGTGTATTCTCCACCAGGGGTCAGCGATGGCTCAGTAAACATATTCACGAGAAACTAAATGGAAGAAAACAGGCAGAAACAGTGTAGGAGACAACCTGAACTTGTTCGTATTCCATTGCAAAATGTTTTGCTATGTTTGTGCACTAATGAATACAACCCTGTTGTCTAAGGCTGGTGTGCGTTCCACTGAGTTAGGGCTCAGTTTAGATCACTGCTCAGTACACCAGGTACTTGAACTCAGAGTAGATGAGGGGAAACATGACGGTACAGGCGCGGTACAGGATAGCTCCACTCGTGAATAAGGCTCGGGGTTTGGTGAACCACGACTCAGACTTGAAGCTGTAGTAGATGGCGTACAAGGCCACGGCAAAGAAGTGTCCAATCAGAGTCATCGGACTGGGCGTCAACCTGGGAATAGAATGGATTGAGAGCCAATTAAAACCATAGACGATTGATTGATTGAATTTGATCATTAATAATAGTAGGCTGCCCAATTCAGAGACATTATTACCATTGCGGTCCTCTAATGTCAATACAGGTGCATATCCAGTATACAATACAGTATACATTTATATACACTGAGTGTACAAAACATTAGGAACACCTGCTCTTTCCATTACAAACTGACCAGGTGAATCCAGGTGAAAACTATGATCCCTTATTGTGTTGATGAAGGGGATCAGTGTCGATGAAGGGGAGGAGACGGGTTAAAGAATGATGCTAAAGCCTTGAGACAACTGAGACATTGATTGTGTATGTGTGCCATTCAGAGGGTGAATGGGCAAAACAAAATATTTCAAGTGCCTTTGAATGGGTTATGGTAGTAGGTTCCATGCGCACTGGTTTGAGTGTGTATTGCAACGCTGCTAGGTTTTTCACGCTCAACAGTTTCCGTGTGTATCAAGAAAGGTCCACCACCCAAAGGACATCCAGCCAACTTCACACAACTGTGGGAAGCATTGGAGTCAACATGGGCCAGCATCCCTGTGGAATGCATTCGACACATTGTAGAGCCCATGCCCCGATGAATTGAGGCTGTTCTGAGAGCAAAAGGGGGTGCAACTCAATAATAGGAATGTGTTCCTAATGTTTTGTACACGCTATGAATATTTTACACACATATTTTGGGATATTTTTTGAATGGGGAATATTGCATTGACATACACAGTCAAGGATCAACTGTAACAGGTTTGAAGTGTGTCAAACACATTAGTGAGACTCACACTGAGAGAAGACCAATGGGACCGTTGACACACTCCCCACCCAGCTTGAAGTAAAGGAAGCATGCCTTTCTCAGCTGGTGGAGAGAATCTGAAAGACACAAACCCCAAACAGCTCATATGAATATGCATGTCAGTCATGACGGAGATTATGCTAAATGGTACAGTATATCTCAGTGTAGTACCCTGCTGGTAAAATCCACAGCTTAACACTAAATTATTTCAGCAGAAATGATTTATGCTGAATATCTTCTAAAATGTCCCTCTCTGTTTGCTATAATCGCCCTAGCTAAGTGTTTAGTGTCAGTAATTTGAGGTATACGGACATCTACTGAGAAGAAGTACTGGACCATTAGAAAACAAATGATTGAAGTAGAGACATTGGTAACAATTTAATTAAATCCTACAGGTATAGTGCATTATAATGTCGTTATAATGAACCAAATCACTTGGCATAACCATCTATGACCTTATTCTATTCTATGTGTTGGCAGGGGATAGTAAAAAGGACAGAGAAGGAGACTCACTGTCTGTTGCAGCAAACAACTCGTACAGGGCTTGAGCCAACACATTCACCACAAAGGAATGTGATGACTTGCGTTCCCAGTGGAATTTTTTCTTTGCCTAAAAAATAACATGTTTTACATTTCAGCCTTACACAATATATCCTAATATTGCTCTGTAACTATTCATTTGACTACTACAACACTGTGGATTACAGAAACAATATGCCCTGTGCCATATATAAAACTCCCTAATGTTCTGTGGTAGCAGGTGATTGCAATGTAATATGGACCCACATTCCACAAAACAACAATACACATTCAAACCAAGGCCATTCAGACAGTGATAATGTGTGTGACGGAGTCTGGTCTGGTGGAAGCTGACTCAGGATCAGATATCCCCCATGTTGGCCATTCTGTCTGAACCCCTCTACTGTCTATCCCTTCTCTGTAGTACCCACTATCCAATCATTAACATAATACTGACTGTAAGTCACTCTGGATAAGGTCACCAAAATGTCATGGAAATGTAATAATCATAAGAAAGGGGGATGAGATTAGGGATGTGAGTTTACCTGGAGCATGGCTGTGTTGTCGTACAGGTCAGGGATGTTCTTCATCAGGCTCCTCCAGATCAGGACGTCGTTGAGGGCCACACTCATCCCTCCTCCGGTCAGAGGGTGTCTCATGTTGTAGGCGTCACCCAGCAGGAGCACACCTGGAACAGGACAAAGGCCCATGTTAGCCCCAGTCCACACCTCACTAACATAACACATTTACACTGCTAGGGGGATCATCTTTTTCAGCTAAATATCTTATCTGGTCAGGCTTTCAATCTACTTACCTAAAGATAAAATAATATACTGTTAATGATCATAACAAATGGAGCAATGCAGTTGGTCTAATATTTATTTTGAGGGTTTCAAGGTTTATTGCTGTTTTAAAATAGAACATTGATCTACCATACTATAATGGTGTGATAGACTACACACAGCCAACATTAAACTCTCCAAGGATGTGTTCCAAATGGGACCCTATTCCATTTGCCCTTGGGGACACAGCCCAACACTGTGGTCGGTACTAGTGTCCTACCTGGCTTGTTGACTGGGGACGGAGGTAGGAAGCTTGCTGGCATAGACCTCAGCCGGTCGTTCTGCAGAGCCACCATGAACGGCTCTTTTAGGTGTTCTAGAGAAGAGACAACGGAGTCAGGTCAGAGGTCACACATTCATCACCACAAAGATGGGTGGATAAAGAATTGAAATCAACACAGAGTGAATGTCAACCTATAATGCTGTATTTTACTCTTCGTGTGTTGAAGCTCTCAAGCACATATTCATGTGGATGCTTTACATTGGTGGTGGATATGGTTAGTTTGCCCTTAAGTCTCACGAGCCCCGAGGCCATACTGTTTAAATCTCTATACTGTATACCCTAAATCCCTTACCTGGTAGTTGTGGGTGTATTTTCTCAGCCATGTACTCGGTGAGGTTCCTGGGCATCTCTCCCCTGATGTCCACCAGCACCCTGGTGTCTGAGGAGGAGATCTGGTAGATGAGGACAGGGCTGGGGTTGGCCAGGACCAGCTCAGCATGGTGGGGCTTGAACTGGGGAGAGTTCTGTCCACGACCGGAGAGGACAGAAAGGAAATACATTAGTCTGACTGCAATCTATCAATAGTTTGTTTGGTTGGTTGGTGAAACATGTCTGCTAGCCTCCCAAGTGGCGCAGTGGTCTAAGGCTCTGTCACTCGAGATCCTGGTTCGAGTCCAGGCTCTGTCGCAGCTGGCCGCGACCGGGAGACCCATGGGGCAGTGCACAATTGGCCGCGTGTCGCCCGGGTTAAGGGAGGGTTTGGCCTGCAGGGATGTCCTTGTTCCATCGCGCTGTAGCAACTCCTGTGGCGGGCCGAGCGCTGACACGGACGGTAGGTGCTTCCTACGACACATTGGTGTGGCTAAGCTTCCGGGTTAAGCAGGCATTGTGTCAAAAAGTAGTGTGGCTTGGTTGGGTCGTGTTTCGGTGGATGCATGCCTCTCGACCTTCACCTCTCCTGAGTCATTATGGGAGTTGCAGCGATGAGACAAGACTAACTACCAATTGGATACCACGAAATTGGGGAGAAAAATATATATATATATAAAATATTGAAAAGTGTCTGCTAAATTGGTCGGTGGATTCATTGATTAGCTCATTCATTCATTCAACATAATACTTGAACAAACCTTCATGATACATCCAACAAAGTGAGAGGAGGTCTGGGCCTTCCCAGCTACCAGGCTCTTCCTGAACTTTGAGAAACAGCCGTCAGCTACTACAGTTACTGCTGCATGGACCTCCTATGGGACAGGTTAACACAATTACAACAGTTAAAAACACATCTGTTACACTGCTTGTCTTATCAATGGATCCTGGTGAATTGCTAATCAATAGGTGTAAATACTGTCAAGTGTAATTGTAAGTATCAGCATGGGGCTATTTTACACAGCAACGGCTATCTAGAGAGAACCAGAGTATAAACTGCATCGCAAGCTTAGAGGTGACCTTTGTGTCTCCTGTCTCCTTGTCCCTGTACTGCACTCCTGTCACACAGCCATCCTCTTCCTCCAGGCTGGACACAGTGCCTTCTATGAGCGTAACACTAGGGGAGAGCAAAGTACCAGTTATTAAGAAACAGTAGTTATAGTGATAGTATTAATAGAGACAGGTTCTTCTGATCACATGACCAGATCAGGAAAAACATAATCAGGCTATAACAACTAAACCCTGGAGTTTGTCCTGGTCATGTGGTCAGGAGAAAAATGTGTGGCCCTAGTGATAGTAATGACATGTCCAGCAGATATAGTGAAGGTTCTCTCCCAGCCTTACTTTGGCTCAGCCAGGGCGGCTCTGCGCAGGCCCATGATAAAGCGTCCGTGGTGAAAGGCCCTGCCACACTGGATACTGCTGTCTGCCTGGGGATATGGGATCTCCACCTCTGTGCTGCTCTCGATGTCATGAATCACATAGCCGTTCACCACGTGGGCATCTAGTCCCTCCACTGAACCTGAGAGGAGAGCCCAGGGTTAGGCAACGGTGATGAAACACTTTTCATTATTCCTTCAACTCAGGTCTTTAGTCTGTGGCAAAAACTAATGTCTTTACATTACATAGGGACTTAGGTGTCTTTGCTACAGTTTGTTTGGTCCCACTTTAAACAAACAACTTTTAAGCTCTATATAGGTCCTGCAGTGAGCCTTGCTCGTTGAGCACAGCCCCCATTCAATGCAGGGGCCTGTTGCGAGTCAGCTCATTGGTCATTTGTCCCACGCTATCACCTTTTTACACGTAGACCCCACACTAAAAGATCTCTAGTTCATGCTGCAGAGACTACTCACCCTCCATTCCCAGTTCTCGCAGGGCCCTGTATCCACCAGGCTGCAGCAGCTCTCCCACTATCCTGTCAGGCTCCTTCAGGTCCCTCTCTATCACAGTGACCCTCCGGCCGTCCCGGGCCAGCACTGCAGCCATGGCCGACCCCAGGACTCCTGCCCCTACTATGATCACATCCGGCTCCTGAGATGCAGGAGAGTCCCCTGCTGCTGGGGGGCTCTCCATGCCTGAGGAACACACTCTTTTCCTCCTGCCACCTCCCTGTTTGGAGAGAAAGCGAGGAGGGTGGGGAGAAAGAGAAAGGAATTCAAATCATTAAATTGGCATTTACATGGTACTTTGCAATGGTGTTTGAAAATGCATATGGTTTGCTATAACAAAAAGGCTTCATGAGAGCTGTTCTGCTAAATCTCAAACATTGATGAACATTCAATTAATTGTTTGAGATTTAAATAAATACATAGATCTGCAGGTCTCAGTTGTACTTACCCATAGGTTAAAAAAAACTTAACGAGTGTCTTTGCACTATAATTGGACACTATTTTATTGTGTATAGTGTATAATGAAGTAGGCCAACGGGTGAGAATAATAAACGTATTAATCTTGTTTATTTCTTGTTTTTGTTCTTCAACAGATTATACAGTTATTATTACTCACCTTCTTTGAACCGCTCTCTCCACTCCTATGCCTGACAGCTGAGGGTTTCGGTAGAAATGTTTTGATGACCGGTAGGGATAATAAAAGTTCCAGCGGTAATTGTAGAATTTGGGGTACCTTGAATGTATGTCCGTGGTACCTGACATAGGATAGCAGCATCCCCACTACCAAGAACACTACAGCCGCCAGGATTATCTCTTTGTGAGCATACTCCAAAACTGCGTCGCATTTCTTATAAATGTAGGTGAAACTTGCAATTCCAAGAAAAGTCCACATCTTTAGGCTAACTCATTCAATAAATGACCACTGTTCAGAATGTTTCCGAACCTATAACCTGAAACTAAATCGCAAAAACAAAAAGTATCCAAAATCATGAAATAGAATCAATTGTCCAATAAAATCTCATCACAGTTCAGCAATTATTATTTCAAAAAGAACAAATATTATATTTACTGGCGTAGACTTGAGCATCCTATTTCAGTTACTTTAGCAGATCGTAGCCCTAGTAATATTTAATATATATAAATATCCGTTAATCCAAAAGAAAAGTATTAAAAACCATGACAATTATTCCACCCGACATGTCAGATGGTTTCAAGGGATGCTAAATATTTTATGATAATGAGATTAGGTACAAACTCGGGTTCGCAGGTTTGGTGTCCCGCCCTCTCTGTATCTGAACCGTCCAATCAAGAACAACACATCGGTGAGCAGAGCTCACGCTATCAGACCATTGGCCAATCCTCGGCTGCTGGTTGGAGCGCTGGCTGAGAGAGGATAGTATGATATGATGTCACTGGAAAGGTGTATATAGACCCTTTCTGTGTTTGCACACATTGCCACACGATGGCGATGCGCGTAAATTGATGGCAGAACAAGGGGAAGTTCTTATAGGACACAGAGGAAAGAGCCAATATTTACATGTTGCTTATGAGTGCATTTCATACTACTTTTTGTTATAATTTGATTTTAAGCCTTGTATGAATTGCTTGTGTCATCATAGCAAATCAACTGCATTATACTTTTTAAAAAACACTTCAACTTCAACCAGCAAAATGGCTCTTTGGCTAGCCTTTGCTACAGCCTATGTCAACGAGCGTTAGCATTCTAGCTAACAACTGCTGCATCCAAAATAGCTATTTTATAAAGATCACAACCAAATAATCTTAGCGACTTCGTTGTAAGCGTATGAGAACCCCAAAAAGTTATTTTATTTATAAGTAATACAAACGTAAATGTCGGCTATGTTGAATGCGCGCAAATGGCGTTGTCTTTCTTATTGTCAGTGTGTCATATGCTGGAAAGGGGTCTATCGGTCTACAATGTTACACTATGGAGGAAGTTACCAAACCGGTTCGCAGTCAGGACTCTTTGCCAGACATAGGAAATAACTCTGTTATGGATTGTGTTACATACCGGTATTTTGCCTTGGGGTGATTATGTAGATAAATTGGATTGTGATGAGATCAATACAAACATGTATTTTATTTCTGAGGGCATCCTAGTTTATGTTGGGGAACCTTATTAAATATTGTATAACGTTTTTTTGAAAGTCTTTTTGCCAAGACCCCTACTCGGACATTTTTAATGTTACTCTAACATTAGAAGCTAAGTAGCAACACTATATATTTATTTTAATAACTATAATAGTAATGCAAAGCACTGACACAATCGGGTTTGCTTATTTGTATTCAACTCCAGTATGAAAAACTCTACCAATCAATCAGTGGTCAATTAATTAATTCCTTCATTAATTCAATATTTGAAATGCCATAATTTATACTCCATTAAATTCATATTTCTGGTCTTTACCATTGATGGCCTCAATTGAATCATGTCAACATTACAGGAGTGTGCATTAAACTAGTCCACATTCACAAGACTCATCCACTGATTAATTATTTATACTATAACTGTAATAGTAGTTAGTCACATGAAACTATAACACTGTGTATGAATATGATTATGAAAGGTCTGGATGGACACTATAACACTCAGGACAAGGGGTGTCATGGTCAAACAAGTCTTCACCACATGTCTTCACAGGTAGTGGTTAAAGACTGTTTCTAATTTCTCCTGATGTGACTTTGGGCTGCTCATTTTGCTTGACAAAGTCCTGAGAATAAACAACAAAAATTGCCATTAACATTATACTGATTTGGTAGCATTGAATCAACAGTGTTGTTACAAACACATGAGTGCTGTAGAGATGGTACTACATTGTTATTCCACTAGTGACCTCACCTCCAGCTCCTCCAATGAGGCGCTGCCATCCTCTACTTTCTGACCGATCCCATGGCTGAAGCTCATGTCCCGCTCCTGTCAGAAGACAGTGATGTTGTGTGGGAAAGCTTATATAGTTTGAGCATAGCTAGCTAATACGTAAACATTCTTTAGCACAGATAGTACATTTTGTCTCCTTGCAATGCCAACATACCTGGTAAAATAAGGTTAAGTCCATGAATAAATTAATTTACATATTGTCTTAGTACCTTGACCATGCCAGAGATTAAGTGAATATGTGAACGAATGAATTACTGAAAATGATGCCTCATTACCTTGACCATGCTGGTCATAACTCCTTCCTCTATGATCCTGACCGCGTTCCTCAGGCCGCGTGCGAAGGCGTCCATGGCTCCGACGTGGGCTATGAACAGCTCCTCCAGGTCTGGGGACTCCCTACGCACCTTAGCATCGAAGTTCAGACCCCCCGGCTGCAGACCACCCTGTGCCATCACAGTCTGGGGAGGATAAAACAATGCATTTTATCATGTTCTTTCTTCTGATGTTCTGATATATGATAGGTATCATCATAAAATAACTGTTTATTAGTAATTGTGTGTGTGTGCATACATTATCTCCTATGTCATCTTCATGATCATGGTGGTGTTCCTGATGTCCATGGGGAACTGGTCTGTGTCCCAGCCCAGGTCAGGAGAACCCAGTTCTCTGCTGCCAATGACTGGAACGAACTACAAAAATCTCTGAAACTGGAAACACTTATCTCCCTCACCAGCTGTCAGAGTAGCTCACAGATCACTGCACCTGTACATAGCCCAAACAACTACCTCTTCCCCTACTGTATTTATTTATTTTGCTCCTTTGCACCCCAGTATTTCTACTTTACACACTCATCTACTGTCAAATCTACCATTCCAGTGTTTTAATTGCTATATTGTATTTACTTCGCCACCATGGCCTATTTATTGCCTTTACCTCCCTTATCTCACCTTATGTGCTCACATTGTATATAGACTTGTTTTTCTACTGTATGTTTGTTTTACTCCATGTGTAACTCTGTGTTGTTAAATGTGTCAAACTGCTTTGCTTTATCTTGGCCAGGTCGCAGTTGTAAATGAGAACTTGTTTTCAACTTGCCTACCTGGTTATATAAAGGTGAAATAAATAAATAAATAAAAAACCCATGTTGGAGTCCACAAAGCCCAGCATGCCAAACCTACACACCAGAACAGGCTTATTAGGTTAACTGGACTGGAACATCCAGATTACCAGGAATGACGTCAACCACCCAGTCCAAAAAAGACCACTAGGCCCTACCCCCTATGCACTTCTGAAAGGTGTAAGAAATATGGTGAAAATTATAACTCCCCTACCATTACATCTACCCTATCAGAGGGCAAGGTGGTGCATTAACATATTGATTCGACCTATCCAATCTCTCCAGACCTACACAAGTCCATCAAGGCAGAGAGCAGGTGATAGGGGGTCGGTTTGGGAAACGTGAAAGTCAACATGGCGACTTACACAGAGGCCATGACGACGTCGTGTTCATAGGAATGCCCAGCCAGAGTGGTGTGGTTGGGTTCGATGTTCAGTTTGAAATGGCTGTCCAGGTCATAATGCTTCAGGAAGCCTATGACACTCATTGCATCTATAAAAAGGTGAAACAGCGACATGTACAAAGACATGTAAGATGGAAATGAAAGGCATCAGAGATTTTCTGGCATCTAATTGTTAGATGTGGTTAGTAATGCAGATAAACTGACTCTTGAGGACCTCCATGGTTCAACAGTAACCACATAGTAGAACCGTACAATGTGTACATTATGTTAATGTTGTGTTATACACCTAAAAGCCTTACCATAGTCGTACTGATGTTTGCATGACTCTTTGGGCTTGGGTTCAATGAGGAACTGGCATAAATGGCCACTTTATCCATGTCTCTACCAACGACCAAGAAGAGGAATTGATTTGATACTGTAGGAACAATGTGACAATACCTGTCGTGAAAGGTGTAGTACTTCACCTGAAAAGAACATACACATGAATCAATATGGTTTCTATATATTTTTTAAAAGCTGTACATTCTAAAATACAAAGTTTTAAAAGGTACAGTATTTGGGTGGAAGCTCACTCACACCAAGTTTGGCGAAGAACTCAAAGGCTGCATGGAGGTAAAGGAGATAGAGTCTCACTGTGCAACAGGAAGACAACAGACACTTCCATGACACCTGACAAACACAGCCCTTCTTTCAAGTTAGCCATAACCTACTTCTTCTGCATTGTAGTGTTGGAAACACAAGACGTCTCGGGCTCCAGCATTGGGTACATATGGAATCTTCGGAATACCTGTGTGATACATTAATCTCGGTTTTAGGTGTATAACTCGAACAGTGCTTGATTTGGGAAGGAGCTCACCGGAGCTGAGTACAGGTTTTGTGCCGAGAACACCCCCCCTTCCAGTGACCGCACTCAATTCTTCATTGCTGCGACTTGCTTGCTAGTTGAGATTTCTGATCACATAGGCTGCATTTAATTTAATTTTTTATGTCGGTTTGAAAGGGGGGGGGGGGCACTTGTCAGTAATGTCTGCAGTTTTCGGTTTGGCTATTTGTTTCAAGTGTATTAGTCTATAAATAACTATCTTTGCCAAAATTCAGCATCTCTCCCATGTCTTATTCGAATAGTAGTTGTTCTGAAATGTTTATTGCTTGCCTACATTTTACTCCCTCCACAGAAAGTATTTGACTCTAGCCACAAAATTAAGGCAACGCTATTTTCTTGCCTACCGAAATTCTCCCTCCCCTTCTAATTTCCTTCATTTTGTGGCTAGAATCAAATACTTTCTGTGGCACACACTACTGGTCAACATGAGCTACCAGAACGATTCTGAAGTGTACCAAGCCTTGCAGTCCCAGGATAGAAGGGGGGCGGGGAGAATTTAGGCAGGCAAGAAAATAGCGTTGCCGAAACCCTTCCCCCCTTATAATTTCCTTAATTATGTGGCTAGAGTCAAATACTTTCTAGAGAACAAACTTCGAAATGAACAATTAATGTGTTATATTATACATAGAGGAGGAAGTAAAATGTAGGCAAGCAATAAACATTTCACAACAACTACTAGTCAAATAATGGGAGAGATGACGAATTTTGACAGAGATGTATTTATTAACTAATACACTAAACAAATAGCCAAACCGAAAACTGCAGACATTACAAGTGCCTCCCCCCGCGATCAAACCGCCATAAAAATATTTAAATGAAACGCAGCCTAACGTGATCATTGAGAGCTTCCTTGAAGAACACAAATAAAACATGCTTTATGCTACTAAGATCAGTGAAATGTAGGCTAAACTGACAACGGAGTGAAGGGCAGAAATCTCAACTAGCAAGCAAGTCGTAGCAATGAAGAATTGAGTGTGTGAATTGAGTGTGTGTGCGTTCACGCGAAGCGGGGGATGTTATGCACAATACCGGCACCTATTTCAGTCCAAATCAAGCAAAAATGCCTTGGAAAATCGGGTTTCCCTGCTAATATTGCAGAAATTTGACATTTGTAAAGCATTTAACTGCAATGCACGACGAAAAACAATTTCAGTTATTGTTTTGTGAATGAATGGGACTTCCAATCTCAGCTCTTGTTTGCAGGGTTCTTAGTGGTCAATTGCCACTGATCTAAAGCCTATATGGAGGAAGAAGTGTGCTATAATTGAAGCAAATAATGATTACCAGAAAATAATTATGTTTCCGTAGCCATGTCAAATACGTTTAAGAACTTCAGATCATCTCTGAGTTTTCCCCTTGAAGTTCCACTTCGTCTTGATCGAAAATATGAAACGCAATCTTCACATCTACCACAAGGTGTCTCTGGTTTCCAATAGAACACTAACCGTTTTCGATTTTTATCAAAATAGTCATTTTTTGGTCCCGTTTGACAGCATCAAACCGCCTTTCAAAACCTACAAACTAGTCAGCTCTATCACCCTTCTTTGGTCAACGCTAAATGTCATTCCCAAATTCCGTGGTAGACTTTGGATCTGATTGGCTAATCTATACATTGCAACATTATTGCAGTCATTCACATTGTACGACCTCTTTAGGGCCCAATTTACTATAGTTCTAGTCTTCAGTAGCAAGATTATGAAGACAACCAGGCCTATGACTGGGTGAATCTCGAAAGGGCATGTTATAAATCAGGGTAAACAAGATTATATAACAATGTGCAAACAAACATTTAAGTGGGCCATACTATTATGTGACCAGGGCATGTTCAATATCTGTTGTTTATTTCAATTACAATGGATCTTTTACAAAATATCTGATGCAGAAACATCAACGAAAAAAGTAGAAAAGACAGGACCCACCATATACACAATTCTATAAATACATATTTACATTCAGTATAGTAGTAGTATATAGAATCCAACAGAAATTTGGTCTGGAATTCAAGGTGGAAACTATCTGTCAGCAGCAGAAAATATTTCTATGTGCACCTTTGAAGCCCTATATCATTGGTTACTTCCAAAATGGCACCCTATTCCCATTATAGTGCACACCTTTGACCAGGGACTGGTCAAAAGTAGCATACTATGTAGGGAATAGGGTGCCATTTTGGATGTACACATTTTTCCCCCAGTATCCAATACAGTGCACAATGCAGTTTCCACAGCACAATGCTTCCACAGCACATTATGAAACAATGTTTTGCATTGGTTAAGGATTTTTTCCTATGTTACATACAGTCGTTCTTTTCATAAACAACACACATTTTTGCATAATATAATGGAAGGCAAAACAAATACCAGGCACTGTTAGGATGGAGGCACTTGTGCACCTACTGTAACAAGACTGGTTTGGCATCGTGACATTTGGCACATGAAGGTGGTAGACAGTGGTCCTGTACTGTATGTGTGTGTGAGATGTTGGGAATCTGGATACTAGTCAGTTTTCAATTCTGTCAATTCAATAACATTATTTAAAATTCAATGATTTGGAAATTACCCCATTCTTTTCAATTAAGTGTTTTCATTCATTAATTCATCAAAATCAGTTCCTGAATTGACAATGGATCCATTCCCAGACCGTGGTGAGAATAAGGAGCAGTCTTTCTTTATGACTTGGTGGGACTGAGTTCTGGCTGTATGTCTGTCTGTGTGAGCTCTTTCTTCTTCGTCCTCTTCTTTTTGCCTCGGCAGGGCTTGCAGAGGAAGCACAGGACGCAGGGTGAAGCCAGCAGGAGGAGAGGAGAGGCCAACAGCATGATGACACTGACGCCAACCAGGATGCCCACCACCTGCCCAGAGGACAGGGTTCACACACACGCATGCACAAATGCACACACACACAGGGTGTTTAGCAGGAGGCCAATAAATGTGAATGTCACATACTTAATGTCAGGCCAATTACTGTTGTTCCAGGCATACAAGAAAACTTGATATAGCAAAACACAGATTTCCTGGTTTACTGGAGTGTAAAATGAGAAGAGTCACCTCACCTGTGTTCTGTTCCACATGACGGAGGCTCGGGAGTGGCCCAGCTTGTTCCTGCATGAGCCCTTATCATAGTGCCTCAGAAATATATCACCCTAAACATATAACAACAGTTATCATAGTGCCTCAGAAATATATCACCTTAACATATAACAACAGTTATCATAGTGCCTCAGAAATATATCACCTTAACATATAACAACAGTTATCATAGTGCCTCAGAAATATATCACCTTAACATAGAGGAATACAGTATCACCATTAACATACAACATGTAGGTTCAGACTTACATCCAGGTTCTGCAGACAGTACCAACAGAAGGTGTGTTTGCAGCTCTTACACAGCATCTGGGCACAGCCTTGGTTCCTCTCGATGTACACACCACACATGGGGCACTGCTTGATGGGCAGATCAGAGTCACTGCATGACCGGCCCCCAGCATGAAGGCTGGGGACAGGTGGATGAGGGGTGGAGAGGTGGGGGGGGGGGGGTGAGGGAGAGTGGGTTCAGATAGAGAATTAGAATAAGAATGTTAATAATGTCTATACATTATAGTGTAAATGTAATTATATAGTGTTAGCAGGGTTAAACCATGGGAGCTGAGGCACAGACTGGCCTCTATATTTAGCACTAATGTTAATTGGCGGCTTAATTTTTTTGGGAGAAGAAACTATGAGGGAACCAGTTGACTGAATACCATGGTAAGAAGGGATTGAATTAACTGCATTGTATTACTAAATGGACCAATAGTGTTAATCTCCCACAACAACATCAAACTGGCATTCTGTCTCTCATACTTTGGGGCTCAAATCTAAGATTTTAGAACACTTTCTGGTCTTGTCTGTTGTTATACTTTAGTTTATTAAATCCATCGACCCGGGGACATTGTCTCCAGTACGAGGCACTTCGCGTTGTCAAAGCAACAGAAATGGATTCACTGACTGACTCCCCTACTCCTCCCCTTTGGCAGGGACACAATGGCATTCCATTAAGCTTTACACCACACCTTCCAATAACAAACACACACACACACACACACATTGAAGAGTGGAAGGGGCGGAATACTGTATGCAGCATAGAGAGAGAGACACCGACGGAATTTCTGAGGAACACACTGAGCACACTGTCTGTGGCACACCAGAAATGGCCAAAAGGCTAAGACAACTGCCAACTACTGCTTCAATCAGCATTCATCAGTTTTTCTGTGACAATATTTTTTCCACCAAGGCGCTCTGACTGTGACTAACTGACCTGCTCTCTGAGGCAGATGATGATGTCATAGGCTGGTGCTCGGGGCAGGCGTGCCCATCCTGCCAGGGCCCTCTACAGCCAGAGCAGAAAACGGTGTGGCAGGCTGGACAGGGAACGGACGTAGGCTGGCCCTCTGAGCTGGGCCCAACGCTGCAGACAGCCTGGCACTCCAACACCGGGCACCATGCTCTACTAGGGTCCAGCTGCACTCCTGAAACATAACAAACCAATGATGTACATAAACACATATGTATGTACATATACAGGTAACTGACAAAATAAAGGAAACACTAGTAAATGAGGGATATAAAGTATATTGAAAGCAGGTGCTTCCACGCAGGTGTGGTTCCTGAGTTAATTTAGCTCTTAACATTCCATCATGCCTTGTCGCCCATTATTTTGGCTACCATGGCACGAAGAGATCTCAGTGACTTTGAAAGAGGGTTCTTAAAGGATTATTTTCTCTGAAAAATAAGAACCTAACAGAATGATACCCAAAGCAAGGTATTAGATATAGACGGTGGAGGATCTTAGATACAGGTGCCTTCAGAAAGTATTCGCACCCCTTGACTTGTTCTACCTTTTGTTGTGTTACTGCCTGCATTTAAAATTTGTTAAATTGAGATTTTGTGTCACTGGCCTCCACACCCCAAAGTATATTATAAAAAATACAAAAAATTGTACAAATTAATAAAAAAATGAAAAGCTGAAATGTCTTGCATCAATAACTATTCAACCCCTTTGTTATGGCAAGCCTAAATGAGTTCAGGAGTAAAAATGTGCTTAACAAGTCACATAATAAGTTGCATGGACTCACTCTGTGTGCAATAATAGTGTTTAACATGGTTTTTGAATGACTACCTCACCTCTGTATCCTACACATACAATTATCTGTAAGGTCCCTCTGTCGAGCAGTGCATTGGTAAAAAAAATGTGTTTTAAAAAATCTGACATTGAATATCACTTTGAGCATGGTGAAGTTATTAATTACACTTTCGATGGTGCATCAATACACCCAGATCTACAAAGATACAGGCTCCCTCCTAACTCAGTTGCCAGAGAGGAAGGAAACTGCTCAGGTATTGTACCATGAGGCCAATGATGACTTTAAAACAGTTACAGTTTAATTGTTGTGATAGGAGAAAACTGAAGATGCATCAACAACATTGTAGCCTGTATAGAATGCAAATATTCCAAAACATGCATCCTGTTCGCAATAAGGCACTAAATGTGGCAAAGAAAATAACTTTATCTCCTGAATACAAAGCATTATGTTAAGGGCAAATCCAACACAACACATCACTGAATACCACTCTTCATATTTTCAATGGTGGTGGCTGCATCATGTTATGGGTGTCATCGGCAAGGACTAGGGAGTTTTTTAGGATAACAATAAACGGAATAGAGCTAAGCACAGGCAAATCTTAGAGAAAAACCTGGTTTAGTCTGCTTTCCAACAGACACTGAGAGACAAATGAATCTTTCAGCAGGAAAATAACCTAAAACATAAGGCCAAATATACAAATATACACAACATTGGATGTTCCTGAATGGCCTATTTACAGTTTTGACTCAAATCGTCTTGACAATCTATCGCAAGTTTAAGTTTATTTTTATTTTTACAGGGACAGTGCACATTAATCAACGTTTAAGTAAAAGTGCCGGTTTTAGCCAGCCGGCTAATTTTCAACCGCAGTCCCTGGGCAGGTTATTAAAAACAATTACAATATAGACAATAGCAACATAGAACAAGCAAGACATAGCAACATAGGACAAGCAAGACATAGCATACAGACAGAGCAACATAGGACAAGCAAGACATAGCATACAGACAGAGCAACATAGAACAAAAAGCAGCAAGACAAAATTCATAAAAGCAACAGTGTTTCCACACCTCACAAGCTACAGACAACAGACAACATGGAAAGCGGCAACACACAGCTAGGGACCATGTTCACAAATCTGATTGACCTTTAGCCATGTATTCAAGCATTTTGTGCAAGACCTGAAAATGGTTGTCTAGAAATGATCACAACCAACTTGACAGAGACTGAAGAATTTTAAAAATAATAATGTGCAAATATTGTACAATCCAGGTGTGCAAAGCTCTTAGAGACCTACCCAGAAAGACTCACAGGTGTAATCGATGCCAAAGGTGATTCTAACATGTACTGGGTCAGGGGGTTAAATACTAATGAAATCAGGATATATTAGTGTTTTTTATTTTATTTTTTACAAATGTTACAATGTTTCTTCCACTTTTGACATTACAGAGTATTTTGTGTAGATCGATGACAAAAATTACAATTAAATCCATTTGAATCCCACCTTGTATAAAGTCAAGGGGTGTGAATACATTCTGAAGGAAAGTATCCTAGATGTATCCTATCCTAGATGTATCCTATCCCAGATGTGTCCTATCCCAGATGTATCCTATCCTAGATGTATCCTATCCCAGATGTATCCTATCCTAGATGTATCCTATCCTAGATGTATCCTATCCTAGATGTATCCTATCCTAGATGTATCCTATCCCAGATGTATCCTATCCCAGATGTATCCTATCCCAGATGTATCCTATCCTAGATGTATCCTATCCCAGATGTATCCTATCCCAGATGTATCCTATCCCAGATGTATCCTATCCCAGATGTATCCTATCCCAGATGTATCCTATCCTAGATGTATCCTATCCTAGATGTATCCTATCCCAGATGTATCCTATCCCAGATGTATCCTATCCCAGATGTATCCTATCCCAGATGTATCCTATCCTAGATGTATCCTATCCCAGATGTATCCTATCCCAGATGTATCCTATCCCAGATGTATCCTATCCCAGATGTATCCTATCCTAGATGTATCCTATCCTAGATGTATCCTATCCTAGATGTATCCTATCCTAGATGTATCCTATCCCAGATGTATCCTATCCCAGATGTATCCTATCCCAGATGTATCCTATCCTAGATGTATCCTATCCCAGATGTATCCTATCCCAGATGTATCCTATCCCAGATGTATCCTAGATGTATCCTATCCCAGATGTATCCTATCCCAGATGTATCCTATCCCAGATGTATCCTATCCCAGATGTATCCTATCCCAGATGTATCCTATCCCAGATGTATCCTATCCTAGATGTATCCTATCCCAGATGTATCCTATCCCAGATGTATCCTATCCCAGATGTATCCTATCCCAGATGTATCCTATCCTAGATGTATCCTATCCTAGATGTATCCTATCCCAGATGTATCCTATCCCAGATGTATCCTATCCCAGATGTATCCCAGATGTATCCCAGATCCTAGATGTATCCTATCCTAGATGTATCCTATCCCAGATGTATCCTATCCCAGATGTATCCTATCCCAGATGTATCCTATCCCAGATGTATCCCAGATGTATCCCAGATCCTAGATGTATCCTATCCTAGATGTATCCTATCCTAGATGTATCCTATCCTAGATGTATCCTATCCTAGATGTATCCTATCCCAGATGTATCCTATCCCAGATGTATCCTATCCCAGATGTATCCTATCCCAGATGTATCCTATCCTAGATGTATCCTATCCTAGATGTATCCTATCCTAGATGTATCCTATCCTAGATGTACCAGGGCAGGGTTTTCAGTGGGGTTTCTAACTGCTTTCGTAACAAAGGCACATTCCATGTTGTCCTTTATCAGGGTAGCACCATGAGAACATGTTTTTGTGCACTTTGTTCCTAGGTCCAATTTTTATGGTATTTGATTTATGACTGAACGGTGACTAATATTGGTTTCAGTGTGTTGTTGCCACAAGGCAAACCAACCAACCTCAGATACCAATTTGTAAATGTTAAACCAGCCGGGACCTTTTCTACACTGTTTTCTTCTCTTCAAGCTCTTAGAAATGACTTTTGTCTCTAAACTAAAGCCAACAACAACAAACCATATTTCTTCACCAACATAAACTGTGGACAGACAGAGCAATAACGACTTCATAATTTCCATTAATTCTTAAACTGCTATTTATAAATCGCCTTTTGGTATTCTGGTAGCTTGACGAACCGTCTAGCAGTTACTAAAGTCACAAGAACCTTTCAGCTGGACTGGGACGGGGTGGGAGGGAGTCAAGATAAGGACTAGAGGGAGACCTGAAATAGCCTGGTTGCCGTGACAGCCGTCACCAGTCACCTCCCCAGCATGTTAATGCTAATGAACGGTACCGTACCTCGTTCAAACTCCAGCCGCTGGTACAGTTCAACCAGATCCGCAGAAGCAAAACAGGCTATCTGCAAAACAACACAAATGAAACAGAATTGATCACGTCTGTGATTATGTCTTAAAATCAAAGGACGACCATCCTGGTCCCAGATCAGTTTGTGCTGTATAGCCAACTTCTATGGTCATTGTTACAAACAGATCTGAGACCAGGCTCTAATGTAATGCAATCCACAGAAATGAAATGTATTGCATTCTATAGAAATGCAGAAATTAACGCAGGGATAATGATTTCAAGAGAAGAGGTGTTGATTACCAAACTCGCTGACCTGACTGCAACACTACATTGGCCTGTGCTGTAGGCCATTTACACCTTACAGATTCATCTTAACCAACGGTACCCAACCCTACTATTGGTAACAGGCAAATACATATGAGTGTAATAGTGTAACCGATGTGAAATGGCTAGCCAATTAGCGGTGGTGCGCGCTAATAGCGTTTCAATCGGTGACGTCACTCGCTCTGAGACCTGAAGTAGTGGTTCCCCTTGCTCTGCAAGGGCCATGGCTTTTGTGGAGCGATGGGTAACGATGCTTCAAGGGTGACTGTTGATGTGTGCAGAGGGTCCCTGGTTTGAGCCCAGGTTGGGGTGAGGAGAGGGACGGAAGCTATACTGTTACATTGATGCTGTTGACCCGGATCACTGGTTGCTGCGGAAAAGGAGGAGGTCAAAAGGGGAGTGAGTGTAACGGATGTGAAATGGCTAGCTAGTTAGCGGTGGTGCGCGCTTATAGCATTTCAATCGGTGACGTCACTCGCTCTGAGACCTGAAGTAGTGGTTCCCCTTGCAGCTTTTTTGTTGTTCCCCCCGTGGCTTTTGTGGAGCGATGGGTAACGATGCTTCGAGGGTGACTGTTGATGTGTGCAGAGGGTCCCTGGTTCGAGCCCAGGTTGGGGCGAGGAGAGGGAAGGAAGCTATACTGTTACAATAGCAAAGTAGCATTGTAATAGTCAAATGGTCTAAACATTGATGTGAACCAGTGGTTCTTTGAATGTGTCCAAAATGGCACCCTATTCCCTATATAATTCCCCATGGGCCCTGGTCAAAAGTAGTGCACTATAAAGGGAATAGGGTGTCATTTGAGTAGCAGACACAATAGAACATCCAGTATAACCCTAGTACCTCTGAGTGGAGTAGGACTCCTGTCCTCAGACAAGCCATGTCTGGACATGTGACTGGGCTGCCCCCACCCTCCTGGATGGCCAGCTGAACATACTGCTGCAGACACTGAGGGGACAGACAACCAAGGACATAAACACAGATGTGAATAATATGTATGTCTATGGACAGAACCAGAGAGGAGGGCCATGTTCAGCAGCGAAATGTTCCCGAACAAACATGCCTCTCTGTAGCCATGTAGAGTAAGGAATCACGTCAGTTCTGATCATTACATTTTTATCTACAACATTCCACAACGTTCACCTACTAAAAGTGGCCCTGGATTGATGTTGATGTTGACAGTATCTGAGATATACAGTAACTAGCACTTGAACTAGACTCGTCTCTAACAAACGATTTGATGCTAAAGACAAAGCAGCCAAACAATGCAGTCCTGCGAGTCTGTTCATGCAAAAACCTGCTGTTTTGTTTGTCAGAAGAGTCACACCAAGCCTCACCCAGCTACTGTAGCAAAAGCAGAATACAGAAGGCATGGGGTTTATTGTCAATACCAGTGTTGTGTTGACAGTATCTCTCTATGGCTGTGTCCCAAATGGCATCGTATTCCCTATATAGTGCACGACTTTCCAGGCCCCATAGGGATGCACCCTATGTTTGACCTTGGCCTAGCAACTCAGACTGCTGCTCCGAGTGACGCCAGCAGCCAGGCAGAGATTAGCACCTGCCAACCAACCCCACGCCAGGATATCTCACTCTCCGTGTCAAGGCACATCACCTCCACCTCAGTGCGGATGGATACAGGCTGACTGAACACCAATCAATAGAAAGTCAGCTACAGTACTGCCTGCCAGAGATAAAAGTGAAAGAGAAACTAAATGCTTTCAGGAAAGCAGTGATTAAATATATATTTTTGATTCGGCAGATAGATATGTCCTGTTGTTTGAATGCTTAGTCTTGTTGAATGAAAACAGAGGGAGAATAGAAAATACAGGCATTTCCCTGCTCAGTATCAGATATGAGAAGAGAAGTTATGGCAGGTTTGTGTTGTCTACCTACCGGGGTGCAGAAGACACAGTCACAGGTGTGCAGTGTGCTGGTTGCTACTGAGGGGTGCTCACTAAGGCACAGCTTGCAGTAGACCACCACATCAGGCTGGGTGGAGGAGGCCACTACAGCCCCGGCCTGGCCCAGAGGCTGCGCTGAACTGCTGTTGGCTATGGGGTCCTGACCCTGGCTCTGGCCTGGACTGCTGTTGGCTATGGGGCCCTGACCCTGGCCCTGGTCTGGACTGCTGTTGTTGGACATGGGGGGAGCAGAGCGGTCAGTCAGCACTGCCTGGAAGCTTCTCTTAGCCCTTCTGCTGGAGGAAGTGTGGAGGGCTGTGCTCCATGATCTGGTGGATGGTGGAGAACAGAAGACAAGCAGTCAGCCGATAAACTCGCCAGTCCCCACATCATGTAGTTGTGTTTAAAACAGCTGATAGCTTCGTCAGTCTCCACATCATATGGTGGTGTTTAAAACAGCTGATAGCCTCGCCAGTCCCCACATCATATAATGGTGTTTAAAACAGATGATAGCATCGCCAGTCCCCACATCATCTAATGGTGTTTAGAACAGATGATAGCCTCGCCAGTCTCCACATCATATAGTGGTGTTTAAAACAGATGATAGCCTCACCAGTCTCCACATCATCTAATGGTGTTTAAAACAGATGATAGCCTCACCAGTCTCCACATCATATAATGGTGTTTAAAACAGATGATAGCCTCGCCAGTCTCCACATCATATAGTGGTGTTTAGAAGAGCTGATAGCCTCACCAGTCTCCACATCATATAATGGTGTTTAAAACAGCTGATAGCCTCGCCAGTCTCCACATCATATAATGGTGTTTAAAACAGCTGATAGCCTCGCCAGTCTCCACATCATATAATGGTGTTTAAAACAGCTGATAGCCTTGCCAGTCTCCACATCATATAATGGTGTTTAAAACAGATGATAGCCTCGCCAGTCACCACATCATATAATGGTGTTTAAAACAGATGATAGCCTCGCCAGTCCCCACATCATATAATGGTGTTAAAACAGCTGAGAGGATTAGAGACTAATTCCAGGTTGCTTCCCAAATAGTGCACTACTTTTAACCAGGCCCCGGACATATGATTATCACTTCCTATTAATGAACAGAGGAGCCATTACTCCCCCTCCTTCCAGCAGTATTAGTGCGTGTAGCCGTTGGTAACATGGCTGTTTTACATTGGTATCTACGGTGCAACACTTCTACAGCGCAACACAAAATCATGGGCAATATCTTTGCGTCTTTGCAATAGACGAACAAGATAAGAGGTGTTATCCCTTTTACCAATAAAATGTCTTTCAGGTTTCGCCAGAAGGAAAATATTAATTTCAGAATTCATTGAAGAGCTGGAAACTTGTGGTGCCGTTGCCAATTGACCCATTTCACATGTGCTGAGCTAATCCAGGCTAGAAAAGAGGACAAAGTCTAACTAAGATGTCTAACTGTAGCTCAGGTCATCTGATGTTGGGCCCTGTGAAAGAGTACAAACCCAGAGCCAATATCTCTGCCCTCAAATCCAATGAGGAAAAATAAAGAATTAAGTAGTAAAATAGATTTAGCACTACAGAATGAGTGGCTAAAAAGCTGATGATTATGCATTTGTCTATCTATAGTTTCTCATTCTCCACACAAAGTGCAGTTGCTGTTTAAATTGGCAGGCAAATTTAAACCAGCCAAATCAATAGAGCCAACATCACTGTCCTAAATTTACTGTGCTCCTCTATCTAACATTGATTTATGGCACACGTGCAAAACACTGACACTTGCACCTCAATGTGCACATTTTATATCTGCACTGTCATTCTTTCTCTCTGTCCCATAGGAGTGAAGCACTTCTGTATTGAGGTGGAGACTGGAGAGCAGGATGAAGACATCTGACAATGCTGCCTACTTCTGTCAGTCTGTCTGTTCGTCAGAGTCAGTCTGTCAGTCTGCCTGCCTGCCTGTCAGTCTGTCTGTCCTACCATAACAGGAAGGTAGCAGTAGCAAACAGACCTGTGGTGCTAAAGACCAATGGTGCTTTATCAGTTTCCTCTATCTCTCCACCTTGAAAGTTCCTCACCCTTTTGTTGTCTTGATGAAATATTGCAACCTGCAAAGTGATACAAATGAAGGAAAGGATCACCAATGTCACTGGAGTGTTTGGATCCAGCCATTGACACCGCAAACAGGAGTATGGGGGTCAGCTGGAGTGAACCGCTAGCTTGTAGCATACAACAACAAGAAATGTTTTATATCATCATCATGATGTAGACAAGCTTTTATTAACTAACCATAAGGCCTTTGCTTTGACTAACAGCAGCTTTCACATTTTAGTGAGTTCTGTTTCTAACCATACTGTAGGCATTCTCCATGGATCAAAATCTAGGTTGAATGCCTGCCAGGGATCAAAGCCTCATTGTCCAGCACACAAGCAGAAACGGAAAACCAGCTCAGCTCGGTGAATAGTTGCCATACATACAGAGTGACTGGCTGCGTTCTGTTGGAAGGAGGCAGATGGACCTGGGCCTATGCTACCGGACTTACAATCCTGTGTGTGTGTGTGTGTGTGTGTGTGTGTGTGTGTGTGTGTGTGTGTGTGTGTGTGTGTGTGTGTGTGTGTGTGTGTGTGTGTGTGTGAGAGCAAGCGAGAGAGAGTGAGAGAAAGAAAGACATTCATCTTGCTGCAGTTAATGCGGGTCTAAATGTCAAATTGTTTCTACTCCAATTCCTATGAAACTGCTGTTTAATTGAATCAAAGAAACAAACAAAACCATCATTTTGTTATTACTGTGTTACTACCAAACACTGTATTTATGTTGTTGTACAAACTACAGTAAATGGGAGTGACAACCTCTTTATGAGGGTATGCCTCTAATAAAGTATATTCTTCATCCAGAATTCATAGAGAAATAATCTGAAATATACTCATTGTTCGCATGTAGTAGACAGCAGAAGAATACAAGATGCGCTTGACTGACACAATTTCACCTTCCAATGTTGTAGCTACACTGACATAGGTCCACATTGAAATTCTGCAACATACGCACACTAAACCATTCCTTACACTGAAAATAGCATTTAAATGCCACACAGATGTCAAAATAAATACGGAAACACTAGAAAAAAAGACAGAGAAGGGGGGAGAGAAAGAGAGACCTACCTCCACGGTCAGGTCGCCTACTGCGTGTAGCCTACGAGCTGCTTCTGTCCAGATTAAAAGCCGCAGTGCTTTTACTAGGACACAGGCGCATCTGTTGATACACAGTCACCTACAAAACACCTCCGCTCGGGCGCCACGATATTCACACAAGCACCACCCATTTACCTCTTCCTTCCAACTGCACGAGACACACCTCCCTGCCTGGCCTACAGTCACCAACGCAATCAGTGTTGGCATGCACAGTCAGTCCCGTGTTTCCAGATGGACGGGTGTGTATGTGTGTAGTATTGTTCCGCAAACGATGTTCTTGTTGCCCTGGCTGCTGCTTGCTTGACCAGGAAGTGGTAGGCAATTGGTGGAATGTCCTCCAGCCTATACTGCAATATACTGTTTCCTGGTGCTCGGATGGTTTGAGGACCATCGTAAAAGTGCAATACCGGTGATTGCATGTGAGCAAAAATATATATGTTTTTACATTCCAATTCAGGAGGGTTAGCCCTATATGAAGATTACACACACTGCACGGGTACTCCCGTCACTAAGGGGCCAAGCATTTTATTAGTTACCTCTAACTACTAAGGGCTTTTGACCCATTTACAAGGATACTAGGTGAAATGGAGATGTAAAACCACATCATGTGAAGTAACTGCCCACTCATCCATGCTACATTAATTAGTTATGATTTTATAGGTATATTTCTTGTGATAGGTCTGACCTTCAATACCTTCCTATCCATACGAGCTACAGATCTACAGACAATGGCGATGAGTTCCTTCACCTCTCTTATCACCTCTCTTATCAAAGCTCTATCAAAGATCTTTTATTAAAAAAAATGCAATTCCTCCCCTTTGATTCTCTAGAAATATTCTTCTTATTACAGCTTTAGATGTTAATTCAATAGCTTCCTATCTACATAACATATACATCTAAAAACCACATGAGGTTATGTCTCTGAACGCCCTCGTCCGTAGTAGTCTACACACATTAGAATTGCAATTTTTATTTACTGATATTACATACATATATCATGTGACAGGTCTAATTTTCAATAGTTCACTGTCCATATGAGTTACAGACCAACATACAAGTGTGTTGAGTTCAATGGGTTCAATATAAAGATGTACCTTTCATCAAATGTACACCTTCATATTTTATTCAAAATGGCTCACCTTTGATTTTCTAAAAATGTATCACCAAGTACAGCTGTGGTTATCAATTCATGTACAGATCTAGTTTGAGGCAAATCCAACATAACACATCAGTGAGTATGTTACGTTGGATTTGCCTCAAACACAACACTTTGTATTCAGGACATAAAGTTAATTTCTTTGACACTTTTTGCAGTTTACTTTAGTTCCTTATTGCAAACATGATGCATGTTTTGGAATATTTGTATTCTGCACAGGCTTCCTTCTTTTCACTCTTTCATTTAGGTTACTAACGGGGAGTAACTATAATATTGTTTATCCATCCTCAGTTTTCTCCCATCACAGCCATTAAACTCTGTAACTGTTTTAAAGTCACCGTTGGCCTCATAGTGAAATCACTGAGCGTTTTCCTTCATCTCTGGCAAGTTAGGAAGGATGCCTGTTTATTTGTAGTGACTGGGTGTATTGATACACCATCCAAAGTGTAATTAATAACTTCACCTGCTCAAAGGGATATTCCATTTGTTTAGCCATCTTCCAGTAGATGAAAAGGTGTAACTTTGATAATAGAGGTCCAGGAACTCATCACACTTGTCTGTAAATCTATAGCTCATATCGACAGTGAGCTATTGAAAATGAGACTTATCACAGGAAATATTCGTATGAATATCAATGCAATATAAAATGGCAATTCTAATGGGTGCACTATGGACAAGGAAGATCAACAATATAAACTCAAGTGGTTTTAGATGTGTATGTAATTTGGACTGGAAGCTATTGAAAATTAGATCTGTACATTAATTAATAACCACAGCTTTAAAAAGTAATTCACTGTGATAATAGAGGTCAGGGAACACACTGTACTTGTCTGTAGATCTCTTTCACATGTGGAGCGGAAGCCATTAAAAAGGGTAATTATGAAATATTCATTTATAAATCAGGGAACTTTAAAATGGGAATGCTAATGTGTGCATCATGGATTAGAGGCAATAGTGACTTTGCCACAAGTGATTTTAGCTCTCTAGGTCATGCAAGTAGGCTACAATAGGTTGCATATGAGTGAGAAAGATCATAGACCTATTTATGTTTTATGAGCTCATATTGTTACATAAAATCCATTAAAAATAAACAAGATACAATTTTAGAATGTAATTATTGAGTAAACAGTTGGTTTAAGATCTTTCGATGATTTAATAATTTAAAAGGTTTCTGTAAACACCAGGTACAGCTGATTGCACTTTTAAGATGGTCCCTCAGCAGTGATTGCATAATATTCCCCTATTGAAACCAACATAAAGTAACTTTTTTTTCCAAAGGAAATGAATGGGGGGAAAACCTGTACATTGATCCTTATCCTCATCTGATTCTAGATATATCACCTGAATCATCCTAGGACCTTCTATCTATGAGGTATTGACCTTTCTGAATATCAAACCAATATACAAACTGAAACCAAATGTACTGTGGTGATAAACCTTCAGTACTGTTCAAATGGCTTTTGCAATTATTGGTTTAAGCATTAGATACTCCAGCTATCCTATAAGATTCTAATAATTCAAATGCAATTATAAATGCATTTATAACGTTAACAATACTTTATACCATGGCCAGTTTGCTGCAATTCTTGTCATGTGTTATTCTGTTCTTCTTGACAACACAAGCGCAGTTGGTGAATTTATTATGAGGATTGAAGCGAATGGAAACTCCCAAAACAGTCTGCGCATGCCCCCACCATTAGGGACTTTTATTTATTTTAGGTTTTGCTACCGCAGCCTATAAAAATTACCGACAACCGATTGCAGCCCATTTCTCATTCTCAGTCGAAATGATACACACAAAGTTATGCACTGTTGTAATGTAGCCTATATCGTTCTGTCAAATTAACAATTATGTTACTATGTAACGAAAAACGCGAGATTTTACCTGGTAAGAAATCACATTCTTCAAATTTTTCGTGGGTTGACAATTAACAATTTTAGTTCTGTGTTAACCGAGATTACAATGGGTCTGATCTAAACAGAAAGTGATAGGCCTATGATATGTATGGAAGCAATTGATGAAAAACAAGAAAACTCTGTATTTAGGCCTACACTATAAACTATACAGTTAGGTGTTAATTAATGTTAAGATCTAAAATGTAATGGAATGTAGGGCAGGCAGGCACGAAATGATGTTATGTTTACAGTCAGAAAGTGGTTTAGATGGGGAATAACCCGTTATGGTCGATGTGAATGTGATATTTTTGCATTAGCCTACACTACACTTCTTTCATCTTTCCATCATATTTTATTTTGCATGAATTAAGCAAATGCCATATTATTATCATGTTATAACAACAGTGAAATATTTCTGTTATTTGTTAATGCTCTCTCATCCAAGAAAGGAGCTTACAACTTCAGTTACACGCTCTTAGCAAATCTATGTCATGCTGTGCGGTGGAAAGGCTGTGCGTGTACTTGTTGAGCTCCAGGACCATCACCGAGTATGAGAGCCAGGTGATCTGGTCCCAGAGAACAGACATGGAGAAGGCTGCCAAACTGCTCCAGGTGGTGCTGAAGAAGGGTCGCAACGCCTGTCTGCTCTTTTTCGACTCACTAGAAAAGTGTTGCCAGTGCCCACCACAGTTCGAAAGAGTCACCGACCTCCCAGGTAAGTCTCTTCAAAAGTGTACATTTTTTCATTTGATTAATTGCAAGTAAATTACTTTGGCCTACATGTCTATAGTTTTCATGTCGTTTTCATCAACATTTAAATATGGTTATGATTAGTCTAGGCTTACGGTGATTTTGTGATTCTAAAGTAAATAAAGGTTCAATCAAATGAAAAATGAAAATAATGTTATGTGACATTTAGAGAGATAGGCTAACTTGGCCTATATTGCAGCACGTTTTCTCTGTAGTATGTTATATGTTATGTATATGGCAAGCCACATTCTACCCCACTTTACCTTTTGAAAGCACTGGAAACCCAGCACCATTTGGTGTCTGATGCAGGTGAGGCCCAAGAATGTTCCATTCCTCCATTTTTTTTAAAGATAAAGTGTAGGCTTAAATCTAAATGGTTTCTCCACGTGTCCAAAACTAAAGCTCATAGAGGTTTTTACAGTATGTCATCATCATGACGCAACGGGAATCACCGGGATACTCTTGTCAACAACAATTTCCCATTTTTCAACCTCTTCCCTTTTTTGTCACATCCCAAGCAACAGAGAGGAGGAGGACCAACACTGCCCCAACTTACGTCATCAACATCAGCCACTCCAATTTGACTAACTGCATCATTGGAGATGGCAACTTTCAAGGTGTGACAACTTGTGTACAACAACCTCAGAGCATGGGTTCAGAGGATGCAAGGCACGGTAAGTTACAGTCAAATTCTCATCACTTCATATATTTAAAATAGTGTGATACAAGATTCAAGCACATTCACAGATACAAGCGCATATGTACATATTTTTAGTATAATAATTCACTTCTCTTTTTGACCTGCACCTTTGGCGCTCAAACCTTAAGCATTTAAATGTACCCTTCACTTTACCTTTCTTTACTGAGTTCAAAGAAGCCATTAGATTCATAACTTTCATGTACTGTACTGCATTCCATTGATGACTCTATTGCAGAGACAATGGGAGGCAACGTCACCAGTGATCACCAGAGAGCAGTACAGGCCTGTCCAGATCCAGAGCTCCAGAGGAGTGTCCAGGTCTATGGGTCCCAACTGCAGTACGTCATCATCGGGGACAACAACAACCTGCAGGCTGAAGACACACCGGAAGAGGAAGAAGGGGAAGAAGAAGAACTCATTAATAAAAGTAACTGATTGGATTTGTGTAGTGCTTTTCCAGATGCTCAATGTGGTTTACATTGTAGTGGGGAAACTCCCCTCATACACCACCAACTAGTTTCCATTTAAGTCATTTAGCAGACTCGTTTATCCAGAGTGACTTACAGGAGCAATTAGTGTTAGGTGCCTTTCAGTTACTGGCCCAATGCTCTTAACTGCTAGGCTACCTGCCTCTGGAGCCAAATGTTACATGTTCAAATCAGGTGATAGAAAGTTGTTTTTGAGATTTTTGTTTTAAGCCTATCCCAAACCTTAACCCTTACCTTAACCATTAAGAGTTAATGCCTAACCTTAAGATCTCGGAGTTAAATCCTAAATGAACTTTAACCTTAAAAATGTGGAGTTAATGTCTAAACTTTAATGTCTAAACTAGTTGTTGTGTGGCACTGCATCAGTATCCTACAGAGCCATACATATATGGCTCTTCTATCCTAGATGCCATCTCCTGCTGTTGTGCCCTTGAGCAAGCGACTGCACCACGGGCGACCATGGCTCTCAATCCCCATAAGGTATATGGGGACAAAATGTATGGCCATTGGTTAAATTGTAATGTTCCTTACTGTGTCAATGAACTTGATTTCTGGGGAATGTATATGTATTGTAAATTGCTGTGTATTGTTTGGATAGTATAACTTAACCCTACATAATCAAAGAAGGAACCATATTTTTGGTCCGTGGACTTATGGAGTAAGTATTGAATCATACAGTACATACATTACGTTCTGTGAACCCAATGTATAATGTCCGCACTGACCACTGCTATTGATAAAGTGCATTTTATTTATTTTAAGTATTTAATGCTGTAACAAATAAAAAGGTGCTGTTTTACTTTGAATGTATTCGTCATTTCTTAATTTGAATGCATGTGTTAGGGCATACTGAATTATCTTTGCTGAAAATGATACTGTACATATTCACTGTGTATTGTAAGTTATCAACATTTGTTGATATATGTTATTTCTTTAGAAAAAAAGGTGTATTATAAGGTACAGAAATTGTTATTGTTTTATCTGTCAACGAACAATATTTTTTTGCTTCTCAATATAATGTTTTGCTTGAAAAGCTGGCATGTCACCTAATGAAATATCCATACAACATTATAAAGGTATTGCATTACATTTTTATTATTCTTTGTCATCATTTCTTGAGCTCTCCTGGAGGGAGTTACATCTGGAAGGTTTGAACAGATTAAAGATACAAGCTACACAGCAGTACAGCATGTTGCTGTCACATATGGGCCTTTTATGTAGCACACAGTAGATCACCTCTACTTACTGTAGTCCATACTCTGTCCTGCAATGACTTGTTTTGTGAGAAACAATCTCTAAGCCTGGATCCTAACTGAATAGTTCTGTTTCACTTTACCAAACAGAGCAATTTAGTTTGGATCTAGGCTAAGTTAATAGCCCCAAGTCTAAATGATTTTAGTCGTGATGTAAGTTGTCAAGGAAACACGGACCTGCTCTATGGACGGACATTACTATAAATAATATTTACATACAGTATGCTGACTCCCTGTGGATTCAATCTGTCACAACAATAATATGTTAATGATGAGAGAAGAAGGCAGAAATATAAGGAACAAGACTGGATTTGTAATAGACATTTTAATATACATACATCCTGATTCCTGGCTCCCAAAATATGCTTCTGCTTCTGGTTTAGAGACAAACTGTATGGTTAAGACACAACACAGTCACACACAACTGATATACAAATTCATGAAGGCATCATTTTGAGGCTTTGAGTTGAACATGAGAGTAGCGTGTAATACCATACTTATACCATACTTATACAATAAAACTGCTGCCTATACAATAAAACAGAGGGTGGTTTTAAGCATGTTAAATCACACCATAACTATTGTAAAGCAAAGAAAGACAATTTGAGATCATTTCATGTATTGTTGTACTGTTATTGAATATGGGTGTTTATCTGCACAATATGAAATATTCCATTCAAAACCAAAGAAAAAGCCATGTCAAACTCACATCAATAAGTAAAATCAACATAACAGTAGGTATAGATTTCTTTCACAAAATATGAATATATTTCTGGGGGCGCATGCTTGTTACTGTAACAGACTAGATGATTTTTGGGGGCACAGGCTATATAAAATATGAACAAAAAGTGATTCCTACTGTTTGTGTCTGATTTTGTTATGATTATCTAGCACAATTACTGTACCTGCTCAATGATATCACGCGTGTTCAACTACCAGTGACAAATACTGTGTTAATATTGTTCCTTCATCATGTCATAGTGTTAGTATCATAGAAATAGAATGAATAGAACAGGGTTGGAAGCTCTAACCCTGGAAATTTGACTGGTAAACTCATCTGTACACTCACAATGGCTCAATGGTATTGCAATGCAATAATTTCCATGGTTATTTGGAATGTTCTATCAACTGATGCTGGATTGCCATGGTAATGAAGACTGTTCATTCAAATGATGCTAACTGATGTGGCTCATGCAATGCAACATATTTAGTAATGTCAGTTGTGTTGAATCAACAAAACATCACAGCACAGAATGAAGGGTACACATCCTGCTTTTACTTCCTGGCATGGGTCTAAATTGAAGATGACAAAGGTTAAGACAACGGGATTCTAATATCCCATAATAATATGCAACAATGGTAGTTGGCAACATACTAATAACCATTCTATTTCTATGGTTAGTATATTCAGTAGTCTGACATCTTTTGCAGAAGCATGCTCTAATCGGGGGCTGCGATGGCTATCTATAGCAAGGTCAATGAATATTTACACCAGAGAAAAATACTTATTTGGGTTTTATATTATGGTTTAGACAGAAGGAAATCTTTTGGCACTAAAGCTGACACCTGACAGTCCTGTAGACCCTACGCCTACGGAGAGACAGGGGAGAGGTTTGGGCTACCTTCATGGGTACAACCCAACTTTGAGCAAAGTGAAAACGCTGTTTGTTTACCTGTTATTCTTTATGGTAAAATGATGCTTCATCAAGACGGCTCAGAACCCAGAGAACATCAATGAGCATAACTCATTATTGTACCGTCAGCTAAAAATAACCTGAACATGTCAAGAAGAGTAAAAAGGGAGACAACTTTTCATCACAAACCACCTGACTTTAAGCCGAACCATATGTACACATGTATACCTTACCATAGAAAATTATAACTTGTAAAAAAAAAACATCTACAGTTCCATATATTTTTGAGTCATCATCCAATCGTTTGTTGCTTTTGTCTCGTATTGTCTCCGCTTTAAGGTGTTCACAGCTCTCAGTATGGGACTTGTGTTGTCAGCATCACACCTACTCTCTTACAGTAGAATACTACAGCCTGAGGAATTCAAACATAGAGCGTTATTTTGCCTTGTGCTCATTGATTTTTCTGTGGGCGAGTAGCTCCTACCACAGTATAGGGGGTGACTGAGGCCATACCGCTTTGAATCTTTACACTACCTCATACTTTACATTTGATCATTCAGTGTCCTTAACCACCTCTCTATGGCAGAACATTACGGGAACATTTACATTACTGAACAAAATATTGTATAAAAATGGACTAGTATCCTTTTGTCTGAAAGTACTGGTACTGTATGCGACGATCAGAGGATATTGCAACAAGCACTGACTACACAGTCCACATTCCTCCAAGGAAAAGTAAAGGTCCACAGCCCGCGCTGACAGCATCGACAGACAGACTAAACTAGACACATCTACTGGTATAGGCCGGATCACAGCACAGTCACCCAGATCAAAACCCAGTCACTCAGAGTTCTGTATTGTGCCAAAAGTTCTGGGAGCAGCTAGAAGACAGTGGAGAAGGTAGACAAGGACGAGGGGAGAGTCTAGACCTCGTTGATTGTTCTTTCCGATGGTCGGTAATCAGCTCCCTTGGGAGACGACATGTAGAAGGACTGGGTCTTGCGTTTTAAGCGCGCCCGCTTGGTGGCCAGGGAGAGGCTGTGCTTGCTGGAGGAGATGATGTCGTGGATGAACTTCTTGCAGTCCACACACACTTCCATGGTGCTCCAGTCCTCCGTCAGCTCCGCTGGGAGCTCCACCTCGTCCCGGGACTGGGACTTCTCCAGACTACTGTGTTTAGACAACCTGAGAGAGGGAGGGAGGAGAGGTTAACACAAAGTTGTGTAACAGATGAGGTTCTGTCCCTGTCCCTCACTGGGCTCAGTCGGCTACAGTTGCTCTTAAAATAGAACATAACTTCAATTGAGAATAAGTCTTGTAAATCTAAGACAGGGGTACATTTAAAAAAAAGTTCTGATCTTGAGAAGAGGTAGAGCGGTGTCTACTTGGACATGGTCTTCTGAAGGCTGAGGCGGTGGTGGCTGGTAGAGGGTTTCTCAGGCTTGAGGGCTGCTGCTGCTCTGCTTGGTCCTGCTGCTGCTGCTCTGCTTGGTCCTGCTGCTACTTCTCTGCTTGGTCCTGCTGCTACTTCTCTGCTTGGTCTTGCTGCTGCTGCTGAGACTGCTGCCTTAACTGTTGCTTTTCCTTTTCCTGCTGAAATTGCTGCTGCTGTTGGGGTGGCTGATGGACCAGCTATACTGGCAGCTTTCCCCAGGGCTGCTACACGGTCCCTGGGTAGAGTGGTGGTAGAGCCCAGGGAATATATGGGCAGGTTGGCATAGGGCTTGGAGGGCAGCCTCATCTGACAGAGAGACAGACATAGAGCAGAGTATGAACACACTCATAAAGACACTGGAGGTACAGTATAGAACTGTCAATATTATGGGCTGACTTTCTATCAGTGTGGGAGAATAGATATGACATACTTTTTGACAGCACTGTGAACACACAGGCCTTTTGCAGAACTGGCAGGTGTAGGACCAGGTGAACAAGGAAAACCTTTTGGCTCGGCAACAGAAGCAAAGCTGTAACAAATAATTAATTCTGATAAGGTTTAAGTTTAAAAGTTTAAGACAAAAGCAATCAAATCATTCAAAAAACAGTGTGTGATCAAATCGAGTGAGCACAAATATTTTGAAAGGAACGTGTGAGATGATTTTTCCCAACAATAGATACTGTGATGTTTAGTCCGAGAGACTTGTACTTCAGCTGGGTGTAAATGAACAGCGGTAAACTGACCTTTCCCTTCTTCATAGCGTTGTACACGTCCTTGTACTGTTGGAACTTCTCCAGGTCTGCTTTGACCAGCACCTGTCTGATGTGCATCACCTCTTCCACTGTCAGGGACAAACACTCTACCGGGAAACAGAACTCCTCCTGAAAACACACACACACACACACACACACACACACACACACACACACACACACAGTGTACCAGCCGGGTTACTATGACAACCACACTAACTGCCCTTGTTACCATTCAGCCCACACACACCAGCACCTCGCGGTGCACTCTGTCCGAGTTCAGACTAGTTTGGGCAAAAAAAGTCTCTTGGCAAGACGAGGGGACAAACAAAGCACAAAGGGCAAGGTACGAGTAAACAACTTGAGTGATGACAAATAATGTCAATATTCCTGAAAATTCCAGAAATCAAATCAAATTAATCAAATCCAAAACCAGCAGTAAAAAATTAAATATCATTATATACAGGGGGTGCCAGTACAGAGAATGTGCGGAGGCACCAGATAGTAAAGTAGTATGAACATGTAGGTAGAGTTAATTAAAGTGACTATGAATAGATGACAACAGAGAGTGGCAGTGGTGTGGGTAGCCATTTGACTAGATTTAACTAGATATTCAGGAGTCTTATGGCTTGGTGGTAGAAGCTGTTTAGAAGCCTCTTGGACCCAGACTTGGCGCTCCGGTACCGCTTGCCGTGTGGTAGCAGAGAGGACAGTCTATGACTAGGGTGGCAGGAGTCTTTGACAATTATTAAGGCCTTCCTCTGACACAGCCTGGTCCTGGATGGCAGGAAGCCGTTTGCACTACCCTCTGGCATGGGTCCTCAGATCCTCAAATGGTTCTACAGCTGCAGCATCGAGAGCATCCTGACTGGTTGCATCACCTGGTATGGCTGAGCAGTTGTCATACCATACCATGCTCTCGTTGGTGCAGCTGTAGAACCATTTGAGGATCTGAGGACCCATGCCAAATCTTTTCAGTCTCCTGAGGGGGAATAGGTTTTGTTGTGCCCGCTTCACGACTGTCATGGTGTGCTTGGACCATGTTAGTTTGTTGGTGATGTGGACACCAAGGAACTTGAAGCTCTCAACCTGCTCCACTGCAGCCCTGTTGGTGAGAATGGGGGCTTGCTTGGTCCTCTTTTTCCTGTAGTCCACATTGAGGGAGAGGTTGTTGTCCTGGCAACACACGGCAAGGTCTCTGATCTCCTCCCTATAGGCTGTCTCGTCGTTGTTGGTGATCAGGCCTACCACTGTTGTGTCATCAGCAAATTTAATGATGGTGTTGGAGTCTTGCCTGGCCATGCTGTCATGAGTGAACAGGGAGTACAGGAGGGGGCTGAGCACACACCCCTGAGGGGCCCCTGTGTTGAGGATCAGCGTGGTGAATGTGTTGTTACCTACCCTTACCACCTGGGTGGGGCCAGTCAGGAAGTCCAGGATCCAGTTGCAGAGGGAGGTGTTTAGTCCAAGTGTCCTTAGCTTATTGATGAGCTTTGAGGGCACTATGGTGTTGAACGCTGAGCTGTAGTCAATGAATAGCATTCTCACATAGGTGTTCCTCTTGTCCAGGTGGGAAAGGGCAGTGTGGAGTGCAATAGAGACTGCATCATCTGTGGATCTGTTGTGATGGTATGCAAATTGGAGTGGGTTTAGGGTTTCTGGGATGATGGTGTTGATGTGAGCCATAACCAGCCTTTCAAAGCACTTCATGGCTACAGACGTGAGTGCTACGGGTCAGTAGTCATTTAGGCAGATTACCTTAGTGTTTTTAGATTACCTTAGTGTTTTTGGGCACAGGCACTATGGTGGTCTGCTTAAAACATGTTGGTATTACAGACAGGGAGAGGTTGAAAATGTCAGTGAAGACACTTGCTAGTTGGTCGGTGCATGCTCGCAATACACGTCCTGGTAATCTGTCTGGCCTTGTGAATGTTGAACCGTCTAAAGGTCATACTCACATTGGCTGCAGAGAGCGTGATCACACCGACATCCGGTACAGCTGGTGCTCTCATGCATATTTCAGTATTATTTGCCTCAAAGCGAGCATAGAAGAAGTTTAGCTCGTCCGGTAGGCTTGTGTCACTGGGCAGCTTTCGGCTGTGCTTCGCTTTGTAGTCTGTAATGGTTTGCAGGCCCTGCCACATCCGACGAGCATCAGAGCCGGTGTAGTACAACTCGATCTTAGTCCTATATTGACGCTTTGCCTGTTTGATGGTTCGTCAGAGGGCATAGCGGGATTTCTTATAAAACTTTCCGGGTTAAAGTCCCGCTCCATGAAAGCGGCAGCTCTAGCCTTTAGCTCAGTGCGGATGCTGCCTGTAATCCATGGCTTCTGGTTGGGGTATGTACGTACGGTCACTGTGGGGAAGACCTCATCGATGCACTTGAGAGATGTAGTGTACTCCTCAATGCCATTGGAGGAATCCTGGGAACCTATTCCAGTCTGTGCTAGCAAAACAGTCCTGTAGCTTAGCATCTGCTTCATCTGATATTGAAACAAATCCTATATCGACATGACCTGAAAGGCCACTCAGCAAGGAAGAAGCAACTGCTCAAAAAACGTAATAAAATATCCAGACTACGGTTTGCAACTGCACATGGGGACAAAGATTGTGATCGTTTTCTTGTTTGCTTAAGGCGGAATACAGCTCATTCAATGCTATCATAGTTCCAGCCTCTGACTGTGGTGGTATGTAAACAGCTACAAAGAATATAGATGAAAACGCTGTCTGTAGGTAATGTGGTCTGCAGGTTATTATGAGAAACTCTGTTCAAATATTTTTTATTGAACACACATAAGAATGGTGTATAGGTATAAAACACAAGTATACAATTCTTATCTAAACATCATAGAGCAGACAGGAACAACAAGACCCAGAGTTCTGGGTACAAAACAAATAATACAAAACACGACATACAGAACAAGGACATGTAGAAAGAAAGAGGGTAGATGTGACCCCCCCTTCTTCCCCCTTATCCCCTCCCGATTGTGCGGGTAGTGGGGCCAGCACATGTTGCCCAAAGGTAGATTAAAATACTACAATTAAGAGTGTGTTAAAATGTACAAATTCACAGCGCCAACTGGTCCAAGTAAGAGAGGAAAGGCTGCCAGATTTGATCAAATGTTGATCATTTATTGTTCAGAATATATCTAATTCTTTCTAAGTGTACAGTGTTTGCCAATTCGCTGAGACGTAATTTGGAAGAGGGAGCTTCCCTCCTTTTCCAAAACAAGATTATTTTTTTGCCGAAATGAGACTGTAAGAGATTAGTTGCTTTTGGGGGGTTGGTTAATCCGTTTAGGGAATCAGATACTCCCAGGATTATCAGAAGCGGGTCTGGGTCTATTGAAGTCTCCAGAACTTCAGAGAGGATCCTAAAAACTCCACACCAATAACCATGCAAGCTAGAGCATAGGGCAAAGCAGTGGAGTAGTGTACCGTGCGCAGCCTGACATTTATCACATGTAGGGGATGTATCAGGAAATATCCTATGCAGTTTAGTTTTGGAATAGTGTAATACCTTGAATTGTATGAGACGATGTCTGGAGTTAATGGAGCATGTGTGGATATACTCCAAGCTATCTTCCCAGTCTGCCACAGAAATGTCAGTCCCTACTTCTTCCTCCCATTTTGCCTTAATGGCATCTGTAGAAGGTATGCTAACAGATTGATAAGCATCATATAGACGAGATATCAGTTTGTCTGAGGTGGGGCATATTTTTATGCATCCGTCAAACATGGAAGGTTTAGCATTCCCAAATGTTGGGAGGTGTTTTCTAACATAGTCTCTAATTTGCAGGTATCTGAAAAAGTTACTTCGGGGAAGATTATAAGTTTATTATAAGATAATTGACTCCAGTTGTTTATGAGAGGATTTAAGTATGAATACTGGGATGTTGTGGTATAGGTAGAGTAGTTATGGGAGGAAGACCATTTTAATGGCATTAATTATTTTGAGCAGAGAAATTGGGAGAGTTCTCCAAAATTGTATGTTTGCCTTGAGTTCTTGCATCAGAGAGGGGAAATTGTATTTAAATAGTGAGGAGTATTGTTTGGCAACTACAATTCCTAGGTAAGTTATCTTGAGAAAAATGTACTGGAAGATGTTCTAGCCAGGAGGTGTTTTGCAACCGTATGGACATTAATTTGCTCTTGTTCCAATTTATTCTGTATCCCGAGAAGGTACCAAACAAATTAATCACATCAAGAATAGCTGGAATACTATCTTGGGTTTCTGTTACATAGAGGAGGATGTCATCTGCGTATAGGGAAATCTTATTTAGAGTATCTTTAGTATTATTGCCGTGTATTGCTGCATGAGATCTAATCGCCCGAGCGAGAGGTTCAATAATTAGGGCGAAGAGCATAGGCAACAGCGCACAACCCTGCTTTGTCCCTCTGTGAAGGCTAAATCGGGGCGACAATGATTGGTTAGTGAGTATTCTCGCACAGGGGTTCCTATATAAAAGCTGGATCCCAATTTATGAACCCATCTCCAATATTACATTTCTGTAGGACCTTGAATAGATGAGACCACTCAACTTGGTCAAAGGCCTTTTCAGCGTCAAGAGATATAACGGCAAGGTCCACGTTGGGTAACCTCATAATGTTGAAGAGGCGCCTGAGATTGAAGAATGAGTTTTTGTTAGGGTTAAAGCCGGTCTGGTCCGAATGGACCAATTTGCCAATTAAAGTGTTAGCCAGAGTTTTTGCAAAAATGTTTTGGTCTGTATTAAGCAGAGATATTGGTCTGTATTTTTTTTTTACTAGGCAAGTCAGTTAAGAACAAATTCTTATTTTCAATGAAGGCCTAGGAACAGTGGGTTAACTGCCTGTTCAGGGGCAGAATAACAGATTTGTACCTTGTCAGCTCAGGGATTCGAACTTGCAACCTTTCGGTTACTAGTCCAACACTCTAACCACTAGGCTACCCTGCCGCCCCATGGCCCTACCTCATCCGGATCTTTACCCTTCTTATTTATGACTGTAATGAACGCCTCATCCAAAGTAGGTGGGAGAGGTCCATCCTCATTGGCCTGAACCAACATTTTGTGCAGGTAGGGAGAGAGCATGTTGCTGAATGTTTTATAGAATTCACCAGGGTATCCATCTGGGCCTGGGGTCTTGCCACTCTTTAGAGATATAATTGTTTCTCGAATTTCTTCAAGAGATATTTCCTTATTCAGAAAGTTAGAATCTTCCTGGTTCAGGGCAGGAAGATTACAGTCCTCCAAAAAGTTTTGCATAATTAAGGGGTTAGGATTCGCTTTAGATGTATATAGAGTCTCCTAAAACTGACAGAATCTGTCATTGATGTCTTTGGGGGAAGAGAGTAATTCCCGAGAAGCAGATTTAACTTTGTGAATCATTCGGTCATTCACATTTTTTCGAAGTTGTCTGGCGAGTGATTTGTGTGGTTTGTCACCAAACTCAAAATATTTTTGCTTGGCATATAGAAAATATTTAGCAATTTTAGCTGAGAGAATCTTATTATATACAACTTTTAAAGAGGTCATCTTTTAATGTTTCTACATAGATGGATGGCTAGCATTCTCCCTATCCAGTAGGTGAATTTATCCCTCCAGCTCTACCAATTTTCCTCTGTTTTGCCTACTCCTGGCAGCCTGGTTCTGTGAGGAGCTGAGGATTCAACCTCACAATAAACATTGTGAACATAAGAGTAAAAGGAGTATTCCCTACCCGTAGGGTTCGAGATCCTCCATATATCAAATAAGATTTTTTTATGTATAATTCGCTTGAATAATTATGAAAAACTCTACCTCAGGCGAGCAATAGCTTGAGACTTCCTTAGATATCGTGCACCAGCTGTTGTTTACAAAAATACATAGACCTCTGCCCCTTGTCTTACCAGATGTTGCTGTTCTATCCTGCCGGTATATAGTAGAACCAGTCAGATGTATGTTGATATTGTCGCGGCCGGCTGCGACAGAGCCTGGGCGCAAACCCAGAGTCTCTGGTGGCACAGCTAGCGCTGCAATGCCGTGCCCTAGACCAATGCGCCACCCGGGAGGCCCTCTACGGTGCCATCTTAAATCCTCTACTTAGTTCTGATTCACTTAAAGGTCTTGACAACCTAAAAATAGACAAGGTCCCTCTGCTCTGTAGGTGGGGTTGCGGTTGGTTTTCTGCTTCTTTCTGCCTGTTTCTGACTTCAATAAATAAGCCTGCGGTGAGACCAAGGAGACGCTACAGTTGAAGTCGGAAGTTTACATACACTTAGGTTGGAGTCATTAAAACTCGTTTTACAACCACTCCACAAATTTCTTGTTAACAAACTATAGTTTTGGCAAGTCGGTTAGGACATCTACTTCATACATGACACAAGTATTTTTTCCAACAATTGTTTACAGACAGATTATTTCACTGAAATTCACTGTATCACGATTCCAGTGGATCAGACGTTTACATACACTAAGTTGAAAGAAAATGATGTCATGGCTTTAGAAGCTTCTGATAGGCTAATTGACATAATTTGAGTCAATTGGAGGTGTACCTGTGGATGTATTCCAAGGCCTACCTTCAAACTCAGTACCTCTTTGCTTGACATCATGGGAAAATCAAAAGAAATCAACCAAGACCTCAGAAAAAAATTGTAGACCTCCACACTTCTGATTCATCCTTGGGAACAAAAGCAAAGGACCATATGAAGATGCTGGTGGAAACAGGTACAACATTATCTATATCTACAGTAAAACAAATCCTATATTGACATGACCTGAAAGGCCACTCAGCAAGGAAGAAGCAACTGCTCAAAAAACGCAATAAAAAAGCCAGACTACGGTTTGCAACTGCACATGGGGACAAAGATCATACTTTTTGGAGAAATGTCCTCTGGTCTGAAGAAACGAAAATAGAACTGTTTGGCCATAATGACCATCGTTATGTTTGGAGGAAAAAGGGGGATGCTTGCAAGCCGAAGAACATCAGCCCAACCGTGAAGCACGGGGGAGGCAGCATCATGTTGTGGGGGTGCTTTGCTGCAGGAGGGACTGGTGCACTTCACAAAATAGATGGCTTCATGAGGGAGGGAAATTATGTGGATATATTGAAGCAACATCTCAAGATATCAGTCAGGAAGTTCAAGCTTGGTCGCAAATAGGTCTTCCAAATGGACAATGACCCCAAGCATACTTCCAAAGTTGTGGAAAATGGCTTAAGGACAACAAAAGTCAAGGTATTGGAGTGGCCATCACAAAGCCCTGACCTCAATCCTATAGAAAATTTGTGGGCAGAACTGAAGAAGTGTGTGCGAGCAAGGAGGCCCACAAACCTGACTCAGTTACACCAGCTCTGTCTGGAGGAATGGGCCAAAATTCACCCAACTTATTGTGGGAAGCTTGTGGAAGGCTACCCGAAATGTTTGACCCAAGTTAACAATTTAAAGGCAATGCTCCCAAAAACGAATTGAGTGTATGCAAACTTCTGACCCACTGGGAATGTGATGAAATAAATAAAAATAAAAATAAATAAATCATTCTCTCTGCTATTATTCTGACATTTCACATTCATAGAATAAAGTGGTGATCCTAACTGACCTAAGACAGGGAAACTTTACTTTGATTAAATGTCAGGAATTGTGAAAACTGTTTAAATGTATTTGGCTAAGGTGTATGCAAACTTCCGACTTCAACTGTATATTCTACAGTGCCCCAGGTCTATTGCTGCTGCTGCAATTACTGGTCATCCTGGTGTTGTTCCAATAATGTATCTTAATAATGTGTCTCTATTCAAAGTTTTTTTTAATTATACCCATCTAATGTTTCTCATTCCCAGAAGAACTATTAATATACTGTGATTCTAATGCTGCTGCGGCTCCTGCTGCTGATCTTATGACACACAGAGATACAGTGGGCTGCATTGTCTCTGGCCCAGAGACAGGGAGGGAGGGGGAGAGCCTAGGGACTATCAACAATAACAAAAAACAGGGAGTTTATACTTGCTACTGAACAACAGTAGGTTATATACAGTGTACACAACATGAAGGATTTAATTTATCTAGAGCATTGTTTTAATTGGCAGTGGCTCGCTAGGCTACATGATGCTTGCAAGCACAACAACTATAACTATGGTTACATGGAGGAAAGCTGAGTATGATGAAATGATTGGTGCTCCAGCGAGGGATGCATCTGCTGTTGACTGTCAAAATGCATAATGACAATGACACCTAAACTGAAGGGCTTTCTATGAAAACAGCAACTGTCCTGGGCTGAGGGATGGGTCTCTAGGAAAGCAGGAAGCATTAGAAGAGATGATGATGAACTAAGATGCACCAGCAGGGAAATAAGGGGCGACTGGCAAACCTTGACAGGCTTTCTTCCCCTGCACAGAGCAGACAGGGCAGACCACACCATGCCCAAGACAAACACCTCGACAGGGTAGGAGCTCCGTAAGGGGTGGAGGGTGGAGGGAGGGGAGTGGAGGAGGAGGGGGGTCCAGGGGAACAGATGATGGGCTATCCTCCCGACCTGAGAAGGACAAGGGTTATAGAGGTGGATGGAGGAGGGGGAGAACAGGGGTTATAGAGGTGTATGGAAGAGGGGGAGGACAGGGGTTATAGAGGTGGATGGAGGAGGGGAGGACAGGGGTTATAGAGGTGTATGGAAAAGGGGGTGGACAGGGGTTATAGAGGTGTATGGAGGATGGGGAGGACAGGGGTTATAGAGGTGTATGGAGGATGAGGAGGACATGGGTTATAGAGGTGTATGGAAAAGGGAGAGGACAGGGGTTGGGGTCATAGAGGTGTATGGAGGAGGGGGAGGACAGGGGTTATAGAGGTGTATGGAAAAGGGGGAGGACAGGGGTTATAGAGCTGTATGGAAAAGGGGGAGAACAGGGGTTATAGAGGTGTATGGAAAAGGGAGAGGACAGGGGTTGGGGTTATAGAGGTGTATGGAGGAGGGGGAGGACAGGGGTTATAGAGGTGTATGGAAAAGGGGGAGGACGGGGGTTATAGAGGTGTATTGAAGAGGGGGAGGACAGGGGTTATAGAGGTGTATGGAAAAGGGGGAGGACAGGGGTTATAGAGGTAAATGGAAGAGGGGGAGGTCAGGGGTTATAGAGGTGTATGGAAGAGGGTGAGGACAGGGGTTATAGAGGTATATGGACAGGGGTTAAAGAGGTGTATGGAGGAGGGGGAGGACAGGGGTTATAGAGGTGTTTGGAGGAGGGGGAGGACAGGGGTTATAGAGGTGTATGGAGGAGGGGAGGACAGGGGATATAGAGGTGTATGGAGGAGGGGGAAGACAGATGTTATAGAGGTGTATGAAGAGGGGGAGGCCAGGGGTGTTTCCTTGTTCTCTTCTGTTACTCACCAGAGACTTGGAGCTCTGTCTGGATGGGGGTATGAACTGCCGTACATTGGTGGGTGTTTCCTTCTCAATGGAGTGTCTCCTCTGGGGGGCCTGCCTTCTCTCAGGCTGGGGGGTGGAGGAGATGGGCAGGAACATGGGTGGAGCTGGGGGTGGGGGGAGAGAGGATATGTGTGATATACTTTTATATAGTACTGTAACCCTTATATTACCAGTTAAGTTGACTGAGAACACTCTCTTTGACAGCATTAGTCTCAGCATAGAAGAGCTGTCAGGTGAACAGCTGAGAGCTGTGAAAGCATAGAATTACATATAGCATTCTAGGATCTCCATGATAACCTTAACAATAGCTTCATCGCCTCCCGAGTGGTGCAGTGGTCTAAGGCACTGCATCCCAGTATTAGCTGTGCCACTAGAGATCCTGGTTTGAGTCCAGGCTCTGTTGCAGGCGGCCGCGATGGGGAGACCCATGGGGCGACACACAATTGGCCCATCGTCATCCTGGTTTGGCCGGCAGGAATGTTTTTGTCCCATCGTGCACTAGCGACTCCTTTGGCGGGCCGGGCGCAATGCACGCTGTCACGGCCGCCAGGTGATCCTCCAACACATTGGTGAGGCTGGCTTCCAGGTTAAGCGGGCATTGTGTCAAGAAGCAGTGAGGCTTGGCTGGGTTGTGTTTCGGAGGACGCACGGCTCTCGACTTTCGCCTCTCCCGAGTCCGTACAAGAGTTGCAGCAATGAGACAAGACTGTAACTACCAATTGGATACCACAAAATAAATAAACCCTAGCTTCATGTCCACACCCTGGTTGAACCCTAACCCCAACCCTAACTCTGGCCTTCTGGTCAACTCACTCTTCCTGCCCAGTACAGACTCTGGAGATGTGTCATCTACCACCGATGTAGAGACACTGGAGCTACTGGCTGACCTTCGACCCCCAATGGTGATGTCATCCTGTAAGGGGAACAACAGAGAGCAGTGCTGTAGGATGTACAGTTGAAGTCGGAGGTTTACATACACCTTAGCCAAATGCATTTAAACTCAGTTTTTCATAAATCCTGACATATAATCCTAGTAAAAATTCCCCTGTCTTGGGTCAGTTAGGATCACCATTTTATTTTAAGAATGTGAAATGTCAGAATAATAGTAGAGAGAATGATTTATTTCAGCTTTTATTTCTTTCATCACATTCTCAGTGGGTCAGAAGTTTACATACACTCAATTAGTATTTGGTAGCATTGCCTTTAAATCGCTAACATGGGTCAAACGTTTCGGGTAGCCTTCCACAAGCTTTCCACAATAAGTTGGGTGAATTTTGGCCCATTTCTCCTGGCAGAGCTAGGAGACCTGTAACTGGGTCAGGTTTGTGGGCTCATTGCTTACACACGCTTTGTCAGTTCTGCCCACAAATGTTCTATAGGATTGCAGTCATGGCATTGAAATGGTCACTCCAATACTTTGACTTTGTTGTCCTTAAGCCATTTTGCCACAACTTTGGAAGTATTGTCATGACGTTGGCCTGGGGGTAGGTTTATGACAGTCATAAATACCTCTTTCCCCCTTCTTCTTCCTCTCTCTACCCTACTGATGTTACATTGGGAAAACCCTTGGTTAACATAGAGGTTCTGGAAACATCAGAAGGTGGGGGGGATGAACTATATTCTGGTAATCCGACCAATTGAACATGTATGATGAAATATGAAATATGATGTCAGTTCGTTTGTCATCTGAGACATTCTCATCAATGATAAGATGACAGTGGAAAGTCTACACAGAGTTATCGGATTCACATGGAATTGTTGTTCAATTTAAATGTTTGAATATGAAATTATTCGTGATGGGATGAAATGTGATTTTAGCTTCTAAAATGTGAGATTTGTGTTTTCATAAGGCTCTGCTCAATCAGTGGCCCGCCCCTGTGTAGGGAAATGGGCTATAATACTTTTCAAGCACGCCCTCCCCTCCCTTCCTATATAAGCCCTTGACGACAATATAACCTCCTGTTCCGAGGATGTGAGGACGACGGTCCGATGTCAGAATTGTTCAGATAATTAACTACAGAACGAAGCCAACATCAGCGTGAGCTTTGGTTGCGAATGGTATGAACTTTGAACTCTTATTAACTACAGAAGTGATACCTCCTAGCCGTTGAGTTAGCAACAGCCGCTGCAAACGAGGGTTAGGAAGGAACAGACTGAGTATCCCGTTTATCACACAACGACGTTACTACAACGTGTCCAGTTGACAACCAGAGACATTCTTCAAAGGACAAAGGACTCGGTTGGGCAACACGACCTTCCATCTACCACCAACCTACCGAAGCACAGCTCAGAGTAAATATTTATTGCATTTTCCTTTTCCAAACGGGCGGTAATTTAGAATGCATAAGAGTCTGTATTTACGATAGCATAGCTTCACCCTTTGTTCCTCAGTCTTCCCGCTCTTTCACTCAAACCCAGACCTTTTTCTTTTGTGTAACCAGCTGTCATATCTTTTCCTCCCGCTAGGGACGTTTTCCTTTATGAGGTCATTTGTAATCAAGTTATGATTTAATTATGTGTATGTGTAATTCTGTGTGATTAGTTAGGTATTTAGTAAATAAATAATTACACCCAATTTTGCATTGCTGATTCAACTTGTTAGCCAGGGTTCGTGCAGATAACCAAGAATTTACAACTTTCAGATGAGACTGAATTATGGTGACGATTAATATTGACTGCTATTGATGTAAAATATTGCTCGGTATTTAAGAGTTTATTCGGAAGATAACAGCTCTATAAATATTATTTTGTGGTGCCCCGACTCTCTAGTTAATTACATTTACATGATTAGCTCAATCAGGTAATATTAATTACGGAGAAATTATTTTATAGAATAGCATGTCATATCACGACAGTATGCTTGGGTTCATTGTCTATTTGGAAGACCTATTTGTGACCAAGCTTTAACTTCCTGACTAATGTCTTGAGATGTTGCTTCAATATATCCACATGATTTTCCTATCTCATGATGCCATCTATTTTGTGAAGTGCACCAGTGTCTCCAGCAGCAAAGCACCCCCACAACATGATGCTGCCTCCCCCATGCTTCACGGTTGGGATGCTGTTCTTCGGCTTGCAAGCATCCCCCTTTTTCCTCCAAATGTAACGATGGTCATTATGGCCAAACAGTTCTATTTTCGTTTCATCAGACCAGAGGACATTTCTCCAAAAAGTATGATCTTTGTCCCCATGTGCAGTTACAAACCGTAGTCTGGCTTTTTTATTGCGGTTTTTGAGCAGTGGCTTCTTCCTTGCTAAGCGGCCTTTCAGGTTAGGTCGATATAAGACTTGTTTTACTGTGGATATAGATACTTTTGTACCTGTTTCCTCCAGCATCTTCACAAGGTCTTTTGCTGTTGTTCTGGGATTGATTTGCACCATTCGCACCAAAGTACGTTCATCTCTTGGAGACAGAACGCGTCTCCTTCCTGAGTGTATTGACGACTGCGTGGTCCCATGGTGTTTATACTTGCGTACTATTGTTTGTACAGATGAATGTGGTACCTTCAGGCATTTGGAAATGCTCCCAAGGATGAACCAGACTTGTGGAGGTCTACTATTTTTTTCTGAGGTCTTGGCTGATTTCTTTTGATTTTCCCATGATGTCAAGCAAAGAGGCACTGAGTTTGAAGGTAGGCCTTGAAATACATCCACAGGTAGACCTCCAATTGACTCAAACTATGTCAATTAGCCTAACAGAAGCTTCTAAAGCCATGACATAATTTTCTGGAATTTTCCAAGCTGTTTAAAGGCAGAGTCAACTTAGTGCATGTAAACTTCTGACCCATTGGAATTGTGATACTGTGAATTATAAGTGAAATAATCGGTCTGTAAACAGTTTTTGGAAAAATTACTTGTGTCATGCACAATGTAGATGTCCTAACCGACTTGCCAAAACTATAGTTTGTCAACAAGAAATTTGTGGAGTGGTTGAAAAATTAGTTTTAATGACTCCAACCTAAGTGTATGTAAACCTCCGACTTCAACTGTATACTGATGTCAACTACCAGAAGACACACACACACACAGACAAATGCACATGCAAGCACAAAAACACAAACACATACACACACTTACACATACACACTTACGTCAGAGTCGGAGCTGTCCAGTTCTGACAGGGTAGGCGCTTTCAGCCTCTTCCTCTGACATAAGGCCTGGGCTCCACCCCCTGGTGTTCCAGGACTCCCATTGGACAGACTGCTGAGGGTCATGGTGCTGGTAGTCTTCCTGCGGCCATCAGGGCTGGACACATCTGGACAGAGAGGTTGTCACAAGAAGACTGATCAGACAGAAGACAGCTCAAATACCCTAATTATACTGAACGCTGCAGATAGAAATGTCTTGAATAGAGCTGGGAACAGAATTACCAGCTCCACATGACAGACAAACATATCTATTCTATGTGATACATTTCAATTTTAGTGTTCAGTAACGTTGCAGTCCTGAACAGACCCGAGGGGAACACACCAGCGGTAGGGAGGAGGGAGTGTGAGTTGAGGAGAGATGGAGAAGCAGCCTGGTGTTACACACACAACATGGATTCTACTTTCATTACCCTTTAAGACCTGGACTGAGCAGGATTCGAATGAAACCCTAACCCTAGCTGACTCCCTCCCTCCTAGCCTCATTGACAACTTCTCCCCCCAAGAAAAAGAGAAATAAAATAGGGAGGGAGGAATGACAGAAACAGCAGATAATCAGTAGCAGAGGCAGATCTGATCTGTGGATGCATTGAGGCCTTGCCAGGCTCTCTCTCTCTCTCCATCTCCCTCTCTCTCTCTTTCTTTCTCTCTCCTTCTCTCGCTCTCTCACTTTCTCTCCCTCTCTGTGAAAAGGAGAGAATGTGAATACCTCTTCTGGAAAAAGTCTCAAATATGACCTCATTACCTCAGTGGGAGGCCAAGGCCCTCCTTCTGTACTGCTGTCCTATAGCTTCTAAACCTGCCTTCCTGGGACAAGACTGACTGGTCCTAGGATCCAGGTTTAAACTAGAGCAGATTAAACATCCACGATTTGTGGCACTATGCTCAGTGTCAGTCAAAAGTAAAAACATTGTAAAGCACTGGTTTCTGTAAACTATATTTGTCGATATAGTATAATTCAGTCTATTTTAGTCGAGGCATAAGCAGTAGTGTTAGGATACAGCCAAATAGGCAGACAAACAAAACAGGGCTAACATTATGTGTTGCAGCACACAAGTTGCTAGTCACATAAACAGAGCCAAACCACTCCACATACGTTACCTTGACGTGTAAGGATCAACTGTGGAGTGCTGTAGTATATGCCTCCACCTAAAAGGGAACACTTTCTTAAATATGATAGGACAGATTGTACTAATGATTTATCCCTATCCCCAAACATAGCCTGTCATTTGACTACAGAACTCTATCACTCTCGGTGAGTATTGGTATTGGAGAATCTGGCCACAAAGTAAGGGGATAAGTACCCAGCTGCAATGAAGTTCAGATAGCCAAACATCCCATACACACTCACAAACGCACGCACGCACAAACACAAACACATAACACACACACACACACATTAAAGCTTCACAACAATAAATTGAACCAACTAGTTGAGCAAATGGTAAAATTGCCTCCGATGTGATGAAAGACGCTGGGATCAGTGGGAGAAATGTCAAGCACAGCCAATCTGACTTGTAAAAGTTCAGATACCCTGCCCACAACAGGAAGTGTTGACACATAAAAGAGTAAGAGTGTTGATTATTATAAATTATTTTCAGTGTCACCAATGTAAATGCATTGGCTATCTATCTCACTAGAGGATGCAATGACATTTTTGGGTAACCACTGCAGTACAACCTTATAAAACAGAAGGCATCCTCTTATCTGTTTTAAAAACAGCCATATACTGTCAGTTAATCAGAAGTGCTAAATGACCAATGCAGGCGATGTTGGAGATACACTGATGTCTTTGTGAGAATGTGCTTTTTTGTGTTGAATAGAGCTGGGAGCCGACAGGTGTGTGTGTGTGTTCTGCATGTGTGCATGTGTGTGTGTGTGTATGTGTGTATGTGTGTGTGTGTGACGACAGCTCCTGTCTACGCTGCTCTCTGATCCCACCTCTGATTAAATTCTGCAGACTCACTTTCCAAGATTAACAACCGCTTTGTGTGAGGAGGACTGTCATTTTCTAGAAAACCGAAGAAGGTAGTTATGCACGTCTTGGTTGTTTGTAATGTGAATTTCTGAGTAATGGAGTTCTTTAGCTAAGGCAACTCTTTACCTGATTTATTTTAGTATGGAAAAGAAAAAGGCCCAGATGCAGAATTCCATTCATAGATTTTTCAGTGGGAGTTTGAAAGGTAGGAGCTCTGTTGTCTCTACTGGCTATAAGCTACTGACTTTTATCAATATCAAATATGTTTTTAACATACTGTAGGTTTCATTCCAAGCGCAACAATAGACTAGAGAAAAATGTAGGAAGATCTAATTAGTTTAAACTAATCCCAGAATTTCAAAAAATTTGAAGTGAGCATTACTCAAGCATTTAGACAAGGAAAATACTGTTTTACAATTCCTCCAGAGGGACTGAGAACAATGAGCACCAGCTGTGTGGAGATGCAGAAAAACAGCTGCTTTTGACGTCAGCAAGTGTGCCTTCGAGAAATAGTTCATTATCAGAGATGTACTGTAGTAACAGGCAGCGAATAAACACGTTGGCCTGTTTGAGTCACATATACCTTAGTCTTTTTCACAACTGCCTATGGTATGTAAGGCTACATCTAACTTGACATTATCCCGGGGCTAAGTCTGAGTAGACCCTTCCACATTCCATTTGGAGATTCAAAAACAAGTGTCATAAGAATTTAACTAAGATTCAGAATGATTGAAAGATACGCTGAGGTTGTCTAAGAGGGAGTTGCTGATGTGAAGGAAGCCATTGACAGTTCTCATCCTGACCAGTGTCTGACATCATGACATCACAACCAGAGAGCACACTGCTGCGGTACCAAGCCAACCATCAACACCACCACGGAAGCATGAAGAAGCATGACATGAGAGCATTAATATGCGTGCTGTAGCTTGTGCAGATGGACAACAACCACGATAGATAGAGACGTAAAGAAACAGCCAGGTAACCGGACAGATCTTTACCTGACAAGTCAAAACTTTGAGACATGCTAAGAGGCCGAATTACTGCAAGAGAAACAATGATGGCGTTACAGAGTTATCAAGCTATCCGTAGGAGGAATACGGGCAGAAGATATATATTAAGTTAGCAAGAAGAAAGACATCATCTGCCGACATGTCTGGCAGCTGTCCATAGTGCAGTACAGTACTGTATGTTAGGAAATGTACAATGATGAACGTAGTCAGTAGAAAGTGCATAGCCAATGGTGAGAAATCATTAACATAATAACTAAATAAAATACATTCTCTTTTCCGATTCAAAGGTTTGGTTATAGTCAATACAGGTACTTAGCATAACACCAGACAAGATGTATGTTTAAGCTGTATTACAAGCAGAGCTGTAATGCCAAACAGCACAGGCATCCAAGAACAGTAACTTGGCTGGGTGGAAACATCGTTCAAACCAACAAAAGAAAGTATGATTCACCTTGTGTCTTTCATTCATGCCAATGCCCAGCACCCGTGAAAGTGCATATCACAACATACTTCAACTTCTCACAATGAGTGTGTGTGTGTGTGTGTGTGTGTGTGTGTGTGTGTGTGTGTGTGTGTGTGTGTGTGTGTGTGTGTGTGTGTGTGTGTGTGTGTGTGTGTGTGTGTGTGTGTGTGTGTGTGAGTGAGTGAGTGAGTGAGTGAGTGAGTGAGTGAGTGAGTGAGTGAGTGAGTGAGTGAGTGAGTGAGTGAGTGAGTGAGTGAGTGAGTGAGAGAGAGAGAGAGAGAGAGAGAGAAAGACATAGAGAGAAAGAGAAAGAAAGACATAGAGAGGTGTCACTCACCCAGCCTGCTCCTGCGGATCACATCGGGAGAGACAGGTCTTAGTTTCCTCTCAGATTTGATCTCATCCAGGATCCTCTCGTGCAGGGTGGGAGGAACCTGGGGCTGGGGCTTCAGCTTCCTGGCTGCTGCCTACACACACAAACGCAAGCACGCACACACATATGCACACAGACGCAGATACATACATGCACTCACACTGAGTTATGGGCATCAGAGTTATGGACTTCAGGCCTTTCGCAGCTGCCAAGTAAACCTTAAGTACACTGTCACTTTACCGTTAATATCACTGTCACTGTACTGTTAATTTCACTGTACTGTTTATATCACTGTACCGGTAATATCACTGTCACTGTACTGTTAATGTCACTGTACCGGTATTATCACTGTCACTGTATTGTTAATGTCACTGTCACTGTTAATATCACAGTCACTGTACTGTTAATATCAATGTCACTGTTAATATCACTGTATTGTTAATATCACTGTACTGTTAATAACACTGTACTGTTAATGTCACTGTCACTGTACTGTTAATATCACTGTACCGGTATTATCACTGTCACTGTATTGTTAATGTCACTGTCACTGTTAATATCACAGTCACTGTACTGTTAATATCAATGTCACTGTTAATATCACTGTATTGTTAATTTCACTGTACTGTTAATATCACTGTACTGTTAATGTCACTGTCACTGTACTGTTAATATCACTGTACTGTTAATATCACTGTACCGTTAATTTCACTGTCACTGTTAATATCACTGTACCGTTAATGTCACTGTCACTGTTAATATCACTGTACTGTTAATGTCACTGTCACTGTTAATATCACTGTACCGTTAATATCACAGTCACTGTACCGTTAATATCACTGTCACTGTTAATACCACTGTACCATTAATATCACAGTCACTGTACTGTTAATATCACTGTACTGTTAATATCACTGTCACTGTTAATTTCACTGTACCGTTAATATCACAGTCACTGTTAATATCACTGTACTGTTAATATCATTGTCCCTGTTAATATCACTGTACTGTTAATATCACTATCACTGTTAATATCACTGTACTGTTAATATCACTGTCACTGTTCACTGTACTGTTAATATCACTGTCACTGTTAATATCACTGTACTGTTAATATCACTGTCACTGTTAATATCACTGTACTGTTAATATCACTGTACCGTTAATATCACAGTCACTGTACCGTTAATATCACTGTCACTGTTAATATCACTGTCACTGTTAATATCACTGTCACTGTCACTGTTAATTTCACTGTACCGTTAATATCACAGTCACTGTACTGTTAATATCACTGTCACTGTTAATATCACTGAATTGTTAATATCACTGTACTGTTAATATCACTGTACTGTTAATGTCACTGTCACTGTACTGTTAATATCACTGTACTGTTAATATCACTGTACCGTTAATTTCACTGTCACTGTTAATATCACTGTACCGTTAATGTCACTGTCACTGTTAATATCACTGTACTGTTAATGTCACTGTCACTGTTAATATCACTGTACCGTTAATATCACAGTCACTGTACCGTTAATATCACTGTCACTGTTAATATCACTGTCACTGTTAATTTCACTGTACCGTTAATGTCACTGTCACTGTTAATATCACTGTACTGTTAATGTCACTGTCACTGTTAATATCACTGTACCGTTAATATCACAGTCACTGTACCGTTAATATCACTGTCACTGTTAATATCACTGTCACTGTTAATTTCACTGTACCGTTAATATCACTGTCACTGTACTGTTAATATCACTGTACTGTTAATATCACTGTCACTGTTAATATCACTGTCACTGTTAATTTCACTGTCACTGTTAATATCACTGTACTGTTAATATCACTGTCACTGTTAATATCACTGTACTGTTAATATCACTGTCACTGTACTGTTAATATCACTGTCACTGTTAATATCACTGTACTGTTAATATCACTGTACTGTTAATATCACTGTCACTGTTAATATCACTGTACTGTTAATGTCACTGTCACTGTTAATATCACTGTACTGTTAATATCACTGTCACTGTTAATTTCACTGTACTGTTAATATCACTGTACTGTTAATATCACTGTCACTGTTAATATCACTGTCACTGTTAATATCACTGTACTGTTAATATCACTGTCACTGTACTGGTACTATCACTGTACTGTTAATATCACTGTCACTGTTAATATCACTGTCACTGTTAATATCACTGTCACTGTTAATACCACTGTCACTGTTAATATCACTGTACTGTTAATATCACTGTCACTGTTAATTTCACTGTCACTGTTAATATCACTGTACTGTTAATATCACTGTCACTGTTAATTTCACTGTACTGTTAATATCACTGTACTGTTAATATCACTGTCACTGTTAATATCACTGTCACTGTTAATATCACTGTACCGTTAATGTCACTGTACTGTTAATATCACTGTCACTGTTAATATCACTGTACCGTTAATATCACTGTCACTGTTAATATCACTGTACCGTTAATACCACTGTACCGTTAATACCACAGTCACTGTACCGTTAATATCACTGTACTGTTAATATCACTATACCGTTAATACCACAGTCACTGTACCGTTAATGTCACTGTACTGTTAATATCACTGTACTGTTAATATCACTGTACTGTTAATATCACTGTCACTGTTAATATCACTGTACTGTTAATGTCACTGTCACTGTTAATATCACTGTACTGTTAATATCACTGTCACTGTTAATTTCACTGTACTGTTAATATCACTGTACTGTTAATATCACTGTCACTGTTAATATCACTGTCACTGTTAATATCACTGTACTGTTAATATCACTGTCACTGTACTGGTACTATCACTGTACTGTTAATATCACTGTCACTGTTAATATCACTGTCACTGTTAATATCACTGTCACTGTTAATACCACTGTCACTGTTAATATCACTGTACTGTTAATATCACTGTCACTGTTAATTTCACTGTCACTGTTAATATCACTGTACTGTTAATATCACTGTCACTGTTAATTTCACTGTACTGTTAATATCACTGTACTGTTAATATCACTGTCACTGTTAATATCACTGTCACTGTTAATATCACTGTACCGTTAATGTCACTGTACTGTTAATATCACTGTCACTGTTAATATCACTGTACCGTTAATATCACTGTCACTGTTAATATCACTGTACCGTTAATACCACTGTACCGTTAATACCACAGTCACTGTACCGTTAATATCACTGTACTGTTAATATCACTATACCGTTAATACCACAGTCACTGTACCGTTAATGTCACTGTACTGTTAATATCACTGTACTGTTAATATCACTGTACCGTTAATACCACAGTCACTGTACCGTTAATATCACTGTACTGTTAATATCACTGTACCGTTAATACCACAGTCAAAGTACCGTTAATATCACTGTACTGTTAATATCACTGTACTGTTAATACCACAGTCACTGTACCGTTAATATCACTGTACTGTTAATATCACTGTACCGTTAATACCACAGTCACTGTACCGTTAATATCACTGTACCGTTAATATCACTGTACTGTTAATATCACTGTCACTGTTAATATCACTGTACTGTTAATACCACAGTCACTGTACCGTTAATGTCACTGTACTGTTAATATCACTGTCACTGTTAATTTCACTGTACCGTTAATATCACTGTCACTGTCACAGTTCACTGTACTGTTAATTTCACTGTCACTGTTAATATCACTGTACCGTTAATACCACAGTCACTGTACTGTTAATATCACTGTCACTGTTAATTTCACTGTACTGTTAATATTACTGTCACTGTTAATTTCACTGTCACTGTACTGTTAATTTCACTGTCACTTTGTAACAATAACTCTTGACTGGCAGTACTTCTCCTCTCATTACTGAGGCAGGCACTTCAGTGAGGCTGGGGCAGTGAGCATTGATGTACAGCTCCAGTAGCAGATGATCTGATTATCTATCAATCACCCCTCATTCCAATCAGTATAATCATACCCCAGAACCCCAAAACCTGAACTACCTGCATTTCTTTTGGGATATTAAGAACTCTTTCTTTGACTAAAGATGGGTTCAGTGGCTTGAGGTTGAAATGGAAAGTGGAGTCCTCTAGCACCAATTCCTCCAGTGATGAATGAGACATGGAAGGATGGCTTGGCAAGACTAGAAGACACCAGAATGAGAGGAAAGTGGGGCAGGTACCATAGAATGTACTATCGTATAGTATATAGTACATGTATTATACAGTACTGTACATTAACAGGATTAGGAGAGAAAATGCCCCATGTTCTCCTCTCTAAACCCTATGACTGTACAGCCCACATAGATAAGAGATATACTTTACATACATAGCTAATATTTGTATTTTTATTTCATTCTATGGTACTATGTTCAGTCCAAAGAGACAGAACAGAGTTGTATCTCTATGGTTCAGCCCACCACCATGCCAACACCAAAGAGGTTGCTAGTCGATGTAAAGTATATCTGTTGTTTCTATAGGCTGTGCACTCACAGGGTTAAGAGGAGGTCTGGACCGGATGAAGTCTAGGATGACCTCATGGGCGCTCTTCTTCAACCTTGGTGGTATGTCGTTGTTTACCTGGAGGTGTAAGGGGAGACACACACACACACACAAACACACACACACACACACACACACAGATTAAGAGAGACCATAACTACATATAAGAAACAAACCATGCTTTTAAGACACCTAACAGTCTTACCATGACCTTGCGTAGTTTGTAGCGTTTGGAGCGGATGTCATCCATGAGCATCTCGTAGGGCGTGAGCTGGAACTCGATGGCCAGAGGGTTGTACTGGCGCTCCTGGACCTTCTTCAGCTTCACCCCGTTCCGCAGGTCTCCCATCACCTGCATCCAGAACTTAGCCTGGGTGGTGCAAGGGGACAGAAATCACATAGCAACACAGTACTCATCCAATGATTTAACACTTATAGGGCCAATTTCCAGACCCAGATGAAGCCTAGATACTCCTGGGCTACAAACATGCTAGTCCAAGAGTAGGTTAAATATGAGTCTGGGAAACCTGTCCTAAGGGTGTCACATAAGGGAGTCAGAGAAGGGTGTTACCAGGTAAAAGGGGCTGTGTGAGGCTTGTGATAAGGAGCTGGTCACCTACCCAGTCTGCATTCTGGAGCTCATTTAGGTCTCTGCTGGGATCCTCAGACGGCTCGCCACCCATCTTCCGAAGATTCTATGAGAGAGAGAGCGAGAGAGAGAGAGAGAGAGAGAGAGAGAGAGAGAGAGAGAGAGAGAGAGAGAGAGAGAGAGACAGAGAGGGGAGAGAGAGAGAGAGATGGGGGGATCAGAGTGAGAAAGAGATGAGCACTCAGAGCTTAATGTGAGTTTAAAGGCCCAGTACAGTCAAACATCGTGATTTTCCTGTGTTTTATATATATATTTCCACACTATGAGGTTGGAATAATACTGTGTAGTTGTGAAAATAATGATAATAGTGTTAGAAATGTCAGTCTGTTTTTGTGTGAATGAATTTTGGCCTGCCTGGTGACATCAAAAGATAGCTCCGAAACCTCTCTGGCAATAACAGCTAGTTTTCAGTTTTTCCTTCCCCACTGACAGAGTTATTGTTTTTTGCTAAGAAACTATTTATGTTTCTTTTTGACCATTTTAATTGAAAACAATAAAAGTAAGGTACTTAATTGTTACCCAGAAATGATTTGATTTTGAGATAGAAATGGCTTAGGACGTTGAATTAAGTAACTGACCTCAAAGCCACAGATTTCATCCTTTCATGTTGAAATGAGATGTTGTGATAATCAAGTTCACTAATGCTGTGGTAATCAAGTTCATTGAGTACCACAGCATTAGGACAGGCAGCTAGCCCTGCTATCAGTCACACCGACAAATCAATACCTATTCGATTATCTATGACAGTTAACAAGAGCCTTCGCAGCCTGACAACCTGCCAAGTCCTATCAACTAGCATCATGATGGTACACTCACACATTCCCACCACACTCATGCCCAGTCCATTTTCATCCGTGATTGAAAATCATCATTGTAGCCATAGGGAATGAAGCATGGTTCTGCCAGTGTATGCATAGCAGAGATTATAGCTTTAAGCAATGGTCAAGATGACTGTATGAAATATAGTGTGGGAACTCCCTTAGCTATCCCATGCTAACACCAATCCACTGCTTTCAAATGTGTGGGAAGGAGTGAGCAAGTGTACTTCGAGAGCATTGGGATGCAACCAATGAAGCAGTGAGCAACCTGCATCCCTTCTCTTCCTGATTCAGGAGTTCATTAGAGGACAGGACACTGGGGGATCTGTTCTGCAGCAGGCTGGAAAGCCTCCTCCTCCTCTCTCTCCTCCTCTCTCTCCTCCTCTCTCTCCTCCTCTCTCTCCCTGTTATTTGTGGTAAGAGAGTGGGCGTCACCTGCATCCCACTGGTGTTTGATAGAGCATTCATGGGAGTCTCTCTGCTACAGCCCCTCACAGGAGATTTACTACAGGGCCTCTCCTCTCACTGGATATACAGAGCCATAACTCACACTGCACTGCAAGGGCATTTGCTAAGGTGTCTGCCTTCTCTACCATTAACAGTTTGGTACATATTTCCTTTTCATGTAATAACATAAAACAGAACGCTTTACCATGGTCCGTGAATAACAACATGATTGTTGACAAACATTTTTAAAAAGGACATCATTTATGAGCAGAGGAGCCCAGGGTGAGATGATATTGGATTTAACACCCGGTGCTCATTTATACGACCAACACAATACTATCCCTTTCCTAACTTGTAGTATTTAACCCTGAGCAAATAGGAACAGAAGTGGCTTTGGTATTTCAGCTACAACTATGCTTTTAATAGTGTCCCTCTGTCCTGTTATAGAGCTCTTTGTTATGAAAGAAATGGTCTCTCTCTCTGCCTGCTGTCCTGTAGATGCAGTTAGCTAGCCAGATCCCTTATGGGACAACACGTCTCTGCCTCACTGCCAGACAGAGAAGGACAAGCGGGGGAGGGGAATGATGCAGGGCCGAAAGCACATCGTACTTCTCCTGGTATCACACACACACACGCACACACGCGCACACACACGCACATGCACACGCACACACACACACACACACACACACACACACACACACACACACACACACACACACACACACACACACACACACACACACACACACACACATATAAATGTAACATAAACGTAACCTATATAAACGTCCCACATTGAACAGCCAAGCATCTTGACCAGAGATTGCACTGTCCAGCAGATCCTTAGTCCCATCCCTACTGCTATAGTTCTAGATGTCTCTGCCTCCACATACAGTAGACTAGACTACATCCTGGCCTATTCACATCTGGTTGCACACACCAGATAGGCTAACTAAACTGGATGTACTGTCTGTCTATAGACCCCTGAACCACAGAGCTTGACACTTGTCTCCCCTTCTTCATAGCTAAGCTTCTTACCCTCTCCTCATAATAAGACTCTCCATTCTCTTTTGTAACAGTGACTTATATAACTGTCCATTTCCTTCGCTCCTTTCAGACGTACTACTGTGGAGGGGGAGTGCTGCTTGTCTGGATGGGTCCCTGGGGAGTAGCACCTAGTCTGTGGTTCATGCAGACCATTCCATTTCCTTCGCTCCTTTCAGACGTACTACTGTGGAGGGGGAGTGCTGCTTGTCTGGATGGGTCCCTGGGGAGTAGCACCTAGTCTGTGGTTCATGCAGACCATTCCATTTCCTTCGCTCCTTTCAGACGTACTACTGTGGAGGGGGAGTGCTGCTTGTCTGGATGGGTCCCTGGGGAGTAGCACCTAGTCTGTGGTTCATGCAGACCATTCCATTTCCTTCGCTCCTTTCAGACGTACTACTGTGGAGGGGAGTGCTGCTTGTCTGGATGGGTCCCTGGGGAGTAGCACCTAGTCTGTGGTTCATGCAGACCATTCCATTTCCTTCGCTCCTTTCAGACGTACTACTGTGGAGGGGAGTGCTGCTTGTCTGGATGGGTCCCTGGGGAGTAGCACCTAGTCTGTGGTTCATGCAGACCATTCCATTTCCTTCGCTCCTTTCAGACGTACTACTGTGGAGGGGGAGTGCTGCTTGTCTGGATGGGTCCCTGGGGAGTAGCACCTAGTCTGTGGTTCATGCAGACCATTCCATTTCCTTCGCTCCTTTCAGACGTACTACTGTGGAGGGGGAGTGCTGCTTGTCTGGATGGGTCCCTGGGGAGTAGCACCTAGTCTGTGGTTCATGCAGACCATTCCATTTGCTGAGCACATAGATTTTTCCTATGGCAAACCCTGCAGAAAAATGTATGACCTCAATGATGCATATTTTTGGGGTTCACAGGTTATATAAATGACAACTCAGACTATGGGGGCTTGGTGGGTCTATGTACATGTATTTTCTTCTGTGTCATGTTGAGCAATAGGAATAACTATTGCCCAGTGGATCAGGCTTCCTGCCATCCAGGACCTAGGCGGTGTCAGAGACTCCAGTCACCACAGTCATAGACTACTCTCTCTGCTACCGCACGGCAAGTGGTACCAGTCTGAGACCAAAGGGCTCCTTAACAGCTTCTACCCCCAAGCCAAAAGACTGCTGAACAATTCATCAATTGGCCACCCAGACTATTTGCATTGACCCCCCCGCCATTGTTTTTACACTGCTGCTACCTGCTGTTTATTATCTATGAAGTCACTTTACCTCTACCTACATGTACAAATGACCTTGACTAACCTGTACCCCCACACATTGACTCGGTACCGGTAACCCCTGTATATAACCACCTTTAGTTTATTTTGTAAAGACTTTCTCAACTCTATTTTCTTAAAACTACATTGTTGGTTATGGACTTGTAAATTGGCATTTCACGGTAAGGTCTATCTATACCTGTTATATTCGGCACATGTGACAAATAACATTTGATTTGATTTAGCACATGTGACCCTGTGGCAGACAGCAGTGCATTGTGAGACATTAAACTAAGCATTTAGGTATGCAGACATGTTCACAACAGCATTACTGGTTTACCTATGTACAAATGTAGGATCTTAATTTGAGCCAGTTTGCTACAGCAGGAAAATAATCGTGCCGGCACAGGAAATCTGAATTATTATGTGGATTATAATGAATTGACATTTTATAGGGTTTGATAAAAATGTGAAAAGTCAGAAATTTCAAAGTGGAAAATACAAACTTCAGAAGTTCTCCTGCAACAACGTGATCAAATTAAGATCCTACATCTGTACCACCACAGAACTAAGCCCTATAATACTGTACTCCAGAACTGTACAGACAGAAGTGGACTCTGCTCCCCAGCTAGGTGAAAGACTGAGCATAATATTTGACAACAAAACCTACAGCTACTACAAGGCAGCTTCCCCTGAGGTAGACAGATCACTCCCATCAATGTTCATTACTAGCCTACTTTAACATTTCATATGCTGTGTTGGGATAGCATGTCTACAAGCACGCACGCGTACGAACACGCACACACACACACACATATACACACACACACACACACACACACACACACACACACACACACACACACACACAGCATGTAGTGTTGTTCCGCTCTCTCAGTCCCCAGTCTATCCCTATTACATTCTAGCCCACAGTAAACATCACTGTGATGACCTGTGGCAGACATGGTTAGGGATGTACTGAAATATGAGATGCTAAATATAATCCATGCGTGCGGCTTGGTGCGAAGTACAGAGGCAGATAACAACACTGCTGCCTGAGTCTCATCCTGACTCCCTGCTGTGGATATGTTTTACAAACAACAGCTGTGGCTCTAGCTTTAGAGTACAACATCAATCCAAGTATCCATGCCAACAGACTGGTTATGTTGTGTGTGTTACTTTTTTTAGCGAATTGCTTGATTTTAGCAGAGTAATAGACAGTTTCACTAGAAAACACACACACACAGAGTAATCTGCATTCCTTCTCTGTAACCCACATGCACACACACACACACACACACACACACACACACACACACACACACACACACACACACACACACACACACACACACAGTAACCTGAATTCCTTCTCTGTAACCCACATGCACACACACACACACACACACACACACACACACACACACACACACACACACACACACACACACACACACACACACACACACACACACACACACCTGCATTCCTTCTCCTCTGTAACACACACACCCGACTCAAGGCTGATATACAGTAGGATCCATTACAGGACATGTACATAGTGTGCCATGTTGATCAGTTCTCTGAAGCATGTGAAACGCCTTAATGTCATGCTGCTTAATCTCCTGAATGAATGTCTCTCCAGTCACATGACCTCTGAACATATGTCCCGGGTCTACATGTTTGTCTGATTTACAGTACAAGGATGTCTAGTGGTGAATGCCGATGACCATTCAGATTCACCTTTCAGTGGTCCTATGTGCACCGGAGCCTGAGAATGAGATGTCAATCAGGTCCCAGAAACAGACCGGAGCTGTTCCAACATCCACACTGGTTAGCATACCACATAGGATAAAGCAATGTATTGGGAATACATGCTAAGTAGTATGCTAGTATAGACAATGGAACAGAACCATTATGAAAGCAAGCTGAGGGTCGATGTAGTCAGGTACTGTGTAGTGTGTTGTGAGCATTGGTAAATGGGGGTGGTTTGGTGAACCATCCTCACACGATGAGTAACCTTTCCTGAGACCTGAAGACTTTCTTTACCTGCTCAAGCTAATTCCTAACCTTTAGCTCAGTGGACTAGCACAGTATTGTCGCAAACAGGAGACAGGGGGTTTGAACCCAGTTGGTCACGCATTGATGTGTACGTAGCCTCACCTCTTTGGCACTCTTGATCTTCTCCAGGAAGGAGCGTAGCTCCCTGGTCTCAGCGTAGAGAGCACGGCACACAGCCTGGTAGTGGCTGGGGGCATCGCCAGGGCTGGGGAGGTGAGACACACACATCTATAGACAGACAGACAGACAGACAGACAGACAGACAGACAGACAGACAGACAGACAGACAGACAGACAGACAGACAGACAGACAGACAGACAGACAGACAAAGTAGTACTGTAAGTAAAACGTAAGTATGGTAATTCAGCAGATGACAGAACGTATCCTTGTGACAGCAGATTACAAAATACTGTATGTCCTTGTTTCTCTGAGACAGAAGGTCTGAAACAGAAGGTTCTCTTGGCATGATCTTGGCACCAGTAGACCACTGCATTTCCCATCCCATATAGCTTCTCAAATTCTAACAGAAAATGGTTGGCCGTCTCATCTGCAATCTTGTCCACCAAGTAAATTCCCTGAAATGTCATCATTTCCATGAGAGAAATGGTGCTGCTGTGTAGAGGAGGAAGCCTGGAGTAGAAATTGAGAATTATGTGTAAGCGAGTCTTTCCCCAGTAGCATCATCATCTCAATATTCCCTGACCCAGTCATTTTTAATAGAGTCATGCTTATACAGGAGAAGATCCCTGACTGCAAATCACACAGGAACATACATCTGAAATGTTGTGAAAGAGAGAGAGAGGCAGGCATTTACTTTAGAGCAAGGCTCTGTATTTACATCAGACAAAGAGAGAGAGAGAGACAAGGGGTGGACTGGAGGATAGAGAGGATGACAGCTACACTGTCATCCAGGCAGCTCAGATGTCCACAGCCTCAGATAACCTTACGAACAGTCGCTATGGAGACCTGGTTCCATCCCCTGGGCCCTGTCTCTAGAATCATTACTTCCCCACTGTCATGTCTGTCCTCGGGCCGGATGCAAGGCTGAAGACTATGGTTCAGTCGAGGCTCCTCCTCAGAGGAAGGGGAGGACCATCCTCCTCAGTGAATTTTATTTAAAAAATAATAAATAATTAAATTTAAAAGGTTCTCCTTTTTAGATAAAACTATACTAAATATATTCATATATCACCAAACAATTGATTAAAATATTACTTTGAGGGGCCTCCCGGGTGGCGCAGTGCTCTAAGGCACTGCATCGTAGTGCTAGCTGTGCCACCAGATACTCTGGGTTCAAGTCCAGGCTCTGTCACAGCCGGCTGAGACCGGGAGGTCCATGGGGCAAAGTACAACTGGCCTAGTGTCGTCCGGGTTAGGGAGGGCTTGGCCGGTAGGGATATCCTTGTCTCATCGCGCGCTTGCGCCTCCTGTGGCGGGCCGGACACAGTGCACGCTGACCAGGTCGCCAGGTGCACGGTGTTTCCTCCGACACATTGGTGGGGTTGGATGCGCGCTGTGTTAAGAAGCAGTGCGGCTTGGTTGGGTTGTGTTTTGGAGGGCGCATGGCTTTCGACCTTCGTCTCTCCCGAGCCGGTATGGGAGATGGAGCGATAGGACAAGATAGTAACTACTAACAATTGGATACCACAAAAAAGGGGGTAAAAAATGTAAACACTATTTTGCAATGAAGGTCTACAGTAGCCGGAGGACAGCTAGCTATGAAAGCATACGCTAAAAATGAAGGAGAAGCAAAAGAGAGTGATTTCTTAATTTTTTTCACTGTCAGTTTCACTGACAGCTAGAAAATGCAGCAAGCTAGTTTAGCCTACTCAAACACCCTGCTCAAACAGAGGGATGCTATGTTAGCTAGCTGGCTATGACTATCCAACACAACACTGGAACTCTTCCAAGTCAAGGTAAGCTTTTGTTTTTACTAATTTATTGTCACCATGACTGTAGCGGGCTTACTAATGCGTTCTATTAGCTATGTTGACTAGGATGTTACTTTAGCTAATATGGTGACACCAATGTAGGCTGTGTATAGTGGTTATGATATGGTTTGGCTTGGAAAGTGTTTTTTACCTGGTCTCCTTCAGCTGATGTGTTATGCATTGAAGTCCACAAGTGAATGAAAAAGGTGAGAGGAGGAAAACGCATAGATGCAAGAAGGAACACAACATGGCTGCTAGGAAAGTGAACTGTGTTTACGTTTAATCAGGGGTGTATTCATTCCAAAAAGTGTTTCTTAAATGGAATGAAACAGGGATAAACATACATGAATTTGTCCAACAGAAACTCTCGTTTGAAACTCTTGGACTAATGATTACACCCTAGATCAGCTAGATGCGGGCAAGAGAGTGGAAGGTGGTATTGAATGTCACTTTCTGTCACCTCAAATTTTTCTCTCGACCTATGTGCACCTACGTTGTAAACTTTCATTCACAGGCTAGGTTGTAGCAACCTCATGATGGGTATATGGAAAATTCAAGTATCATTTAGTAGCCTAAACCTATCGATGTTAAATTGAACTGGGTGAATGGAATATGAATTGCAGTCATCCAATATGCTCTAATAGAAATAAGGCCATGCTCATGAAAAAAAATGGTCCTCCTGCCACTGCTATGGTTATGTAAACACCATTGGGGCATCTAAGGACTCACTGGGTGGATCTAGTATGATGTCTGTTCTCTCATTACTACTGGACATGCTGGGTGGATCTAGTATGATGTCTGTTCTCTCAACATTACTGGACATGCTGAGTGGATCTAGTATGATGTATGTTCTGTCAACACTACTGGGCATGCTGGGAGGATCTAGTATGATGTCTGTTCTCTCAACACTACTGGACATGCTGAGTGGATCTTGTATGATGTATGTTCTCTCAACACTACTGGGCATGCTGGGTGGATCTAGTATGATGTCTGTTCTCTCAACACTACTGGACATGCTGGGTGGATCTAGTATGATGTCTGTTCTCTCAACACTACTGGACATGCTGAGTGGATCTAGTATGATGTATGTTCTGTCAACATTACTGGACATGCTGGGTGGATCTAGTATGATGTCTGTTCTCTCAACACTACTGGACATGCTGGGTGGATCTAGTATGATGTCTGTTCTCTCAACACTACTGGACATGCTGAGTGGATCTAGTATGATGTCTGTTCTCTCAACATTACTGGACATGCTGGGTGGATCTAGTATGATGTATGTTCTGTCAACACTACTGGACATGCTGAGTGGATCTAGTATGATGTATGTTCTGTCAACACTACTGGGCATGCTGGGTGGATCTAGTATGATGTCTGTTCTCTCAACACTACTGGGCATGCTGGGTGGATCTAGTATGATGTCTGTTCTCTCAACATTACTGGACATGCTGGGTGGATCTAGTATGATGTCTGTTCTCTCAACACTACTGGACATGCTGGGTGGATCTAGTATGATGTCTGTTCTCTCAACACTACTGGACATGCTGAGTGGATCTAGTATGATGTATGTTCTGTCAACATTACTGGACATGCTGGGTGGATCTAGTATGATGTATGTTCTGTCAACACTACTGGGCATGCTGGGTGGATCTAGTATGATGTATGTTTTGTCAACACTACTGGACATGCTGGGTGGATCTAGTATGATGTATGTTCTGTCAACACTACTGGGCATGCTGGGTGGATCTAGTATGATGTATGTTCTCTCAACACTACTGGACATGCTGGGTGGATCTAGTATGATGTCTGTTCTCTCAACATTACTGGACACGCTGGGTGGATCTAGTATGATGTCTGTTCTCTCAACACTACTGGGCATGCTGAGTGGATCTAGTATGATGTCTGTTCTCTCAACATTACTGGACATGCTGGGTGGATCTAGTATGATGTATGTTCTGTCAACACTACTGGACATGCTGAGTGGATCTAGTATGATGTCTGTTCTCTCAACATTACTGGACATGCTGGGTGGATCTAGTATGATGTATGTTCTCTCAACACTACTGGACATGCTGAATGGATCTAGTATGATGTCTGTTCTCTCAACACTACTGGGCATGCTGGGTGGATCTAGTATGATGTCTGTTCTCTCAACACTACTGGGCATGCTGGGTGGATCTAGTATGATGTCTGTTCTCTCAACACTACTGGACATGCTGGGTGGATCTAGTATGATGTCTGTTCTCTCAACACTACTGGACATGCTGAGTGGATCTAGTATGATGTCTGTTCTCTCAACACTACTGGACATGCTGAGTGGATCTAGTATGATGTCTGTTCTCTCAACACTACTGGGCATGCTGGGTGGATCTAGTATGATGTCTGTTCTCTCAACACTACTGGACATGCTGGGTGGATCTAGTATGATGTCTGTTCTCTCAACACTACTGGACATGCTGAGTGGATCTAGTATGATGTCTGTTCTCTCAACACTACTGGACATGCTGAGTGGATCTAGTATGATGTCTGTTCTCTCAACATTACTGGACATGCTGGGTGGATCTAGTATGATGTCTGTTCTCTCAACACTACTGGACATGCTGGGTGGATCTAGTATGATGTCTGTTCTCTCAACACTACTGGACATTCTGAGTAGATCTAGTATGATGTCTGTTCTCTCAACATTACTGGACATGCTGGGTGGATCTAGTATGATGTATGTTCTGTCAACACTACTGGACATGCTGAGTGGATCTAGTATGATGTCTGTTCTCTCAACATTACTGGACATGCTGGGTGGATCTAGTATGATGTCTGTTCTCTCAACACTACTGGACATGCTGGGTGGATCTAGTATGATGTCTGTTCTCTCAACACTACTGGACATGCTGAGTGGATCTAGTATGATGTATGTTCTGTCAACATTACTGGACATGCTGGGTGGATCTAGTATGATGTATGTTCTGTCAACACTACTGGGCATGCTGGGTGGATCTAGTATGATGTATGTTCTGTCAACACTACTGGACATGCTGGGTGGATCTAGTATGATGTATGTTCTGTCAACACTACTGGGCATGCTGGGTGGATCTAGTATGATGTCTGTTCTCTCAACACTACTGGACATGCTGGGTGGATCTAGTATGATGTCTGTTCTCTCAACATTACTGGACACGCTGGGTGGATCTAGTATGATGTCTGTTCTCTCAACACTACTGGGCATGCTGAGTGGATCTAGTATGATGTCTGTTCTCTCAACATTACTGGACATGCTGGGTGGATCTAGTATGATGTATGTTCTGTCAACACTACTGGACATGCTGAGTGGATCTAGTATGATGTCTGTTCTCTCAACATTACTGGACATGCTACTGGGTGGATCTAGTATGATGTATGTTCTCTCAACACTACTGGACATGCTGAATGGATCTAGTATGATGTCTGTTCTCTCAACACTACTGGGCATGCTGGGTGGATCTAGTATGATGTCTGTTCTCTCAACACTACTGGGCATGCTGGGTGGATCTAGTATGATGTCTGTTCTCTCAACACTACTGGACATGCTGGGTGGATCTAGTATGATGTCTGTTCTCTCAACACTACTGGACATGCTGAGTGGATCTAGTATGATGTCTGTTCTCTCAACACTACTGGACATGCTGAGTGGATCTAGTATGATGTCTGTTCTCTCAACACTACTGGGCATGCTGGGTGGATCTAGTATGATGTCTGTTCTCTCAACACTACTGGACATGCTGGGTGGATCTAGTATGATGTCTGTTCTCTCAACACTACTGGACATGCTGAGTGGATCTAGTATGATGTCTGTTCTCTCAACACTACTGGACATGCTGAGTGGATCTAGTATGATGTCTGTTCTCTCAACATTACTGGACATGCTGGGTGGATCTAGTATGATGTCTGTTCTCTCAACACTACTGGACATGCTGGGTGGATCTAGTATGATGTCTGTTCTCTCAACACTACTGGACATTCTGAGTAGATCTAGTATGATGTCTGTTCTCTCAACATTACTGGACATGCTGGGTGGATCTAGTATGATGTATGTTCTGTCAACACTACTGGACATGCTGAGTGGATCTAGTATGATGTCTGTTCTCTCAACATTACTGGACATGCTGGGTGGATCTAGTATGATGTCTGTTCTGTCAACGCTACTGGACATGCTGAGTGGATCTAGTATGATGTCTGTTCTGTCAACACTACTGGGCATGCTGGGTGGATCTAGTATGATGTATGTTCTCTCAACACTACTGGACATGCTGGGTGGATCTAGTATGATGTCTGTTCTCTCAACACTACTGGACATGCTGAGTGGATCTAGCATGATGTCTGTTCTCTCAACATTACTGGACATGCTGGGTGGATCTAGTATGATGTCTGTTCTCTCAACACTACTGGACATGCTGAGTGGATCTAGTATGATGTATGTTCTGTCAACACTACTGGGCATGCTGGGTGGATCTAGTATGATGTATGTTCTGTCAACACTACTGGGCATGCTGGGTGGATCTAGTATGATGTCTGTTCTCTCAACATTACTGGACATGCTGGGTGGATCTAGTATGATGTATGTTCTGTCAACACTACTGGACATGCTGAGTGGATCTAGTATGATGTCTGTTCTCTCAACATTACTGGACATGCTGGGTGGATCTAGTATGATGTCTGTTCTGTCAACGCTATTGGACATGCTGAGTGGATCTAGTATGATGTCTGTTGTGTCAACACTACTGGGCATGCTGGGTGGATCTAGTATGATGTATGTTCTCTCAACACTACTGGACATGCTGGGTGGATCTAGTATGATGTCTGTTCTCTCAACACTACTGGACATGCTGAGTGGATCTAGCATGATGTCTGTTCTCTCAACATTACTGGACATGCTGGGTGGATCTAGTATGATGTCTGTTCTCTCAACACTACTGGACATGCTGAGTGGATCTAGTACGATGTATGTTCTGTCAACACTACTGGGCATGCTGGGTGGATCTAGTATGATGTATGTTCTGTCAACACTACTGGGCATGCTGGGTGGATCTAGTATGATGTCTGTTCTCTCAACACTACTGGACATGCTGGGTGGATCTAGTATGATGTATGTTCTGTCAACACTACTGGGCATGCTGGGTGGATCTAGTATGATGTATGTTCTCTCAACACTACTGGACATGCTGGGTGGATCTAGTATGATGTCTGTTCTCTCAACACTACTGGACATGCTGGGTGGATCTAGTATGATGTATGTTCTGTCAACACTACTGGGCATGCTGGGTGGATCTAGTGTGATGTCTGTTCTCTCAACATTACTGGACATGCTGAGTGGATCTAGTATGATGTCTGTTCTCTCAACACTACTGGACATGCTGAGTGGATCTAGTATGATGTCTGTTCTCTCAACACTACTGGGCATGCTGAGTGGATCTAGTATGATGTCTGTTCTCTCAACACTACTGGACATGCTGGGTGGATCTAGTATAGATAATATTCTCAACACTACTGGACATACTGAGTGGATCTAGTATAGACAATACTCTCAACACTACTGTACATGCTGAGTGGATCTAGTATAGATTATAGTCTCCACTACTGTACATGGTGGGTGGATCTAGTATAGATAATAATTTCAACACTACTGGACATGGTGGTGGATCTAGTATAGATAATAATCTCAACACTACTGGACATCGTGGGTGGATCTAGTATAGATAATCATCTCAACACTACTGGACATGGTGGGTGGATCTAGTATAGATGATACTCACAACACTACTGGAGGAAAGACACATATACAATAACTGCAGGCTCCAGTACCATGACCCTGACCTGATCACCACCATTTTGTAGTTGACTGCACTTGATGGCTTGACAGCAGAAAACCTACTATTTCCTTATTAACCCTGCCATTCACCCATATAGTGACATTTTGGCTTTTAATCATCAACCACCACCCTCCCCCAATCAACAGCTGCCTACCTTCAGGATGTCCCTGTAGCCACGGACATTACAGATGTTGATGGGGTCGTCTTCGGCCTCCTCCTCTTCCTCGGTGGCCTCGTAACCTTCGTCAGGGCAGGCGTCTCTCTCAGCCTCGCCCATGTTGGTCATGAGGTCTATGAGCTGCTCCAGGGGTGGGCTCAGCTCCCGCTCCTCGCTCTCCTTCAGTCCGTAGTCCAACGCCTTGTAGATCATGATGCCCAGAGACTCAATCACCTGAAGGACAGGACACAAGCAACAACACACACTAGGTATCATTATATTGCCATCCATATACGGTGCCTTTGGAAAGTATTCAGACCCCTTCACTTTTTCGACACTTTGTTATGTTAGAGCCTTATTCTAAAATGGATTAAATAAATATAAATCCTCAGCAATCTACACACAATACCCCACAATGACAAAGCAAAAACAGTTTTTTTACATTTTGGCAAATGTATTAAAATAGAAAACAAAAATACCTTATTTACATAAGTATTCAGACCCTTTGCTATGAGACTCGAAATTGAGCTCAGGTGCATCCTGTTTCCATTGATCATCCTTGAGATGTTTCTACAACTTGATTGGAGTCTACCTGTGGTAAATTCAATTGATTGGACATGATTTGGAAAGGCACACACCTGTCCATATAAGGTCCCACAGTTGTGCAAAAACCAAGCCATAAGGTTGAAGGAATTGTCCGTAGTGCTCCGAGACAGGATTGTGTCTGGGAAGGTTACCAAAAAATGTCTGCAGCTTTGACGGTCCCAAGAACAGTCGACTCCATCATTCTTAAATTTAAGAAGTTTGGAACCACCAAGACTCTTCCTAGAGCTGGCCACCCGGCCAAACTGAGAAATAGGGGTAGCAGGGCCTTGGTCAGGGATGTGACCAAGAACCAGATGGTAAATCTGACAGAGCTCCAGAGTTCCTCTGTGGAGATGGGAGAAACTTCCAGAAGGACAAACATCTCTGCAGCACTCCAACCAATTAGGCCTTTATGGTAGAGTGGCCAGACAGAAGCCACTCCTAGTAAAAGGCACATGGCAGGCCACTTGGAGTTTGCCAAAAGGCAAAAAAAAGGCACATGTATACTGCCAGTCTCCCGCCTGTCCAGCGCTGCCAGAGTCTCCCGCCTGTCCAGTGTTGCCAGTCTCCCGCCTGTCCAGCGCTGCCAGTCTCCCGCCTATCCAGCGCTGCCAGTCTCCCCCCTGTCCAGTGCTGCCAGTCTCCCGTCTGTCCTGAGCTGCCAGTCTCCCGCCTGTCTAGTGCTGCCAGTCTCCCCCCTGTCCAGTGCTACCAGTCTCCCCCCTATCCAGTGCTGCCAGTCTCCCGCCTGTCCTGAGCTGCCAGAGTCTCCCCCCTGTCCAGTGCTGCCAGTCTCCCGTCTGTCCTGAGCTGCCAGATTCTCCTGTCTGTCCTGAGCTGCCAGAGCCGCCGGTCAGTCAGGAGCTGCCAGAGCCACCTGTCAGTCAGGAGCTGCCAGAGCCGTCTGTTACTCCGGTGCTGCCGGAATCGCCCGTCACTCCGGTGCTGCCGGAATCGCCCTTCACTCCAGAGCTGCCAGAGTCTCCCGCCTATCCGGTGCTGCCGGAATCGCCCTTCACTCCAGAGCTGCCGGAGTCTCCCACCTATCCGGTGCTGCCGGAATCGCCCTTCACTCCAGAGCTGCCGGAGTCTCCCGCCTATCCGGTGCTGCCGGAATCTCCCGTCCATTCGGGACCCTAGCAGGGGTCCCCCTCCGACACATTGGTGGGGTTGGATGCGCGCTGTGTTAAGAAGCAGTGCGGCTTGGTTGGGTTGTGTTTTGGAGGGCGCATGGCTTTCGACCTTCGTCTCTCCCGAGCCGAGATGGAGCGATAGGACAAGATAGTAACTACTAACAATTGGATACCACAAAAAAGGGGGTAAAAAAATGTAAACACTATTTTGCAATGAAGGGGGTCCCCAGTCCGAGGTCGGCGGTGAGGGTCGGCGGTGAGGGTCGCCGCTCGAAAGGCGCCACGGAGGCGGGTTAAGAGGAGGATAAAGACTATGGTGGAGTGGGGTCCACGTCCCGTGCCGCCACCGCCACCGCGGACAGACACCCACCCAGATTCTCCCCTACAGGTTCAGGATTTGCGGCCGGAGTCCGCACCTTTGGGGGAGGTACTGTCACGTTCTGACCTTAGTTCTTTTGTTATGTCTTGTTTTAGTATGGTCAGGGTGTGAGTTGGGTAGGTTGTCTATGTTCTTTTTTCTATGATTAAGGATTTCTGTGTTTGGCCTGGTATGGTTCTCCATCAGAGGCAGCTGTCAATCGTTGTCCCTGATTGAGTACCATACTTAGGCAGCCTGTTATCAACCTTGAGTTGTGGGTGATTATTTTCTGTTTCGTATCTGTACCAGACAGATCTGTTTCGGTTCAATTTCGTTCTCTTGCTGGTTTTGTATTTTAGTGTTCTGAATTCTATTAAAGAATATGAACACTTACCACGCTGGTCCTCACCTTCTTCCACCACAGACAACCGTTACATCAGGTAGGAAACTCGGAGCTCAAGAACATGTCTTGAACGCACTAACCCAGTTCCGAGTTCCCAGATGTTTTGAACGTGGCATTAAAAAATATTATACCAAAGTCCGCAGTCATGTAAAATGACATAGAATTGTATGAAATGTGTTTATAAGAGGCCAACAATGTCAGGGACCATAGGCCACAAAACAAAATTCCCATGTGTGCAACTTCTGTAAGTGCCTCTACTCCACTGCTCTATGTGACAACGCAAATGTGATGGTATAAATGCAATGCTTTATTATAAAGGTGATTTTTTTTCTCTTATGCGTTCCTCAGAGCTCCCCATGTCACCCCTCTCTCACGCTCACTTTTTGTTCCTGGACTTCCCGATGTACAAATTAAGCACTGCTTAAGTCCAAATCTAGTAGGTGTGTGAGAAAGACGTTAGCAGTCCCAGTCAATGCAGTGAAGCGGCTTCCCTTAGTTAATCAGGTGAATCTGGCCTCTGAATGGCAGCTCATGGAGAATGAGGCCAGAGCTGGCCTAGCGTGCCAAGCCCGAGACAAAAGACTGACAGAGAAATCACACCGGATTACACTGAAAACCTGAATGCTGCTGATGAACAGTGAGAAAGGAGAGAGAGAAAAAGAGAAAGAGGGGGAGAGAGAAAGAGAGAGTGAGCAAAGGAGATATAGAGAAAGTGAAGAGAAGGGGGAATTTGAGGGGAGGAGAGAGTAAAAGCGATGGAGGGACATTTGCACAAATGTTTTTTCTTAAACTGTTTTCGCTTTGTCATTATAGAGTAATAAAGATAGATATAATAAAGATAGATAGAAATAGGGAGGGAGAGACATGGAAAGAAAATTAAGTGAGAGAAAGGAAGAGAGAGAAAAGGAGAGCAAGAAAGTAAGAGAAAAGAGGGAGGGGTTCGGTGTGTTTTTGTAGGTCAGACTTCATGGGCAAGGTCACAGGACCCTGTTCAGATCAATAGTCATCCAGGAGGATTGATGTTAGTGGATCTGTCCTGACCTCCTCTAGAACACAGAACACTACCGTGGCTCAGTGGGAACCTGGGGACCTCTGCACCCTGACGAGGATAAGCCCTCTTTGTCTGGCTACACCCCACCCTGCCCTGCTCTTCCCTACCTCCCCTCTGATGTTACATCCCACCTCACACTCCACTCTCTGCTGTTACACACCCCGCCAGAGACACACAACATCACCATTTCTCCCCTGTGCTATGAGACCGGTCACTCTCAAATCCAAAATACTAAAGTCCGCCTATAAACTCTAAGCAGCTTTCATCCAGACTGCATTGTAGAACAACCCAAAGTGAACCTAGCTGTGATAGGCCCGACAGACACTAGGCAAGCCGAGGTAAGGCAAGAGGAACTTCAAGCCTTTATTGTTGAGGTGTGTTTGACATTGTTCCTTGCTAATCGAAGGTCAAAGTATGAACTATGCATTGCATTCAGTCTGAAGAGCGAAGACAGAACAAAGGAATCAGAACACAGAGAAGAATCCCTCAGAAGAATGATGTGCCTAATAAACATGTGGGGAAACTTCTAGAACATGAACAATAATGACTCACAGTTAAATTCTTCCAGTTTTCAGAAAAAGACGTATGCATGGGAGGTAGCCTAAACTGTAGGTAGATGCCTAAACATTGAATGTGCAGCTTGTTAATTAATAGCTATAGCATGGTTTAAGTAGGTGGGAGACAGGGTGGTTTTAACATCAATAAGTGCTATGTATTCCCTCAGTCAGGAGGAAAGCCAACACAAACATGACTGTTCTAATGATTCATCACACTCTCCTTTCTTCACAGACTTGGGACTAAACTAAACTAAGTGAAGGAATGGAAGGAGGAAGGAATGGGGAGGAGGGAGGAAGGAGTGAGTGGGTGTCAAGAGATTGTGGATTTTAACTGTACAGTGAAGCGCAGCCATGAGCAGGTAAAAGAACATCAAACAGACTGTCTGCGTTCCTCACATGGCGATCACAGAGATGACGAGAGAAAGAGAGCAAAAGAGAGAGTGAAAGAGAGAGAGAGAGAGAGCTGATCACGGGGCAGGGAATGGTTCTGCCACACGCATACATGTTTTCTTCACACGCAATCCAACCTTTCCCTGTAAATACCATACCAGTACCACACCCTCCTGAGGTCAACATGAATATCTTAACGTACCACACCCTACCAAGGTTAGAGGTTTTAAATAGACCAGATAGAACCACTGTGTTAGAATGCCTCTGTGCAGCTTTCTGTCATTAAAGCCCCTATGCAGTCTTTGTCATTTATTTTCAAATCACTGTGTGTCATTTATATCACTGTGTGTTTATTTAATATATATTTTTATACAATATATATATATATATTTTTAAATAATTTATTTCCCTGACCCTCTTTTGGCCCTTGAAATGCTCCTACACGAAAAAGCATTATAATAATTTTTCACAATTTCAGTGTTATTTCAACCTCGTGTGGAAATATAATAAAAAAATAGAAAATCCCATTTTTAACTGCAACTTTTTTGACCATGGAAACTTCTCCCTCAAGCCTCTGCCTAGACCTCTGCAATGGGCTCAACCTGTTTCCTTTATACAACCTGAAGATGAATGAATACCAATGATTGTGACGAGAATTGAATAGATAATTATTGTCAATTTTAAACAGCAACCTGCTCGGCCTATATGAAATATGTATATTTTCAGTAGCAATGTGACTGTTTGAGGCTAGCAGTTATGTCAACATGGCCATCAACAACCACAAATACTAATCTTCAATCTTCCATAATCATAAGACTGTTGGCTCAACATCATTCAGCCTCATACAAATTCACGAATATGGTTTACATTCAGGGCCAAATCCCATTCCATCTCTTACGTTTGATTCTTGAGGAGGGCTGCAATGATTTCTGTGGGACAATGGATTTTTATTTTACATAACCCAGTGCCATAACGTCTGGCTTCAGTTTACCTGTGTAAACTAGCATATTGTGTCAAGGTTTCTTCAGATTCAGATTCAGAGTGTTTAATAGTCACAGGGTTCCAGGTGTGATTGCAGGGTACCGTGAAAATCTTAGGCTTTGAGCTCCAACACGCAGGACTAAGTGAAATAAAATAATGAAAATGGTAATAAAAAAACAACAATATAAATCATTAAACCATGGAGTGGGTATGGTCAGTGGGACTTAATACATTCAAGATCACATTTCATAGTACAAGACCTCAGGTATAAACAATGAATAACTGAAGGCTTAACAAACCACTCCAGTTGGGAGAGGAATATTTAACCTTGTCTTCCCATATCAAGCCCAGGGTTTTGACAGGAGAGTGAGGGAGTAAAAACACTCCTCGTGATAGGTTGTTCTCAGCTTGTCTCTGCTCCACTGGCCTCTGAGAATTAACTTTGCATTCCAAATGGCACCCTATTTCCTATGTAGTGCCCTAAATGTGATGTTATTTGGGACACGGGTGACAGTTCCACTGCCCTCTCTCAGAAGGCTATGATAGGTCACATAGCTTGCCTCACAACAAGGAAAGCTGGGAAGGAGTCCTTCATAGGGTTGCAAAAGAAGGGTATGATAGGAGGTTGGTGGCACCTTAATTTGGAAGGACAGGCTCGTGGTAATCACTGGAGCGGAATAGGTGGAATGGTATCAAATACATCAAACACAAGATTCCCAGGTGTTTGATGCCATTCCATTTACTCCGTTTTCAGTCATTATTATGAGCCGATCTCCCCTCAGCAGCCTTCACTGGAGGTTATATTACTGGAAACTTTCAAAATGTACCAGTAAAATACCAGAATATTGGTAACTTTCAAGGATTTTATGTAATCTATCACAAGACATCTAGTGGCCATTTTGGGTAGTTCAGATTATCACAGGCATCTGTAATTATATCAAATCAAATTGTATTTGTCACATGCGCCAAATACAACAGGTGTATTACAATGAAACGCTTACTTACAAGCCCTTAACTAACAATTCAGTTTTAAGAAAATACCTTAAAAAAGTTAGAAATAAAGGTAACAAATAATTAAAGAGCAGCAGTAAAAAAAAAACAATAGCAAGGCTATACACAGGGGTAGAGGTACAGAGTCAATGTGGGGGACACACGTTAGTCAAGGTAATATGTACATGTCGGTAGAGTTATTAAAATAATAATAACAGAGAGTAGTAGCAGCGTAGAAGGGGGGGGGCAATGCTAATAGTCTGGGTATCCATTTGGTTAGCTGTTCAAGAGTCTTATAGCTTGGGGGTAGAAGATGTTTAGAAGCCTCTTGGACCTAGACTTGGCGCTCCGATACCGCTTGCCGTGCGGTAGCAGAGAGAACAGTCTATGACTAGGGTGGCTGGAGTCTTTGACTATGTCAAAGGCCCTCTGTGTGGCCTTATCAAATTAAATGACATTTTTTTGCCACATGTACTGTGAAATGCTTACTACAAACAAGCCCTTAACCAAAAATGCAGCATTTTTTTAAAAGGAAGTAAGAAAATATTTGCTAAATATTCGCTTAAATTACAATTTGTATTAAAAATAACACAAGTATCACATGTAAAATATAAAATAATCAATTAAGATGATTTTAAGATTTAAAAAATAGAATGACAAAGCTGTAAAACATTATTCTAAATATAAGCTGTCAATTTAGTGAATACCATTGGTGTCTCGTTCTGACCTTAGTTCTTTTGTTATGTCTTTGTTTTAGTATGGTCAGGGCGTGCGTTGGGTGAGTTGTCTATGTTCCTTTTTCTATGTGGTGTTTTTGCGTTTGGCCTGGTATGGTTCTCAATCAGAGGCAGGTGTCGTTAGTTGTCTCTGATTGAGATTCATACTTAGGTAGCCTTTTCCCACCTGTGTGGTGTGGGTGATTGTTTTCTGTCTTTGTGTATGCCACCAGACAGGACTGTTTTGGGTTCGTTCACGGTTTTGGTCAGTGGTCTATTTCGTTATTTAAAATATGGAGACTAGCTGCGCATTGTTCCTCACCTTCTTCCACCGCCAATTGGTGTTTAATATGAGAGTTTCAGCATGAAATATCCTTTTTTAACACTTATTTATTTTACTATGTCAATATCTTTTTGTTATAAATATTTGTGTCAAACTGGTAACTTTGGTACCAAAATATATATATATATATATATATATATATATATATATATATATATATATATATATATATATATATATACCAAAGACAAGACACCAAAGATTCCAGTAACTTTGGTAAATTACCAGTAGTTTACTACTTTTGCAACCCTAGTCCTACACTACAGGGATGTGTGACCAAGTGCAAATATGAAATGGCACCCTACTTCCAATCCCTACACTCTGGCACTACTTTTTGCCAGAGAGTGGTAGAGAGTAGTGCACTATAGGGTGCCATTTTAGACGCTGACTGCGTGTAATAGCCTTTGCTATTAGTTTGAATCAGCGCTAGGTTTTAGATAATTAAACGATTGGAGAAAATTATAATTTGGGGAATGAAGAGTTTGCAATGATACCTCCTCATTAGTCCTGTCACAGGAAATAAATCAGACTGCACAACAGCCCCAGTAAACATGAAGTCCTTTGGCTGGCAGAAACCTAACAGGAAGCCACTGTCAGACCATGCGTTTCTGGTCTGAGCGGTTTTTACATACCATCAACTGTAGTCTCTCCTAATAGAATGTTACAAAAAAATCTAACATAGTACCTAGCCAGAGCACATAATATTGGGTTCTGGGTTCCAAGAGATACACTACATGGCCAAAAGTATGTGGACACCTGCTCGTCGAACATCTCATTCCAAAATCATGGGCATTAATATGGAGCTTGGCATTGCGCATGGTGATCTTAGGCTTGTGTGTAGCTGCTTGGCCATGGAAATCCATTTCATGAAGCTCCCCACAAACAGTTATTGTGCTGACGTTGCTTCCAGGGGCAGTTTGGAACTTGTTAGTGAGTGTTGCAACCGAGGACAGATCATTTTTATGTACGACTTGCTTCAGCACCTGGCGGTCCCGTTCTGTCAGTTTCCATTTCACAATAACATCACTTACAGTTGAACAGAGCATGTTGAAAAAGTGGCATCTTATGACAGTGCCAAGGTGAAAGTCACTGAGCTCTTCAGTACAGCCCATTCTACTGCCAATGTCTGTCTATGGAGATTGCATGGCTGTGTGCTCGATTTTATACACCTATCAGCAACGGATGTGGCTAAAATAACTGAATCCACTCATTTGAAGGGGTGTCCACATACTTTTGTGTATCAACAGTAATACTAAAACCATCATCACATAATGTGACCCATTGTAAAAATGCACAACACCTATAACTGATCCATGTGTGTTATTTTGTCCACCTTTATTTGCGTAAATGTTACAGAGAGACAGTAGGATGTGTCCCAAATAGCACACTATTCCCTATGTAGTGCAATACTTTTGTAAAGACAGCAGAAACACTGCAGGTGACTTCAAACACAGAAAAAACTTCCAGCCACCTGCAGAGCTCTGAACTGAACTGCTAACTCGGCTGATTACAGTTGGGATTATGTAAACGAGTTAGCTCTCCTCTCCTCTGTTCTCTTCTGTTCTCCTCTGTTCTCCTCTTCTCTCCTCTCATCTCATCTATCTGCACCCCTCCCCTCTCCTCTTAATTACAATAGTTTTAACCCAATAACTGAACACTTACCTTACATAAAAAATGTATCTTCTTCCTTAGGGAGAGAAATCAGGGAGAGCCATCTTCCAGACTTTCTGAAATAAGATTTCATAAAAAGCACACAACCTCACATGGAGGGGCTGCCTAAACAATGGAGCCTTTGAACGACATCAGAAGATCTGCCTCCATCTCTCACAATGTGATCGTTTTATAGGGTTGTCATTTGATAAAGAACTGCAAGAGCATTGAGCCAGTAACCGAAAGGTCGCTGATTCGAATCCTCGAGCCGGCAAGGTGGAAAAATATTATATTATGCCCTTGAACAAGGCAGTTAACCCCCAAACAACAACTAGTCCCCGGGCGCCAATGACGTGGACGTTGATTAGGGAAGCCCCCCGTGCCTCTCTGATTCAGAGAGGGGAAGACACATTTTGGATGAATGCAAGTGTCTCCTTTGCAGGAAATCAATCTATTCAATACATAATTGATGAATGACTTCACCCCTAATGTCTGAACTTGGTTTGAGGCAGTCAACAATGGATTCATGTTGCTTTTATTGTTACTATTTATTTTTAAATATCTGATTTGCCTCCATTGTGTGTGGTTGGCCTGGCTCTGCTGAGAATCTGTGACCATACCTGTCTATATACCTTTGAGATGTGTTTCTAGGTTCTGGGCCTGGGGCCATCAAGCCTCTCATTGGGAGTGGGTGTATAGGGGGCGGGTAGTGGGAATGTGCATCCCTTTGGGTCCCTGGAACCAGGAGTGAGAAGCACTGCCTTTGAACAATGTCCATGACCTTGAATGTACCTGACCCTCTGACCTATCTAAATGTATGTACGTGTAACTGTATGAAGAAATCTAAAATGGTAAATCCTGAAATGTTGTAATAACTTGAAATATGAAATATGAAAACTGGGAAAAAACTTAATGACTAATTGTATCAACAACAAAAAAGAGAAGGGATTGATAGCAGAGGAGGGAAGGCAGGAAACCCTTCGATGTTCTTTAACATCACCAGATAAGGGTTTTAGAATAGTTTTCATGGTCATTTCATAACAGAGTTTATAGGTAAAGTAGAGGGCCTTGCTTTAGAGTCAAAGTGGTGATTTGAGAGAAGGCAAGAGGAGAGACGTTGTGCTCAACACCATGACCTCTGAATCATATGACTGACGTTCAGCGCCGCCTGAGGGTTCAGCCGACACCCCCCCCTGATCCCCCGGCGTACAACCACACACCCACTTTAACACACATTAAACTAAACCCATCAAACAATTTTCAAGAAGGAATGAATGGGAATGTTCATATTTTTTGGGACAAAATTCAATTATACTATTCAGAAGCTGATCAGAGAAGACAGCTTTTCCTTTGATCGTGTAGTTAATCAGTCCAGCCAGACTATTTCCAATAGAGTTCTTGTTTACATTCAACACCATGCTGTCTGACAAGTTATTACTATGTTAACTGTCATAATCATCCTCCTCCAAACCTCAAAGGCTTACTCTTAAATATCCTGTTGAATTATAACAGAGAGGAGGACCAGCCTGCCTGGGACATAATGAAAGTATGAAACATAACCCAGCAGTAAGAAGCAGTAAGAGTAGCAAGATCACGAGACCAGAAAGGTTTGAGAAACGCTGGAGGCATCAACAGCAGTGTTACCAAGAAGACTAGCATTCGTCAGGAGTCACACAGGGGTTGTTTCCCCTTTATGTGACGTGTTCTACCCCTGTACTGAATACCAGGGAAGTGAACCCATGACTAACACTAATCTACACACAAAGCAGCGTGCTATCTGCTAGCTAGCCAAAAGCAACTTTATTTTAGTTCTCATGGAGGGTGACGACACTGCACTGTGGGATACCTACTTATCATCTGCTACATTTATGTGGTTCTACTGTACCTCCATTGCACTCTCAGTGTCTGGACCAAGGGATAGTGGCTCAGGTGTCTCTGTCTGTCTTCATGGTAGGAAATTGTGCCACAACAACACAGGTTTCATATAGTTCAGTGTCATACAGCAGCATAGTAGAGATTGAATCACGTCAGTGACAGTGTGGGGGAAGTGGTGTGATCCAATCACGACCAATGTTTCTGAACTAAATTGTCCACACACACACACACAAACACACACACACACGAGCTGTAATGTAATATGACTGCTGGATCTGCAGTGACAGTCAGAAGAGGGTGTTGGAATGAGGATAGACTTTCTAGTATTTTCTTTTCCTCAGCCACACATAACATCAGACACTGACTGACTGCACTAGGAGAACCCATCTCTGCCGTAAAGCAGCTTGGCAGGGATTTTGTTGACGCAGTTTCACTGCACATTCTCACTCACAGTCGCAGAGGGAGGGAGATAGGAGAGAGGGAGAGAGTCTCAGTGTGTGTGTGTTCTATTCTCTCTCCACCTGCTACCAGAGATCCATTACCAGGCAATCCCACAAATCAAATCAAAGTTTATTTGTCACGTTCGCTGAATACAACAGGTGTAGTAGACCTTACAGTGAAATGCTTACTTACAGGCTCTAACTAATAGTGCGGAGAAAAAAAGTATGTGTGTGTGTGTGTGTAGGTAAGTAAAGACATAAAACAACAGTAGAAAGAGATTTGAAAATAACAGTAGCAAGGCTATATACCTACACCAGTTAGTCAGGCTTATTGAGGTAGTATGTACATGTAGATATGGTTAAAGTGACTATGCATATATGATGAACAGAGAGTAGCAGTCGCGTAAAAAGAGGGGTTGGCTGGTGGTGGGACACAATGCAGATAGCCTGGTTAGCGGGAGCACTGGTTGGTCGGGCCAATTGAGGTAGTATGTACATGGATGTATAGTTAAAGTGACTTTGCATATAAGATAAACAGAGAGTAGTAGCAGCATAAAAGAGGGGTTGGGGGGGGCACACAATGCTAATAGTCCGGGTAGCCATTTGATTACCTGTTCAGGAGTCTTATGGCTTGGGGGCTAAAAACTGTTGAGAAGCATTTTTGTCCTAGACTTGGCACTCCGGTACCGCTTGCCATGTGGTAGTAGAGAGAACAGTCTATGACTGATGTGGCTGGGGTCTTTGACAATTTTCAGGGCCTTCCTCTGACACCGCCTGGTGTAGAGGTCCAGGATGGCAGGTAGCTTTCGGAGGCCGAGTAATTGCCGTACCAGGCAGTGATGCAACCAGTCAGGATGTTCTCGATGTTGCAGCTGTAGCTTTTGAGGATCTCAGGACACATGACAAATATTTTTAGTTTCCTGAGGGGGAATAGGCTTTGTCGTGCCCTCTTCACAACTGTCTTGGTGTATTTGGAACATTCGATTTTGTTGTTGATGTGGACACCAAGGAATTTGAAGCTCTCAACCTGCTCCACTACAGCCCAGTCAATGTGAATGGGGACGTGCTCGGTGCTCCTTTTCCTGTAGTCCACAATCATCTCCTTAGTCTTGGTTACGTTGAGGGATAGGTTGTTATTCTGGCACCAGGAGGTCTCTGACCTCCTCCCTATAGGCTGTCTCGTCATTGTCGGTGATCAGGCCTACCACTGTTGTGTCGTCAGCAAACTTCATGATGGTGTTGGAGTCGTGCCTGGCCATGCAGTCATGGGTGAACAGGGAGTACAGGAGGGGACTGAGCACGCACCCCTGGGGAGCTCCAGTGTTGAGGATCAGCGTGGCAGATGTGTTGCTACCTACCCTCACCACCTGGGGGCAGCCCATCAGGAAGTCCAGGATCCAGTTGCAGAGGGAGGTGTTTAGTCCCAGGTTCCTTAGCTAAGTGATGAGCTTTGAGGGTACTTTGGTGTTGAACGCTGAGCTGTAGTCAATGAATAGCATTCTCACATAAGTGTTCCTTTTGTCCAGGTGGGAAAGGGCAGTGTGAAGTGCAATAGAGATTGCATCATCTGTGGATCTATTTGGGCGGTATTCGAATTGAATTGGGTCTAGGGTTTCTGGGATGATGGTGTTGATGTGAGCCGTTACCAGCCTTTCAAAGCACTTCATGGCTACGGACGTGAGTGCCACAGGTCTGTAGTCATTTAGGCAGATTGCCTTTGTCTTGGGCACAGGGACTATGGTGGTCTGCTTGAAGCATGTTGGTATTACAGACTCAATCAGGGACATGTTGAAAATGTCAGTGAAGACACCTGCCAGTTGGTCAGCACATGCCCAGAGCACACTTCCTGGTAATCCATCTGGCTCCGCAGCCTTGTGAATGTTGACCTGTTTAAAGGTCTTACTCCCGTCGGCTACGGAGAGCGTGATCACACAGTCGTCTGGAACAGCTGATGCTCTCATGCATGCCTCCGTGTTGCTTGCCTCGAAGCGAGCATAGAAGTGATTTAGCTTGTCTGGTAGGCTCGTGTCACTGGGCAGCTCACGGCTGTGCTTCCCTTTGTAGTCTGTAATGGTTTGCAAGCCCTGCCACATCCGATGAGCGTCGGAGGCGGTGTGGTATGATTCAATCTTAGCCCTGTATTGACGCTTTGCCTGTTTGATGGTTCGTCGCAGGGCATAGCGGGATTTCTTGTAAGCTTCCGGGTTAGAGTCCCACACCTTGAAAGTGGCAGCTCTACCCTTTATCTCTGTGCGAATGTTGCCTGTAATCCATGGCTTCTGGTTGGGGTATGTATGTACAGTCACTGTGGGGATGACGTCCTCAATGCACTTATTGATAAAGCCAGTGTTTTAATTTATGCTTGTAAGCAGGAATCAGTAGGATAGAGTTGTGGTCGGATTTACCAAATGGAGGACGAGGGAGAGCTCTGTACGCATCTCTGTGTCTGGAGTACAGGTTATCAAGAATTTTTTTCCCTCTGGTTGCACATTTTACATGTTGATAGAGATTTGGTAGAACTGATTTAAGTTTCCCTGCATAAAGTCTCCGGCCACTTGGAGCACCGCCTCTGGGTGAGTGGTTTCCTGTTTGCTTATTTCCTTATACAGCTGTCTGAGTGCGGTCTTAGTGCCAGCATCTGTCTGTGGTGGTAAATAAACAGCCACGAAAAGTATAGCTGAGGACTCTCTAGGCAAGCAGTGTGGCCTGCAATTTATCATAATATACTCTACTTCAGACAAGCAAAATCTAGAGACTTCCTTAGATTTCGTGCACCAGCTGTTGTTTACAAATATGCGCAGACCGCCCCCCCTCGTCTGTGCTGTTCTGTCCTTCCGGTGCAGCGTGTATCCCGCTAGCTGAATATCCATGTCGTCATTCAGCCACGATTCCGTGAAACATAGGATATTACAGTTTTTGATGTCCCGTTGGTAGGATATTTGTGATCGTACCTCGTCTAGTTTATTGTCCAGTGATTTTGCACGTTGGCGAGTAATATTGACAGGAACGGCAGCTTTCCTAGTTGTCTTCTGCGGTTCCAGACGAGGCATCCGGCTCTTCTTCCTCTGCGACGCTTCCTCTTGCGAATAATTGGATGTCTGTCCTGTGGGGTGTTTGGAGAATATCGTGTGAGTCCTGCTTGCTGCTGTTGTTGTTGTTGTAGAAAAAATCTTTGTCTAATCCGAGGTGAGAGATCTCTGTCCTGATATCTAGAAGCTCTTTGTCTAATCCGAGGTGAGTGATCTCTGTCCTGATATCTAGAAGCTCTTTGTCTAATCCGAGGTGAGTGATCTCTGTCCTGATATCCAGAAGCTCTTTGTCTAATCCGAGGTGAGTGATCTCTGTCCTGATATCTAGAAGCTCTTTGTCTAATCCGAGGTGAGTGATCTCTGTCCTGATATCTAGAAGCTCTTTTATGCCTTAAGATACGGTAGCAGAAACATTATGTACAAAATAATTTACAAATATCGCGAAAAAGCCCCACATAAGAGCACAATTGGTTAGGAGACCATAAAACGGCGGCCATCTCCTCCGGTGCCATTTTCAGGACTCCCAAAGTTCCACCCCACTGAAGACAGATTATTGGTGTTCAACAATACATTTAGCCCACCCTGAATACATGCAAGACACAGAGTAAACTGCAGTCATGTAGGACATTGATGGGAAATCGTTTCCTCATATCATGTGCTCTAATACTACTAGCCTCGCGGTAATGATGATGACGTACTAACACAAAAATATGCTAGCTAGACACATCACCTGATACACAGAGAACAATAGCTATTGCTCCACTTGAGCAGTAACCTCCCCAGGCTGTGCTCGAGACTACTTGAACAGCACTGCTGTTTGCCCCTGAGAGGATAAATAAAATTGTATTGAATGGAATTGAACTATTCCCATCACCATATCAGCTGGAGGAAGAGGCTGAGAAGAGGTTGCTGGGAAGGTAAATTACAATATAGCGCTCTAATTAGCCCTTTAGATGTCATCCAGAGCCAACATCAAAGGGGAGAGCTCGCATGGTGACATTCATTTCGCCAGCCCAGTCAGTCAGACCAGCTGAGAGCCTAGAGAGTCTGTAGTCTATCTATCACTGATCACTATCACTGATCTCCAAATAGACTCCATCATCGCTCCTGTTAGGACTTCGTTCTAGGTGTTATGATATACAGTGCCTTGCGAAAGTATTCGGCCCCCTTGAACTTTGTGACCTTTTGCCACATTTCAAGATTCAAACATAAAGATATAAAACTGTATTTTTTTGTGAAGAATCAACAACAAGTGGGACACAATCATGAAGTGGAACGACATTTATTGGATATTTCAAACTTTTTTAACAAATCAAAAACGGAAAAATTGGGCGTGCAAAATTATTCAGCCCCCTTAAGTTAATACTTTGTAGCGCCACCTTTTGCTGCGATTACAGCTGTAAGTCGCTTGGGGTATGTCTCTATCAGTTTTGCACATCGAGAGACCGAAATGTTTTCCCATTCCTCCTCGCAAAACAGCTTGAGCTCAGTGAGGTTGGATGGAGAGCATTTGTGAACAGCAGTTTTCAGTTCTTTCCACAGATTCTCGATTGGATTCAGGTCTGGACTTTGACTTGGCCATTCTAACACCTGGATATGTTTATTTTTGAACCATTCCATTGTAGATTTTGCTTTATGTTTTGGATCATTGTCTTGTTGGAAGACAAATCTCCGTCCCAGTCTCAGGTCTTTTGCAGACTCCATCAGGTTTTCTTCCAGAATGGTCCTGTATTTGGCTCCATCCATCTTCCCATCAATTTTAACCATTTCCCTGTCCCTGCTGAAGAAAAGCAGGCCCAAACCATGATGCTGCCACCACCATGTTTGACAGTGGGTATGGTGTGTTCAGGGTGATGAGCTGTGTTGCTTTTACGCCAAACATAACGTTTTGCATTGTTGCCAAAAAGTTAAATTTTGGTTTCATCTGACCAGCGCACCTTCTTCCACATGTTTGGTGTGTCTCCCAGGTGGCTTGTGGCAAACTTTAAACAACACTTTTTTATATCTTTAAGAAATGGCTTTCTTCTTGCCACTCTTCCATAAAGGTCAGATTTGTGCAATATACGACTGATTGTTGTCCTATGGAAAGAGTCTCCCACCTCAGCTTTAGATATCTGCAGTTCATCCAGAGTGATCATGGGCCTCTTGGCTGCATCTCTGATCAGTCTTCTCCTTGTATGAGCTGAAAGTTTAGAGGGACGGCCAGGTCTTGGTAGATTTGCAGTGGTCTGATACTCTTTTCATTTCAATATTATCGCTTGTACAGTGCTTCTTGGGATGTTTAAAGCTTGGGAAATATTTTTGTACCCAAATCCGGCTTTAAACTTCTTCACAACAGTATCTCGGACCTGCCTGGTGTGTTCCTTGTTCTTCATGATGCTCTCTGCGCTTTTAACGGACCTCTGAGACTATCACAGTGCAGGTGCATTTATACGGAGACTTGATTACACACAGGTGGATTGTATTTATCATCATTAGTCATTTAGGTCAACATTGGATCATTCAGAGATCCTCACTGAACTTCTGGAGAGAGTTTGCTGCAATGAAAGTAAAGGGGCTGAATAATTTTGCACGCCCAATTTTTCAGTTTTTGATTTGTTAAAAAAGTTTGAAATATCCAATAAATGTCGTTCCACTTCATGATTGTGTCCCACTTGTTGTTGATTCTTCACAAAAAAATACAGTTTTAAATCTTTATGTTTGAAGCCTGAAATGTGGCAAAAGGTCGCAAAGTTCAAGGGGGCCGAATACTTTCGCAAGGCACTGTATATATTTTCAGATGTTCTTGTTTTAGTTAATGATTGCTAGTGTATTTGAAACTGCCTCACTGTCAATGACAGTCCCATGTTACACATAGCGTAGGTGTGGTCATATCCATTCTCTCCAGTCTAACCTCTGAGCTAGATGCTGTGAATGAGGTGTGCACTGCACAGACAGTATGGTAAAGCACTAGTGAAACCACCACCACAATGCCCCTGGCAGCAGGTTGAGTGTCAGGCATGTCATCAAGCAGGATTAACACGCCCTATGCTTGTACAGATAGTATCCATCCACCACTGTGACTGTTGCCGGCCCGGTTTTGCCAGGTAGAATTCCATTGGAACACGGTCGGCCCTCCTGCTCAACATCTTTCTTTCGTATTATTACAGATATCTTCCCAGAAACAAGGAAGTCAGAAACATGCCACTCACCTCTGTTGATGTGGCTGGGATGGATTTACCTGTGGAGACACAGAGGAAAGTTGTGGTCAACAGGGAATTTATGACTAAAGCAAAGCATCTTAAAATACATTGGCTTGGTTATGACCTGGATGTGAAACTATCTGTGACTGAGAAGTGCTTATACAAACATGATGAACTCTCAGAGCTACAATAAGACGTTAACAACTGGCCCAACCAACTCAGCCTTTCAGGTCAAAAGAGAGCATGTATTGTTTTATACTAAACCTTTACTGTAACTAAAACAGAGGCCACAATTCAATCAATTGCAGGTCAATTAAAATGTGAAAATCATGCCGCTGGGTCAATGTTTCTGTACACTGTATCTGAAAGACAGATGTATTTATGTGTTGATAATCCAATATGACAATGTCTGCAGAGGAAACAGCATGTAAGGTGTGAGTTTTAACATGGTTAACAGGATCACCTCAGATTCAGCCTGAACATTCTTATTGAACTTGCAGTGTGTTTTCCCCCTATATCTGTATTATTGATTTCAACTGGGCCTAATATGTTATGAGATACTGTACAGTCGTGGCCAAAAGTTTTGAGAATGACACGAATATTAATTTTCAAAGTCTGCTGCCTCAGTTTGTATGATGGCAATTTGCATATACTTCAGTTATGAAGAGTGATCAGATGAATTGCAAGTAATTGCAAAGTCCCTCTTTGCCATGCTAATGAACTGAATCCCCCAAAAACATTTCCACTGCATTTCAGCCTTGCCACAAAATGACCAGCTGACATCATGTCAGTGATTCTCTCGTTAACACAGGTGTGAGTGTTGACGAGGACAAGGCTGGAGATTACTCTGTCATGCTGATTGAGTTCGAATAACAGACTGGAAGCTTCAAAAGGAGGGTGGTGCTTGGAATCATTGTTCATCCTCTGTCAACCATGGTTACCTACAAGGAAACACGTCGTCATCATTGCTTTGCACAAAAAGGGCTTCAAAGGCAAGGATATTGCTGCCAGTAAGATTGCACCTAAATCAACCATTTATCGGATCATCAAGAACTTCAAGGAGAGTGGCTCAATTGTTGTGAAGAAGGCTCCAGGGCGCCCAAGAAAGTCCAGCAAGCGCCAGGACCGTCTCCTAAAGTTGATTCAGCTACGGGATCGGGGCACCACCAGTACAGAGCTTGCTCAGGAATAGCAGCAGGCAGGTGTGAGTGCATCTGCACGCACAGTGAGGTGAAGACTTTTGGAGGATGGCCTGGTGTCAAGAAGGGCAGTAAAGAAGACACTTAATTCCAGGAAAAACATCAGGGACAGACTGATATTCTGCAAAAGGTATAGGGATTGGACTGCTGAGGACTGGGGTAAAGTCATTTTCTCTGATGATTCCCATTTCCGATTGCTGATGAATCCCCTTTCCGGATTGCATCCGGAAAAAAGCTTGTTCAGAGAAAACAAGGTGAGAACTACCATCAGTCCTGTGTCATGCCAACAGTAAAGCATCCTGAGACCATTCATGTGTGGGGTTGCTTCTCAGCCAAGGGTGTGGGCTCACTCACAATTTTGCCTAAGAACACAGCCATGAATTAAGAATGGTACCAACACATCCTACGAGAGCAACTTCTCCCAACCATCCAGGAACAGTTTGGTGACGAACAATGCCTTCTCCAGCATGATGGAGCACCTTGCCATAAGGCAAAAGTGATAACTGAGTGGCTCAGGGAACAAAACATCGATATTTTGGGTCCATGGCCAGGAAACTCCCCAGACCTTAATCCCATTGAGAACTTGTGGTCAATCCTCAAGAGGCAGGTGGACAAACAAAACACCACAAATTCAGACAAACTCCAAGCATTGATTATGCAAGAATGTGCTGCCATCAGTCAGGATGTGGCCCAGAAGTTAATTGACATCATGCCAGGGCGGATTGCAGAAGTCTTGAAAAAGAAAAAGAACACTGCAAATATTGACATATATTGACGTATATGAAATGCATGTAATTACACTTCAGTATTCCATAGTAACATCTGACAAAAATATCTAAAGACACTGAAGCAGCAAACTTTGTGCAAATTAATATTTGTGTCATTCTCAAAACTTTTGGCCAAGACTGTATGCATTTAGGTCTCGCACATGAACCACCCCTGGGCGGCTGACTGCAGTTGCCTTGGCAACTCTCTGGTAACTCAAACGCCGATCAGCCCGAGTCAGAAGGTCGACGAGCAACAAAGGCTCCGGGATGGAGTCACTAACTGGCCATCAGCCATGAAGATAATCTGCTCAGTCAAACAAGGTTATTATTATCAGACTGTCATAAAATGAAAGCTGTTTAATCAAGTGAGGCAGAACCACCATCTTGAGTAAAATAGGTAAAGTATAACACAAGTGCATTATAACATAAATTGACTACCATGAGGGCTAACCTTGCCTATATGCTGTAGCACAGTAGATAATAGGGCCAGAATTCTTTATAGGATCGTAAACCTGACCAGAAAAAAACAGGGTCCATGGAAGAAGAAAAAGAGGAAGATATAGGAATGTGTCTTTAAGACAACATCATTAACTGGGTCACAGTCAATGAAAGCAGTAGTTCATTCTCACCACTTGGTTGGTGGCTACTACTGATGACACCCTGTCTCTGTCTCTCTCGCTGCCTCTGCCTCTGCCAGTCAGTCTCTGGTACTACCTCTGCCAGTCAGTCACTGCCTCGGCATCTATCTCTGCCAGTCAGTCTCTGTTACTGCCTCTGCCAGTCAGTCACTGCCTCGGCCTCTACCTCTGCCAGTCAGTCAATGGCCCTGTCTCTGCCTTTGCCTGCATACACACAGCTAAAATGAATCAATACATTTCATTCAAGAAGCCTCTGGGTTAGGCCTAAATGTTCCTCCAAGCCACCATGTCATCGTCATGAAATGTTTATTAACTTCAATAACGTGACCAAGCAGATTCTTTTTTGATGACCCTCTCCACATACACAATGACAAGCTCTATTGTAACATCCTGCAAAACAACATGTTCAAATCATTTGCTTGTGACTGCCCCATTCATTGATGAGAAAAAACAAGATGGAGGTCTAATATTTCTGGACGTCAACAGCCCAACAGAACTACTCACAACCATTGTCCTTGAATCAGTGACTAAACCAATGGTCCTTATTTTCAAATCCAATTTATTTTATAAAGCCTGTTTTACATCAGCAGTTGCCACAAAGTGCTATACAGATACCCAGCCTAAAACCCCAAAGAGGAAGCAATGCAGATACAGAAAGAAGCAGTGGCTAGGAAACACTCCCTAGAATGGCAGGAACCTAGGAAGAAACCTAGAGGAACCAGGCTTATTTTGACACTCAAAGTAAGACAAAACAACTTGCTTTTGTTACTGCCATGCAGGAAACAGACAACGGACAAATCCTGATATTCTCACACAAACTGGCTTCATCAATGAGGGAAAGAAATCTGATACAGAGACCTGGAAGATGATCAAAACAAGGCCTCAGACACACAGAGAGTGGAGGAAATCACTTTCCCTTTCCACTGTGCAAGCGCGCTCTCTCTCTCTCTCTCTCTCTCTCTCTCATCAGGGAGCTACGGCATGACAATCTAAACAACAGCGAGGCCACAGTAAACATTATGATAAATGCAATCAATCAGGAAACTTGGAAACTTGAATAAGAGTAGCTACATTTTGAGAGTAGCTACTGTTTGGTCAGTGACAAATTGTGGGTCAGTGACAAATTGGTTGGAAGAAGGCTCTCTCTCAGTTTTTCTTTCTGTATGCCTGTCTGTCTGTCTGTCTGTCTGTCTCTGAACACAGCTGGCATGGCTGATATGCCTTGGGGGAGACCCCTTGAACTGTAGCACAGTTAACCAGACATCAGAGTGGTCAGTCCTTCTGAGAATCCATCAAATATGGAAATCACGTAACAAATCAGCGTAGAAAGATATTATAATGGATTTAAGGCACTAGAAAAAGAAAGGCGCCGCAAGAATAAAGTTAACCTATCTACATTAACTCAACAGATAATTAGCTTTAGTCATATTAATGTAATAATCACAGATGAATAAAGTGCAATAACACACATGATGATACCACATTCAACAACAGCATTGCCTGTAGAGTAGCCATCCGCAGACCAGTAGCAAACCATGCAAAACCTCCCATCCCCAATTACTATTACTGAGTTACTAACACACTGCCAGGCACATCAAATAAAATACAGTAAACCACATATTCCACCCTTACTATGCACAGTCCGTTCATTAATGCCAAAACAGTCCCGTGTGTCTCAGCTGGTAGAGGATGGTGCTAACAACGCCAGAGATGTGGGTTTTCATTCCCACTGGGGACCAGTAGGAAAAAGTAGGAAAATGTACACACATATTAAGTCACTCTGGATAAGAGTGTCTGCTAAATGACTCAAATGTAAATGTAAAAAAGCTGATTAAGCATGGAGTACTTTGAGTCCAAAGCCAATAAGCCATCAAATTGACTCAGCACACATTGACTCAAGGTGTGTAACTGAGTAAGAGCTAGGGTACAGCTTCCCTGTGACACCATGGGTAAATAAACAAAGACATATTGGGTGAAATAGAGCCTGTATCTGGGAATCTGATTACAGGATACTAGCGAGGAGGAAGACCGACAAGAACTCTCCACGTGCAAGACAAGACACATTACTTGTAATTCCTAGTCACTTTTACAGGTAGCCTGATGACTCACAGTAAATTATTTTTTTGCTCTGTTGTTTGCTACATACTTTAGTCTGAGTCTGTCATCATTGAAATTGTTTGTGGTGACAAGGGGCGTTGTACAAAACAAAGTCATCAGCGATTGGATCATCTTTAACCAATTACATTTGACATTTTAGTCATTTAGCAGACGCTCTTATCCAGAGCGACTTACAGGAGCAATTAGGGTTACGTGCCTTGCTCAAGGGCACGTCAACATATTTTTCAGCTAGTCAGCTTGAAAACCTTTCGGTTACTGGCCCACCAGTCTTAACCGCTACGCTACCCGCTGCCCTATCAGAGTATGAAAGCTAATGGCACATTTTTAAACCACAGTTTTACCCATGTTTGTTCTGGCTTTGGCCCAACCCATTGGTTCTAGACCAATCAGACGGCCCCGAGTGTGTTCGCATTCGCATAACCTAACGTAGCAGGCGTAAAATGAACACCTGAAACTAGATCCCTTACATACTGAACTTGAGAGAAGAAGGGAATAAAACTGTCGGGGAGGTTATTTTCTGCACTGTTCAACCAATCCAGTAAATGTGGAGGAGTTAAGATGATGTTGCCTTGTTAACATCACAGCCTCTCTTTCTGTTTCCCCTGAAAACCGGAACTTCCTGTTGTTGGGGTCTCGACAGAGGCTAGGTGACGGGTCGGGGACTCAGATCCAGACTCTCTGCGGAGAAGAAACTAATGCCCGTGGGTGTGGCGTAGCGTTTGGCCAGAGCAAGGAGAATGGGTATTCAAGCAGTTTCAAAGGCACACCCAGACTACACACGTTTTTGCTGTGTCATATCAGGTGTAACACAAGACAATGTCAACAGTTTAGCTGGGCCCCAGCTGTTAAGGCATAAGTCCATTGATGACTACAGTGATGATGATGATGATGATGATGATGATGATGATGATGATGATGATGATGATGATGATGATGTGGCTTGGGGCCATCATACAGTCATACCATTGGTTGAGGGTCTTTGTGGCAATGAAAACACTCCATAAAGAAAAGTCTACAAAAATAAATTTTAAAAGGTTGATAAGGGGCCACATCCACCACCACCCACCGTACAGTATAGTGGATTCGGAAAGTATACAGACCCCTTGACTTTTCCAAATTTTGTTACGTTACAGCCTTGTTTTAAAATTGATGAAATAGTCCCCCCCCCTTATCACTCTACACACAGTACCCCACAATGACAAAGCAAAGTTTTTAGAAATTTTTGCAAATGTATACAACAAAAAAAACAAATGAGTCTTCTTGGGTATGAACGCTACAAGCTTGGCACACTTGTATTTGGGGAGTTTCTCTCATTCTTCTATGCAGATCCTCGCAAGCTCTGTCAGGTTGGATGGAGAGCTGTCACGACGCCATTCCTACGTTGTCTTGGCTCTGTGCTTAGGGTCATTGTCGTGTTGGAAGGTGAACCTTCGCCCCAGTCTGAGGTCCTGTGCACTCTGGAGCAGGTTTTCATCAAGGATCTCTCTGTACTTTATTCTGTTCATCTTTCTCTCGATCCTGACTAGTCTCCCAGTCCCTGCCCCTGAAAAACATCCCCACAGTATGATGCTGCCATCATCATGCTTCACTGTAAGGGATGGTGCCAGGTTTCTTCCAGATGTGATGCTTGGCATTCAGGCCAAAGAGATCAATCTTGGTTTCATCAGACCAGACAATCTTGTTTCTCATGGTCTGAGAGTCCTTTAGGTGCCTTTTGGCAAACTCCAAGTGGGCTGTCATGTGCCTTTTACTGAGAAGTGGCTTCAGTCTGGCCACTCTACCATAAAGGCCTGATTGAAGTGCTGCAGAGATGGTTGTCCTTCTGGAAGGTTCTCTCATCTTCACAGAGGAACGCTGGAGCCCTGTCAGAGTGACCATCGGGTTCTTGGTCACCTCCCTGACCAAGGCCCTTCTCCTCCTATTGCTCCGTTTGGCCAGGCAGCCAGCTCTAGAAAGAGTCTGGTTGGTTCCAAACTTCTTCCATTTAAGAATTATGGTTGGCCACTGTGTTCTTCAATACTACATAAATTGGTTTGATACCCTTCCCCAGATCTGTGCATCAACACAATCCTGTCTCGGGGCTCTAAGGACAATTCCTTCAACCTCATGGCTTGGTTTTTTCTCTGACATGCACTGTCAACTGTGGGACCTTATATAGATAGGTGTGTGCCTTTCCAAATCATGTCAAATCAATTGAATTTACCACAGGTGGAATCCAATCAAGTTGTAGAAACATCTCAAGGATGATCAATGGAAACAGGATGATCCTGAGCTCAATTTCGAGTCTCATAGCAAAGGGTCCGAATACTGATGTAAATAAGGTATTTTTGTTTTTCATTTGTAATACATTTGCAAAAATTTCTAAAAACCTGTTTTCACTTTTTCATTATGGGGTATTATGTGTAGATTGATGAGGACATGTATTTATTTAATCCATTTTAAAATAAGGCTCTAACATAACGAAATGTGGAAAAGGTGAAGGGGTCTGAATACTTTCCCGAATGCACTGTGTGTCACTCTGGGCAGCAACAAATTGTGCCATGGAAATATGCTCTGTTTTTTTTTATCCCAGTAAGCTATTTCATGGAGTGTGGATGATGAACATGAACATGTGATGTGCGAGGGGAAAAAACAACAACGGCTGGGCCAGCTAACTAAATGCAATAGCCAACAATTGGAAAGCATGACATATGAATCTATCAGTCGGTATCCAGCTGCCTTGTTGACCTAGGTTCTACATTAATTCAACATTATTACATATTTTCTCATTCTAGGAATAGGTCATATTACCAATGTGTTGGCGAAAGGAAAATAAAACTGCCAGAAAAAATCATGAACGCATTGCAGACATCATCATTACATAATTATTGTACCTACCATCACAGCCTTCATATTGTACTTTGACAGCTCCGTCTTTCTGAATCCTCACATCCTGTGGTCCCTCAATCCTTTTCGGAGTATCCACCACTGATGCACCGGCAGCTGGGCCAGAATTCCTCCTATGTCCCTGAGCCAGGTTTACGCAGCATTGGTAACACACTGCCCAAGCCTGCTCTTCATTTATCGGTTGGCTGTAGAGCATTAAAATCTCCTCTAAAGACAGTTCACTTCCCACTCTTTCCTCCATTCCGTCCATTTTTGCCATCCCGGGATACAGCGTCGCATCTCGCTGGACCGCAGCAGGGCCGATCAGCTCTCCGTTCTCCTCGTCCGCATCTCGCCGCTTGGCCATCCTTTCATTCTATCGACCGAGAAAGGCCGGGGTGGACACGAATAAACCTGGAGCCGCAGATGAACAAACGATCCGGGCAGCCTGAAGACATCGGGAGATGCGGTTCCTTCTCCCTCGCAACAGCAGCACCACCACGGACAGTGATTATTATTTCCCCCGCCTTGCAGTGTTTTCGTATGGGTACCAGTCATATGACGGATTGTTTGCATGGTCTGAACGCCTGTCAGGTTTCGGGCGACTTCAGAGGAATGCATACATAGGTGACATGCGCAGCTAGAGGACTTTATTTCCCACTTTCCCTGTTATTTTGTGCCATCTGCTGTCCAATTTGATAGACCACAACCTATGTGAATACATTAGGCAATGTGTAGGCTACTCTGGCAATGATGTTATGCACTCAAACAAATACTATTTCTCAATGATGGGTTTGGGAGCACATTTCTATTCATATTGAATTCCTCATTAATGTTTGAAGGCAGGGATTTCTTAGGGTTACCTACATTCCTACTTCTCTATGGAGGAACTTCCTCTAACTACCCTTCCCTTAGTTCTGCAGAGGCCAAGCATGACTCACTCTCTTTCTCCCACACAACTGTAAACGTGGATGATTCCTGCAGGGCCTGGCCATTCATTGTAATATGTTGTCAATATGTAATGTTTACAACCTTGCCTACCGATATAGCCTACCAACACAGACAAACGCTAACCCCAATCACAGACAAAACAGACCATTTTCTTCATATTGACTGTTTTATCTATTCATAGCATACATAATGCGTACACATACATATATATCTCTTTTAACATCAAATATACACAACATGAGAACACACAAATATAGCATCTTTGTAACACTATTTGTTGCCAAGGTGAACCAATACCTCATGAACATGTACCAGATATGCTTGGACGTGCAGGTAAATTAACACATTGGTCACATACACAAGTATCTATGAATAGTGTCACTCAAAGATGTAGCTATCAATATGCACAACACAGACGTGGAATGATTGAAAATACATAAACTACCAGAAATAAATATTTAGAGATCTTATTCGTTTCAGCACATAAAGGCCCAATGCAGCCGGTTTATTGCAACATCAAATCCTTTCTGGGTACCAATTAAATAGTGAGTTTTTTCAATTAAAATTTTCAAAAAGTAACAACAAAAAAATAGCATTTTAACAAGAGCAATTTCTCAAGCAAGAATATGACTAGGACTGTTTTGGATTGGGGATGGAAAAACTGAAAACTAGCTGTTATTGGCAGAGAGGTTTGGAACACTCTCATATTGGTTTATTCATTAATTTGTCACCAGTCACGCCAAAACAGGCTAAAATGGCCTTATTCCACAATATCGTTCCACCCTCAGTGTGGAAATATATATAAAACACAGGAAAATCAAACACAGAAAAATCAGTTGACTGCACTGGGCCTTTAAATACAGTGTACTTTGATTATGCTGTTTTACAAAAAATATGTAAACAAACCAACAAAATAAACATCAAGCCATTGTTTGTCCTCAGTTTGTACAGATTGAGGGGGTCACTAAGTGCTTTAAACCACAAGGAATGAGCATGCACATCTGAGGAGAGCAATGATAAACAGCATCACCCAGACATGAGGAGAGCAAAGGAGAGGACGATTAGAGAGGAGAGGAAATAGCAGAGCAGAGAAAGGAGAAAATAGCAAGACTGGGAGAAAGATTTACGGGAAAACACAAGTTAGTGCGTACTCAGCATAAAGACAGAACAGAGGGGTCAGGTACAGTGAAAATCTATTTAAAGTCCAGCAGGTTGCAGTCTATCTTGTAGTAAACATAAGGGTAGTACTCCTGCTGGCTCAGGTTCAGACCAGGGATATCCATGGCAGACTACAAGGGAATAAAGAAACAGAGACCATTAGCTTACATGGTAAGTAACGTCAGGGATAATGTGGTTGTCTAACAGGTCTGCTGAACCAGACCATATCACATTTAGCTAATGTGCCAGATTTTCTAATATACAACATGTGTTTGGCATCGCAATGCCCCATTACTACAAAGATGGAACAAGTATTCATCTGGACACACCGGGTATATATATCACGTCTAATTACTCACATCGATGACAGCTGCAGCGCTGCTGTCCAGGTGTTTGTATAGGTCATTGAGAACCTCCCTCAGTTTCTTCATGTTCTTCTTGTTGGGCTGGAGCAGCATGGCCTGGAAGTTCACAGGCAGCCCATATCTGTGGGAACATGGGCAGAGCAGTTAAATCACTAACAGCAGGCACAGCACGCAGTCAGTTAGATGTTTTATTTGTATTCAGGTTGACTTCTTGTCACAAGCATCTTGTCATTCACTACAAACATCTAACAATTGGACGACTCTTAGTACAGTGTGATCGTCATACCTTAAGACAGACTCCACAAAGACCCTCAGAGCCTTGATGTGAATCCATGCGATGAAGGCCTCACTGAAGTTCACTTTCAACCATCGCACCAGTGGCCCCTGACAGAGGGAAAATAAGGCTTAGAGGCTCCATGCACCCCACTGTCCAATAGTTTCACCCACCCAACCCATCCCAGAATGGTTGCAGGGATGTCCGAACACTAAGTGTACTTGCAATGAAACATTTATTTATAGTGCAACGTTTCAGTCACATATACCTTGGTCAGGCATATTCCCAGTCATATGACTTACAAACTGCTTCTTCTTGTCTGTGGAGAGACGTGTCATCTCCTCTTTGTCCGCATTCATCTCCTGCTCGTTGTACTGGAAGTCCCTGACTGTGTACCTGATAGGAACAGCAAGATATTTACATATAGAGAAGAGAGAGAGAGTGTGTGTGTGTGTGTGTGTGTGTGTGTGTGTGTGTGTGTGTGTGTGTGTGTGTGTGTGTGTGTGTGTCTTACTTGTTCTCTCTGGCCTTGTGTCTGAAGTCATCAATGGCCTTCCTGAATAGGGTGACGCTGAACAGACCACTGTCATGGTCCTCAAACAGCAGGCTGTAATAATGGGACAAACAGAACAGTCAGACAGGCATGATGGACTCACAATGAAATCACTTCATGAGCAGAAAATACTAAGATATGGATTGAAGAGACAATGTACAAGAGACAATGTACAATGTACAATGTAGTTATAAAAAAAAAAAAAAAACGTTTTAGTCTTTTTTTCCCCCCCCAATTTCGTGGTATCCAATTATTAGTAGCTACTGTCTTGTCTCATTGCTACAACTCCCGTACGGCTCGGGAGAGACGAAGGTTGAAAGTCATGCGTCCTCCGATACACAACCCAACCAAGCCGCACTGCTTCTTAACACAGCGCGCATCCAACCCGGAAGCCAGACGCACCAATGTGTCGGAGGAAACACCGTGCACCTGGCAACCTTGGTTAGCATGCACTGCGCCCGGCCCGCCACAGGAGTCGCTGGTGCGCGATGAGACAAGGATATCCCTACTGGCCAAACCCTCCCTAACCCGGATGACGCTAGGCCAATTGTGCGTCGCCCCACGGACCTCCCGGTCACGGCCGGTTACGACAGAGCCTGGGTGCAAACCCAGAGTCTCTGGTGGCACAACAGGCACTGCAGTACAGCGCCCTTAACCACTGCGCCATGGGCTATGAATTTCCAATATACTTACTTAGTGGATCGGGGTACCACCATTTCAGACAACGTTTCATAGGTCTTCTGCCAGTCTGCATAACTCGTCCTAGAAGGATCCAGAATTGTTAGACAGCAAACAGGTGTTATAAAAAAAGTTTCAATATGACACTGTTGTAAACTGGGAAACAGTTGTACTTACTTTGGTACAACCACCAACATAGTGATCAGATACTCAGAGTCAATCACAAAGTCCTCCTTCTTGACAATGTCAGCCAGACTCCTGGTCAGCAGGCTCCCCCTACAGACACAACACGGTATTGCATGATATATTAATGATAATGTAAACGATGTTGAAAGAAACAATTGAACAAAGCAAATATGCATTGAAAGACCTTTCCTCAACTGGTTCAAATATAATTCTCACTGAAGGCATAGATTAGAAGCAGTGGAAAATATAGTCAGGTCTTCGAGCAAAAAAACTTGACTCACGCGTTCTTCCTCTCCAGATTCTGCAGGTTCCCTTTCAGGTTGTTGTAGGCAGAGGCTCTGGCCTTCAGGTCGTTGTCAATCTGGCTTACTTGCTGTAGTAGAGGAAGAGGTCAAGTACTCAGAGTTACAACCCACGTAAAAACTGTGCACAGTGTTTAACAACAGATTTACTCACAAAGTAGTAAAAATACAGTTGATTGATACCATTGAAATAGAAGTTACTTGTTGATTTTTCTATACCTTCATACGCTATCAAAATCATGACTACATGACAGTTATAAAAAAGGGTCTCTGTCTAGCTAATTATCAAGAGAATCAGATGAGTGTAGGAGAAAGACTTGCCTTGGATATGATATCAGAGATGTTCTTCAGTGACTGCTTGATGGGGTACTTGGCCATGTCCCACTGAAACCGTGTGATGTAGGTCACCAGATCCACTAGAGGGAATCAAGGCATTGTTATTGAGGAAAGGACTTGTTAGAATGACGTTTTTACATTATGATGCATGGCTTTATGGGTAATTGCAAGATACTCTAATCAACCATTTCTAAATGTGCTGGTATTTCTTTAGTATTTCGTATTAAACAGGTTAAAAGGATAATTCCTTAGTCAATCAATGTGCACAGTAGAGGCAGAAGCACACTTCCTGGACTCATTTGTATGTGATGACAACTAACTAGCTAATCTCCAATGTCCCCCATTGTTTTCATATGAGTAACTTGTACGTGATGATAATGATAGAAATAGAATGATAAACTTGAATGGGAATGGCTGTTCTAGTAATTCAATTTCTGCAATCTTAACTGCCTCCATTGTTTTGATACCAGTATCTTGTATGTGATAACTGCCTGTATTGTTTTCATATGAGTAACTTGTACGTGATGATAAGTACCTCCGTTGGCCAGCAGGTTCTCCTGGACTTTGTCTCGGCTGTCCTCTAACACATCAGCCATGTACTGAGACACCTTCTTCACCACACTGTAAACAGCCAGGAAACATTCACACAGTCAGGCTGCAGTCAGCAAGACCTCACATCAAAAGGGGATTATAAACCTGGTGGTTCGAGCCCTGAATGCTGATTGGATGACAGCCATGGTATATCAGACCGTATACCACGGGTATGACAAAACAGTTATTTTTACTGCTCTAATTACATTGGTAAACAATTTATAATAGCAATAAGGCACCTCGGGGGTTTATGATATATGGCCAATATAGCATGGCTAAGGGCTATATCCAGGCACTCAGCGTTGTGTCGTGATTAGGAACAGCCCTTAGCTGTGGTATATTGCCTATATACCACACCTCCTCGGGCCTTATTGCTTAAATATACCATGCATTCATATAGCACTCTGCTCAAAACATCAAAGTCTAAGCAGACTGTTCATTGGTCAGGGTATGAGTGTTTATCTATCTATATATAATCTACAGCACCAGACTAACAACTGTGCACATTATACAGTATACTGATGAAAGACGTTTTAAATGGAAAATGGACCTGTAGGCCTACTAAGGATCATTGGTTATCAACCAATTCTTGATAACCAATTAATCAGTTGGTTAACTGATAATTTACTAATAATTAACAGATATTTACAATCCGTTTCTGTTTTTCACTATTTTTTTTAGCACTGTAGTTGCCTTCCCTGAACCAAAATGATGCAGATAATACTTGATGTAATTACATTCCAATTGATGTGCGATCGGTGAACGATGGAGAAAAACTCAATTCAATGCAATGACAGAATGCTTGATGTCAATGAGACTCAGGCTTGTTTGTCTAGACAACTGACACCTAAAAACGCTGTCAGATTAAGAGAATCCCAAATCAGTCTGTAAAGGTGTTACTTCGACTTTCTCGTCTTCAAATTTCCTACAGACGAGGTCCAGAACAAGGCTGATATTGCCCTATGAGAGGTAACTGAGTTTCTACTGTTGCCATTCTTTGAGAGTCCGTGTCTACAGAGGAAGCAGGACTTTTGCTTAGTATGTGAGAATTTCTGGACGTCAAGGTTTTCCAAGGATTATAAATAACTTCAAACCAACAGTAGCACACAAGTCATGCGCCATAAATATAACTGAGTAAAGAGATGCCGGTGTGTCACCAAACTGTAAATTGCTAACTTTAGTCTCTGGGCCTGCTAGCCTCACGTTGGTGTGAAATTCCTTATTGTAGCAAGGCTAGGGCCACAGAGGGATTACAGAATTGACTGGACCCCGAAGACATCACAGGCACTTTAACAAAAATATTATGTCTATCACAACACATTCACAATGGACAAGCTGTATACATAGTAATGAATGTGATATTTCGTACAGTAATCCTGAAGTGATACTTAATGTTCAAAGGGGAAATTGCAGTGTAGTAAAAAGCCTACCCTTCAATAAAGGAGTCCAGTTTGGCCAGGTCATCTGACAGCCCAACTAACACATCTAGCGTCCCCACCTGTTAATGCAAAAAGGAAAAAAGGCCAAACATGTCAAAGCTTTGATTCAAACAGTATTTCCCCTTCCGTCATATACCCAGGGTGAGCCCATTTTATAGATGGGGTGAGCCCATCGGTTCATTGGCTTAATGCCAGAGGCCTAAATGTTGCTTTGAGGGCCTTTGATCAAACTAGGGCCAACTCAAACTAGGGCAAAGACTGGATGAGAGTCCTGAGGTCAGGGGTCTGGTTGTGATGCCTGCCTGTGTTGTTTTCTCAGTGACATCTGAGAGTCAGTCACCCAGTAGTGATATTCAGGAGCCTGTGTGCTTTGGATGGCGGTACTTTTGTCGGGACCCCTTCGTGTATTGCAAAATGTTCCGTCGCGTGCCGTGAACCCCAAGTGGCAAAGGGGTCAGCAGGGTCACAGAAGATAACCATCAACCATCCTATAGGGACTCTGGGTACTTTCCCTGGAATATAATACCATTGAATCATTTTGAATGGATGGCACTTCTGGAGTAATGAAAGGAGAAGGCTTTGACCCATAACATTATTAACAGATCACTTATTGGGAGAAGTGAGTGGACAATACTTATTTCTCTATCGTTGCTTTTGAAGTAATATGGGGAATATGATTCAAGTAATTTGCAAGTAAACTATGGCAATGTTTCGTGGAAGCCTTGTTCCACATAGGAATGTAGAGGGGCTTGTAAGTATAATGAACAAAAGTATTAACACAACATGCAACAATTTCAAAGATTTTACTAAGTTACAGTTCATATAAGAAAATCAGTCAACTGAAATAAATAAATGAGGCCCTAATCTATGGATTTCACATGACAGGGCAGGGGCGCAGCCATCGGTTCCTGACGAGCTGCCCCCAGGTGGTAAGGGTAGGTACCAACACATCCGCCACGCTGATCCTCAACACGGGGGCCCCTCAGGGGTGTGTTCTCAGTCCCCTCCTGTACTCCCTGTTCACTCATGAGTGCACAGCCAGGCATGACTCCAACACCATCATTAAGTTTGCTGATGACAACGTTGGTAGGCCTGATCACCGACAACAATGAGACAGCCTATTGGGAGGAGGTCATAGACCTGACCGTGTCGTGCAAGGACAACAACCTCTCCCTCAACGTGATCAAGACAAAGGAGATGATTGTGGACTACAGGAAAAAAAAGACCAAGCACGCACCCATTCTCAATGACGGGGCTGCAGTGGAGCAGGTTGACAGCTTCAAGTTCCTTGGTGTCCACATCACCAACAAACTAACATGGTCCAAGCACACCAAGACAGTCGTGAAGAGGGCACGACAAAACCTATTCCCCATCAGGAGACTGAAAAGATTGGGCATGGGTCCCCAGATCCTCAAAAGGTTCTACAGCTGCACCATCGAGAGCATCCTGACTGGTTCCATCACTGCCTGGTATGGCAACTGCTCTGCCTTCGACCGCAAGGAACTACAGAGGGTAGTACGAACGGCCCAGTACATCACCGGGGCCAACCTTCCTGCCATCCAGGCGGTGTCAGAGGAAGGCCCAAAAAATTGTCAAAGACTCCAGCCACACTAGTTATAGACTGTTCTCTCTGCTACCGCACGACAAGCGATACCGGTGCACCAAGTCTAGGTCCAAGAGGCTTCTAAACAGCTTCTACCCCCAAGCCATAAGACTCCTGAACAGTTAATCAATTGGCCACTCATACTATTTGGATCCCCCCCCCCCTCCTTCTATGTTGCTGCTACTCTCTGTTATTATTAATGTATAGTCACTTTAATAACTCTACCTACATCTTACCTCGACACTGGTGCCCCCGCACATTGACTCTGTACCGGTACCCCTTGTATATAGCCCCGCTATTGTTATTTACTGCTGCTCTTTAATTATTTGTTATTCTTATCTCTTACTTAAAAATGATATGCCACACCTGTCAGGTGGATGGATTGTCTATGCCAGGTCACAGTTGTAAATGAGAACTTGTTCCCAACTAGCCTACCTGGTTAAATAAAAGTGAAATAAATAAAAAATCTTGGCAAAGGAGAAATTTTCACTAACAGGGATTTGAGAAACAAACTTTTTTTGCATATGGAACATTTCTGGGATATTTTATTTCAGGTCATGAAACATGGGACCAACACTTTACATGTTGCATTCATATTTTTTTTCAGTATAGGTTAGTTGGGCGATACGGCCATTTTCATTCAATAATTTTCAAATTTCTGATGGTATGTTGGTTTTTGAGTAGTGCATGACCGTAGGATGGCAACAAGTGAATTCTAAGTGTTATTATTGGGCTTTCTCCATTGTGATTATTTTATACTCAACCAAACTCGGAGAAAACTAGTAACTTATTTATTTAGCACTGTCAACATATTGTTATAGATGGTACTGTAAAAATCTATACCGGTATGTGGCTCTGTGCCGGTATTCAAAATATATTGCTCAGCCCTACAAGTTAGTATGGTAATGTAGTAGCTACTATCTATGGCTACTATTGCAGGCTAACCTTGAGGTCTGGGATGTTGAACTTGTTGTTGGTGGACAGGTTGTTGTTGCGCGTGGTGGCCACCATCATCTGGTCCCATGTCTGCTGGCAGGTCTTCTCTCCAGGAGCTGAGATCAACCAGAACTCTGTCATGGTTACAGCTATATACTGATGACTACAGGCTCAAAACAAAATGCACAGGGATGGGGGCTGTAAGACAAGAAAAAATGTACTTGTTCAACAGGACTTAATTTGTAGTACGGTATTATCAATCGCAACGTTATTCTCTATTTCATGTTGATACATCAGTTGATAGCAGACAACATTGACTGCTATTTAATCAATATGTCTTCCCAAACCGGTCTTATCTACGTGCTGCTGATATATCTGGTTAGCTAGCATGCAAGAGAAAGGATATTTGTCTACTATTGGTTTACATCAAAAGTTGCTAACGTTAGCTAAACCTCACTAACGTTACTGCAAGTGACATTCTCAGTTGATTGAAACATGACCCATAGCTAGCTAGCTGGTATCACATGATATCGAGAAGATTTACAGTAAAAAAAAACAAAATACAGTTTTCCCATTTCTTACCTGAGATCTAATGACAAAACTATTCGAACACTAATCAATTCCTATGGTTTAATATTCATAATTGCCAATCAAATCCTAATCCTAGAGGTCTTTCCAGCAGCATCACATTCAAGTCAGCTGATCAGATGAGGAACAGAGGCCTCTCGTGGGGGAGGGGAACTTTTTGGCGTCACGTCGTTGGACAGACGACCTCAGCTGGTTTGGAGGAGGTACTACAGCATGGACATTTCAAAACAGAGTAGAATAAAAAAAAATACACAATTACCTTTAAAAAGTATCAGGGTTGGGGTCAGTTGATCCATTTCAATTTAGGACTGCTATTTATTTACAATTAGTAATTTTAACCATTGAATTGGAATTGCATGATTCCCTCAAGAATGTACTGTACTTCTTGTGGGGCTGCAGGCTGGAGAGGGAGAGAGAGGGAAGGTTAGAGAGGGAGAGGGAAAGGGAGAGGGGACACAGACAATCTCAAATGTCCAGTCAGCTGTAATTTGGGGTGTAGACGTTCTCAATTTGGACAGGAGTCCAGCCGTTTCCTGACTCTGGGTGTCTCCCTGCTCAGAATTCAAGGAAAACCGTACAAAAGGATATGTTTATAGTTCAGTAGGTCTGGGGTGCATTGTTTGGGATACAATGCCTGGTCTGGCTGGAGCCAGCCAACCAGCCAACCCCTCAGATCAAACGACAGGCCAGGGACCAGGGTGGGCTGCCCACTGTTGGCCACAGGCCAGTTTACAGGGACATGTCTGGGCACGTGCACTGTAATCACTGTCTCATTTGGTCTACAGACACACAGACTGGGTCTGGGTCATTGAGTGGGGATGATGATGTGAGGAGAGGTATTAAGTGTTTCCTCAACAAAAACTGCCTCTAATACAAGTCAGTCATACAGTGTGAGATTTCTGAAAAACCTATGGATGAAGGTCATTGCTGTAACTTTGTGTATTTCAAAGATGGATGTCAACCTTCTCTAACATTCCCATCTCAGTTACATGGTTTAATACATCCAAAGCATTACACAAAAATAGAGCACCAGGTTTGTTGTTGAGTCTGACCAACAGAAACGTGTCACATGCTCCCTCTAGTTATAATGCTTTGTATACCGTGCTTAACTTTACATATCACATGTTTGAACTTTTACCCGTGAGTTTGAGTGACCATGACACTGACAATACATCTTACTACAAAAACATGACATGATTAAACTGTAAATTACAAAAAAATATACAACTACACATTCCTTTTACTGTGTATAAACTTTCAAGATCCATATAGTGTCCTCAGTATCTTTCACTTTATTCAGGTTAGTTCTATTTCCCCAGCTAGTTATTCTGAGCCTTCTGAGGGACATTACAGTAAATCTAATCTAGTATGTCTGAATTATTATGGACTGCCTAGGGCAGAAAGGGGGAGGAAGGTTTTAAAGGGGGAAATTGTGTGAGATAAGCATTATTTTGTATTATTGTTTCAGTGGCAGATTGGATCTATTTGTCAACCTCTCTGATACTAGTGTTACAAGGCCAACATGTCCAAGGCTCGAGTCCAGCATCAGACTCATTGACTTCAGGAAAATGTTAGAGACTTGAGAAGAGAGGGATACCGGAGTGCTTTTACAGATTCCTTTTGAATGTGTCTATTCAGAGTTCAGAGTAACCTGTAAAACACGTTTTATATATAGAATGAAATAGAATAGAATATTGGTATTTTATAGTAAATTATCAGAATGTAGTAACTTTTATTTACTGTGGTCAAATCCTCTGACTGGATTTACACAGTTTGTATTTGACCCTGCTCAAAATTCTGCTTAGAGAAAACGTCTGTGTAGAGGTAGTTTTACTTATCACCATACTTTGGCAAATGCGTAAGGCTGAAACACCATGGTGTATCTCACAGCATTATAAACAAGTACTAGATCAAGACCCATTGTATAATGCAGAGACTGATGATTGACTGTATTCATTTAGATTTAGCCATTTCAACCTCCCCATACCTCTTCCACACAATAAAGAGTGGAGGGATTCACTTGACCTACCAAAGGACATGTGCTTAGACAACCACTGTGATGCCAGTTATTCAATGAAGAATTGAGTTTTCCACCACGTTCACTAGTTGTGACATTGTGCTTTGTTGCAGTGTAACATGACACTATCTAAGAACTGTGAGGAATACTTTAATTTGTCCTCAAATGTAACTATTATATTTTTGTTGGAGGTGTAGTGATTTGTAAATGCAAATAGGATGGATACTAATTAACACAAATAGGTTTCCCTTTTATAGGAACAATAACAATAACATACATTGCTTATTGATTATTTTAAGTTCCACCATGATTTATTATCACAATCCATAGAGTCCTCTGATAAAAGAACATGGAGCTTTCATTGTGTGTAAAATATGTAGTGTTTGCTCATGCAACAGTAATTGTGTTCATATCATCGGGCTGTTGGTCATACTAAATAACTCTGTGTATATAATGTAGGCTTCAGTGGGGTGATATTTTGATGTAGTCTGGCCCCGGTTTGCAAATGAGAATTCCAGTTGCACAATGCACGCCACTGGAGTGTTTTCACTCACTGTGGGCGGTACACACTTCGACAGCAAGTGTGCTCTGTGTCCTAGGCTATTATGATCACAACAATGAAATTAAACATGATGTTTTTCTGGAAGCCACTTTAGATGCTATGTGTGATTATGATTAGACTCAATGCATACCCTCATCTACAGTCTTGGAGAACAGACACAAAGCTCGGAACAGATTCTTTTGTGTTGTGGTCCATAGGATAAACTTTCACTTTCAAGGCTTGACAATTGGCCAAGAAACTTGTGTTTGAGCAAAACAAACAGAACCATTGTGTATTTTTCCCTTACCAATACCCATAGCTCATCTGACATTATGAGTTCACACTCCTCTAACCACCGTCTATCTTAGATAAACAGGCCACGTGTGGGTTTGGACTTTGCACATAAGCTATGTACCGGTCGGTGCCTATTCATAGGAGCTAAGTGCATATCCTAAGCTTACCCCATCCATCATTATATAATAAGGAATTTAAATCATATTTGGTCCTTTGCAGGCTAAATGCAAAGTGATCAGGGCCAATTGAGGATCATATGGGACCAATAATATTAGTATCATAATTGTTATTGGCTATAAAAAAAATTATGTACATTATTACAGTTTGAATAGCAATTTAATGTTTGAATTGTAATGCATAAACAGACACAGTTATCCATATATTTAATTTCAACATTCATTGCCCCCCCCCCCCCATGCCTCCAAAGAAACATCTACTGTGGATGAAAATGGACATTGTACACAAAACAAGACAGCTGATATGGATTCTTGTAAGACAGTTGTATGAAAATAAGAAAGGGTACAATAACAGTATCCTGTTTTTATATTTTCGAAATATAATATTAAAAAACAGTTCCCAGAGTATACAATTTCATGAAGTGCTATTTTCATTCTCACATGCATTTAGGCTATCAACTGATAAACACCACTTGTGAAACCCGGTATATGTGGTATGCTGGTGGTGTGTCTAAGCCTTAGGAACCATGACTAACGTCTAAAGGTGATCATAGCCCATACCACAATGTAAACGCATTCTGTCTCTGTAGCAGAGAGCAGCATAGGTTTGTGGCTGCAGGAGACACAAGTTTTAGGATAGTCTGGCTGGCTGTTCAGACAGACCCCTGAGGACTACACGAACTAATTACTCTAGTAATTCATTGTCTGTAAAAACAAACAAACAAAAACAACATCACAACAAAATGTAATATTACCTACTTAACCAAGTTATCATTGAAACAACAGTCTACGGGGAATAAAAATAAACCTGTCAAAAGAAATCAATATGCAGGTACCCAGTCCCCCTGTCTGAAATTAAATTCATTGAGTTTTTCCAATTTGGAATAGACCTCCTTCTCCACCAATAGGCAAGAAGGGTGGCGTGTAAATTCATCTGTGGGAAATATACCCCTTTGCGTCTTCAGAGGGAAGCAAAACTTCACAAACTCTCCGCAGACAAGGCAACGTGAACGTCGAGGAAGTCAAGAGGCAACGTGAACGTTGTGGAAATCAAGAGGCTGAGGTTGTTTTAAAAAACCAAACACACATGCAACCTAATTTCACGCTGTTGAACTTGAAGCATGTGTTTCCAGAATACAAGAGAGGAGTACCAGTGACAATTTGTGGACAACATTTTACAGTTATCGCGGTGCCATGGGAAAAAGCATGAAGACGTAACCAAGGTAACAATACTATCTGACCGTAGTAGTATTTTCTGGCAATAGTTGAATATAATATAATATAATGTTAAAGAGGCAATCTGCATTTCGAACAATAACAATCCACCTACCCCTGCCACTGTTTTGGTAAATAGCTGAGGAATGGACTGAATAAATTAAATTCATAGACAGAACTATGGATGAAATGGTCTGACCATATAAAAAATGACGTTTGAGGCTATACAGTGTTTGTTTACAGTTACATTGTTTCCAAAAAATGTGGTCGACAAGCCTATATTTTGGGTTATGATAGGATACATGAGGCATGTATGAGTTATTTTCAATAATCGATGGGTAGAGATCGTATATTTGAAAAGTTTTTTTTTTAATTAAAAAAAATAATAATAATATGAAATTGATTAAACATAATTCTCAGCATATCAATAGCATAGGTATAATTGTAAATAATATGATCACAACAATATCACACATGAGGAAAAGACCGTAATGCTTAGAATTAAAATACAAGTCAGACAACCTATCAGTCGCATTTGCTTTGACAGCTCGAAAACCCCGCCTATCTCCCCTTTCTTTCCAAAGATATTTATAAGCAAACCAAGATAAACCACGGCCTATCGTTTCCAACAGGAACAAATTAGTCATAGTGGGCAGAACAAGCAAGGAGGTGGGCAGAGCCAAGCACGAGCTAGCGAGATCCTATTTGCCTGTTCTATCCTACATCTGCATATTTCCGTCAGGAAACGCCTACTTGTGTGAAATGCGTGAATGGAATAACTCAACTCGCATTTGCGCTCCTTATAAACAACGCGATGTTTAACATTTTTGACCATTGGCAAAGTCTACAAAACTTAGTCCACTCCGTTCAAAACAGATTTTGAAAAGAAAAATGTATTGGGATCAAATGTTAATCGGTTAGAAACTTTGCAGAATTTAGGCCAAAATCCATTTCCTTCCATCTTCTCCCACTGCTCGCCACTGGGCTTCCTCTCACTACCAAATTTGGTAGTGAGTGGAAACGCCAAGCGAATGCTTCACATTTAAACATCCGGTGAAATATCTGTCTCATTGTTCTATCTGTGTTTCTTCCTCTCTGTAGACTTCGGCAATTTTGCTCGCTGCGTAGCTACGAAAGGGTTCAATTTAGCTTCAAATCTCGACCTGCACCTCCGCTTTGATGGCATTTTTTCTTTCCTATAGTGCCCCCGCCACTCTTTGAAAATTCCACCTAAAAGGAAAAAACGATCCACCCCAAATATTGGGTTTTATTCTCACGTAAGTACCTACGAGCTAGCTAGCTTGGTAAGTGGTTAACGTTAACTGTTTAAGGAGGGAAAGTAGCTAGAGTTAGCCGCAACTAGCTACGTTAGCTAGTTAGGCAATGAACGAACTTGCTAACGACTGACTGTCATTATTGTCGTCATTCATCAAAGTTATTTAGCTAGCTATTTTAGTTTATTATATATTATCATAGCTAGCTAGCCAACTGTGCTAAGATAATTAACGTTAGTTACGATTCGTTAAACGTTATCAGTGTTTCTAGCACTCGGAGTCTTCTTTACAGACATGTATCACACGGTAGCTAATATTCGCCTGCTGAGTTGGCATGTAATGTAAGTTAGCTGGCTAGCTAGCTATGGACGGTTTGTTTTGAAATTTCAGTGTTGTTATTTTGGAAACACAACAGTGGTACAATCAATAGCTATTTAGTTGAGGTTAGAACTTAGTTAACAACATTTAACATATTCGACAACATAAGGTACAACGTGGCATTCATTCAAAATGGAGAAATAATGATTTGAGATGACAACCATAACAACCTAAAGAGAATTTCACACCTGTTATAGCTGTGCAAACCATCAGTCCCTAACGATCAATTAACCTATGTCCTGCTTTCCCATTCAATATTTAATTTGATCTCATCTAATCCTCAGAGCCAGCTTTGCCTCTCTTTCCTCTTGACTCAACTGTATATTGTCTTCTGTGCAGGTGTACAATTACTACCCAGACGGCTTAGGGGCGGCTCTCCGCCGAGAGCCGTTCGACTTCAACGCCGAGCCACCTTGGGATCCTAGCTGATAGTGGGGGAGCACCATCTCCTAACTCGTCCATGTGAGTAGACATCAGGTCGCATAGGAGGAGTAATGTTCTCGGTTCAGTTTAGCCTCTTAGATCATAATAAATATAAAATACTATTGACAGGTTGTCCATGTCCTTGTGGTGACTGTTGTAATAACAATAGCATAGTGTTGGGCTACTTTTATCTGATGCTCTCTGTCCCTGTTTTTACTGGTGACTGGTTAGATCCAGTAACAGAGAGGAGGGGCCACTCAGCTATGAGTCATAGTTGTAACACAATGTTTCCTGTCTTCACCTTTAACCTAAATATGATGATTTCTTTGTGTATGTCATGTTGTAAGTATACTGTTAGATTTGTGATATGCTTTTATTTCCTCCCAGATCTTTGCCCCAGTGAAGTTGGTGGTTTGTAGAGTTAACATTTGTGCAACTTTGAAAAATGTTTTTTTTTCCATCAACTAAAAAGAGGTCATAATTTGTGACCATTGATCTTTTGTGTTAATTGTAGTGGGTTGTTTTCAGTGTATCCACAGACTGCTGAGATGTTGTTTTAGTCATGCCACGGCTGGCCTGTTTCTTAGAGCTGTTCCAGCTTGCTATCATGAAGCTGTCTCTGTGTTTTCGAATTGCCAGTACGAGGCTCCCAGCCACAGAACAGAGACAGGGAGACACACAGCACCCTTATGATCACAATAGTCCAACCTGGCTGTGCGACACTGCACCCCTCTGATTACAGACAGTGTTCTGGTCCAGTCCAGCCGTCAGACATTGCAGTCTGAGGCCAACCAACCAGACATTGTGTCACTGCACACACCCAGGCCCACAATGCTCTACTGACTGATGTGTTATGTAACATTAGAGAGATCTGACATCCCATGCCGCTGGTATTGTACCCAGATAATGCCATCAAAAGAAACCTTTATGGGTCACTGCCAGTGGGATTAATCCTAATTGTCGGGAGTAATTGATGGTAAGGTAAACAAACTCCATGCCCCAGAGATCTTGTTTTCACAGTGGCTGTCCAGACACCCAGGGCTTCCCATACACAGCCCCATAACGTGATTTCCACCAAGACCTCTGATTGGTGGAAATCTTGGTTCACAGCTGGAAAACATCCTAAAGGCTTAACTGGTCAAACTAAGTGTAACATTTATAGAAAAGTAAACCAACTGCTTTGGCCTTTTTATGTCAAATAATTACCTATTTCTTTCCCCCCCATTTTTGTAATAATTAGATGGATCTAATTTTCCCCATCCACTTCAATAGTTAAGGCTATATTTCATGCTGCCTCTCTTCCTGTGTTTTCCAGTTTGCTGCATACTATCTAAGGGCTCAGAGAGCGACCACCTCACCCAGGGGCTCAGAGAGCGACCACTTCACCTAGGGGCTCAGAGAGCGACCACTTCACCCAGGCATAATTCTTTATGACTGGCAGATTAGCAGACAACAGTTGAAATGAAGGGACTAGCTGATGAACCAAACTACTCCATCGCCCTGCTGGAGGGAGCCACGGCCCTCAGCGACATGGTTGAGAATCACATTTATGAACAAACACTGGTAAGTACTGTAAAGAGACATTCTCTGTACATTAATATACTTGCTACTTTGTAGCGTATCGAAGTTGTGCCCATGGAAATGAGATTAGTTGATTGCCTAATCCAGAAATAGATTGATAAATTCTAGCAATCAGCACATAAATAAATTGATTGAGGATGTGACAAATACAATGCTGCTTTGTAAAAAAAACTTTGTGCCAGTCTCCTCTCACTTGGTTGAAGTGACAGGTTAATGAGTCATTGCACCCGGTGACCACGCTCTATATATGCTTTCAGTTCACACCAGTGGAAAAATGAGGTTGTGGATTTCACTTATATAATTGTATGGTGTTGGTTGATAGACAGTAAGAATAATCAGTCATTGTGTACTTGACAGATACAGGTGAATGACATAATAGCATGCTAGACAGCCAGTAAACCTGTCGTGTCATGTTTTTCCTCCCTCAGGCTGAGAAGAATGCGTTCTTCGTGGCAGACTTGGGGGTCCTTATGAGGCAACATGTTCGCTGGCGAACCCACATGCCCCAGATGCGTCCCTTCTACGTTGTCCAAGCCAACAGCAGCCTGGCTGTCATTGAGATCCTAGCTGCTCTCGGCACTGGCTTCATCTGCACCAACAAGGTGCCTGCAGCGCTCTCTCCCGCTACTACTGTCATAACACTGCAATAGCATAACAGACAACCTGTCCAGATCAAATTGCATTTTTAGTGTAGATTAATTTACGGGTCCTTTTCCACAGCTTTAGGATGTGTTTTTCAGTTAAATGCATTTTATAGATTCATGGCTTACATCAGTTGCAGCTTCTCACAGCGCTGTTTAGGATTTGTTGGGCCAATTACTGCTTTATAACTGCTTCGTAATTCAACTGGCCTCTACTCACAGAAAATAGGAAGGAGCGCCATCTAGTGGAGAAATGTCTCGCCACAGATCATGGCTCCACTACTTAGAGCTGTAATATCAACACTGATGTTTTTATGTTTTTTCAGTATGAGTTGGAGCTTGTGCAGGGCTATGGCGTTCCCTCTGAAGACATTATCTACAGCGGTGTGTGTAAGCAGATCTCCCAGATCAAGTACGCAGCTAAGAACGGCATCGACTTCCTGGTGTGTGACAACAAGGCCGAGCTACGCAAGATCGCTCGCTGCCATCCCTGTGCCAAGTAGGTGTCCATGTAACTGTTATTAGACCATTATTTTAAAAGTCTATATTTCGTACTCTCTACAATAAAACTACAATGGCTATAGATATGAAATCCCTAAAAATGATCTCCCTCGTCTCTGCTCAGACTGCTGCTGCAGGTGTCCACAGAGGCTTCCGGTGAGGAGATGGGCATGGCGTTTGGCTCCAAGCTGAAGGACTGCAGGCACCTGCTGGAGAGCGCCAAGGAACTGGGCCTGCAGGTGGTGGGGGTCAGGTAAGTCCTTCTGCAACGCCACCCTTCCTCTCTAGTCAGAGTTCATTATTATATTCTAGGTTTTTTTTCTTGTCTTTTAATTATGTGCTAATAAATTAAACTGTATGTGTGCAGCAGAATGGTGTGCCTGTGTCCAATACTATTTTCACCCTGAGGAGAAAATAGTTTACTGTATCATTGGGGATTGACCATTGGACAATTCAGCAGTTTTTTTTGTTTGCCTGAATAATATAGTCACTTGCCCGAAAATGTGAAAATAGTTGTTTACACCCAAATTGCTGTAACTTATCGGTCACTTAACAATAAGGAGGAAGTAGGAAAATCAGTTTTACGGGCCTGCTACATTGGACGTATAACTTCCGCAGTGTGAGACACTTCTATTAATTTCAACAAAACCCTGGGTGTAATCGTGCCGGCTCCCCAAGAGGTTTGCGCTGCTTGAGCTGAACTAAGTTCTGGTTCTATTTTCAAGATTTCAACATGCAGCTCGCAGCCGAGATCAATAGGACATATTAGCTAGTGCGCTGCGCTCTGACCACACGTTAAGCTTCCAGTTAAGCAGGCTACTGAAATTATTTATCGCCTGCCTAATGAAGCTGCCCGGCTGCCATACATTGACCGTCTTTCACTTAAACAATGGAGATGAACCAGACAGATCAGTTTTAGGTTAGGCCTACTGGAATTATTTTGCAGTTTTGTTGTTTCACTTCATTATTACATTTTGTTATTCCTTTGGGTGACCTCAGAGCAGGCTCGACTTGCCCGTCTGCTCAGTTTCCGTTCCTCAGTCAATCCCTGATTATATGGTATTCCCATGACGTCATCATTATCCCCATGATGCAGGTTCCACATTCCCAGCTCCTGTGATGACCCTCAGGCCTACAGCCATGCAGTGTCTGACGCTCGCTGTGTCTTTGACATGGGGGTGAGTTAGCTAGTGCTTATGTTATAGGACATTGAATGTGCATAATGTGTGAAGGAGACAGCCTGAAATATGAACCACCCTCCTATTATATTTTGACGTTTACATGTATTTTTCTTTAATGTTGTTTTCAGGAGGATATTGGCTTCAGCATGACAATCCTGGATATTGGAGGTGGATTCAACGGCTCAGAGACTCAGCTGAAACAGGTCATTATTGTATAATAGTTAGCTCGATACATTGGACTGATTTAGATGGATTACTTCAACTGAATTAATATGTGACTCAGTCAGTCAATGGTCACAAACAACTTCACCTTCTTTCTGACAACAGGCCTGTACTAGTGATGTATTTTTCAAAGGAAAGCCTTCACACAGCTTTACTTTTTGAATTTGAAAAAACACACTATAGAATGCCTGTTAGGCTGAAGGTGCTGACTGTTTTTCCCTCTGGTAACAGATTAACAGTGCAGTCAGGCCGTTGTTGGACCTGTACTTCCCTGCATCGTCTGGCGTCTCCATCATGGCAGAGCCTGGCAGTTACTACGTGTCCTCCTCCTTCACCCTGGCTGTCAACATCATCGCTAAGGAAGTAGGCGCCCGGGATCTTCATGGCAATCACGGTCAGGGGCAGTACCTTCTCAATACCTAGCATATGAAGTCAAATGCACTTCCATGGTGTGGTGGGCTGGTCAAAATCAGTGCTATAGTAAACGTGGTTCAGCAGACCTAGATGCTCCAGCAGACCAGCACACACCTTTTCTACTATTTTTGTCTCATGACTCTTGACTGCCATACCTCTTTACAGATGAACCATCTCCCAACGATGAGCCAGAGTTCCTGTACTACATGAACGATGGGGTGTACGGCTCGTTCACTAGCAAGCTAGCAGACAATGTGATTCCAGCCCCGGCTCTGCCCAAGGTGAGTTTTGGCTTCAGGGCTTAGTAAACTAAATCTAAATAAACAAAATTACTAATGAAATGGCTACATCCCAAATGGAAACCCTATTCCCTATTTACTCATAACCATGGCCCATAAGTCTCTCTAAATGACTCTCTTTGTGTCCCTGGATGTCCCAGAGCGGTGTGTCTGAGGAACCAGTGTTTGCCAGCAGTCTGTGGGGTCCGTCGGGTGATGAGCTGGACCAGGTGGTGGATCAGTGTCTGCTGCCAGAGCTCAGTGTGGGAGACTGGCTGATTTTCAACAACGCTGGGGCCTATAGCCTGGGCCCTTCGTCTACTTTCACAGATTCACCCAGACCCCCCGTCTACTACACCATCTCTACTGGAGACTGGTAAGAGACAGACGACTGTCAGGCTGGCACTGTCACTGTTTGAAATGGGGAGCTGTTGAGGATTTGATTTGATTTATTGTTTGAGGTGAGTTTCCCTCATTTAATGTATGTAAAGTGCTTTCACCATCTGGAAAAGTGTTATTAAATTACATCAGTTTTATTTATTTTGGGACCTACTGAGTTTTATTTTAACAGTTGTGCTGCCATTGACTTAGTTTGTTCTATATTGTTTTAGTAGTCATTGAAGTGAAGATTTGTTATTTTCAACAAGTTTTGTTTTTTGTTGTTGACAGGCTTGAGATGCAGGATGCTGGTATCACCCAGGACATCAGCATGAAGAACTTCTCTCTGGTCCCCTACTTCCTCCACTCCAGCCAATCGGATGAAGCCCTGTCGGTCCCAGCTTAGGCTAGCTGAACCAATCCCATGTCTCTGCTGTGCTGACCTCACCTGGTCAACATTCCAATGGGAGGAAAAGACTGAATGGTGTTTGCTGGCTAAAAGCTTTTTATTATTCATTTCATAAGGAATTGAGCTTTTTGGGGGGGGGGGGGGCCTATACAGTATGTTGTTGGCTCTCTTAAGGAAAAGCACAGATGTTCCTTCCTTTTCCACATGCAATAAAATGGATGAGTCTGTAGGGATGGAACTCCCACCTGTGGTTACAGTTTACATACAGTAAATGGAATTTAAAAGTTATACATGAAACATGTATTATATTGCCTATATGTCTCCTTTTGCCAGTCTTGTAAATTCAATTGTTTACCTACTCAAAGTGGAGCAGTTGCTTATTTTAACAAAACCAGATGTTTTAAAGCCATTTTTGGATGCTTCGCTAAATCATATTTATGTTTATTTATGGTTTTGTTTGTTTTTGTTTTTTGTGCTATGAATATCTGATCCCCTGGCATTTATGATCAGTCAGTATTTAAAAGGGGGCATACAGTAGCCAATGATGCATCCCAAATGCTACTCTATTCCCTATTTACTGCACTACTTTTGAACAGGGCCCATAGTGCACTACTTTTGACCAGATCCCTATCTAGGGAATAGTGTCATTTGGGATGCATATAACAGTACAGTTCCTCAGATAAAGGGGAACTCTATTTGACTCAAGCAATATGACTACAGCATATCATTCACCAAACATCTCGTTGATAGGAAGCTTGTGCTCACACTCTAAATATAGACCGTCTTGAGACTATTATCATAATGCAACATTGATGTTTCATTTGTTTTTTAAAATCCCTCTTACAAGTCTCTGTGGAAAGAATTGTCTGTGAATTGGTCTCCAGTTTTGCCTAAAGTAAATTAATATAAAAGCTCTGAATCATAATGTGTATATGTTGTTCTTGCTAGTAAAACATACATTTTCACCCACCGCTTATTAACCGCACTGTTATTACTGGTAACATGAGCCACTATACCCAAACATACTCGGGACAGTTTATTAGGTACACCTAATACTGGGTCGGACCCCCTTTGCCGCGAGAACAGCCCGAATTCTTTGGGGCATGGAAACATTGATCAATTCATATCAAAATAAAATGCTTTTGGTCACATATGCATATTTAGCAGATGTTATTGCGGGTGTAGTGACATGCTTGTGTTCCTAGCTCCAACAATATGGTAGGATCTAACAATACACACATATAAATTTAAAAGAATGGCATGAAGAAATATATAAATATTAGATTGAGCTATGTCAGAGTGGCATTGACTAAAATACAGTAGAACAGAATACTGTATATAAATATGAGATGAGTAAAGCAGTATGTAAACATTCAAGTGACTAGTGTTCCATTATTGAAGTGGCCAGTGATTCCAAGTCTATGTATATAGGACAGCAGCCTCTAAGGTGCAGGGTTGCATAACCGGGTGGAAGCTGGTTAGTGATGGCTATTTAACTGTCTGGTGGCCTTGAGCTGTTTTTCAGGCTCTTGGTCCCAGCTTATATGCACCTGTACTGACTTCACCTTCATGATGATGGTGGGGTGAACAGGCAGTGGCTCGGGTGGTTGTTGTCATTGATGATCTTTCTGGCCTTCCTGTGACATCAGGTGCTCTAGGTGTCCTGGAGGGCAGGTAGTTTGCCTCCGGTGAGGTGTTGGGCAGACCGTTGCGGGCGTAGCAGTTGCCGTACCAGGCGGTGATACAGCCTGACTTGATGCTCTCAATTGTGCATCTGTAAAAGTTTGTGAGGGTTTTAGTTGCCAAGCCAAATTTCTTCAACCTCCTGAGGCGCTGTTGCTTGTTTGTGTGGGTGGACCATTTCAGGTCGTCAAAAAAGTGATGAGTACACCAAGGAACTTGGAGCTTTCCACCTACTCCACTACTCCACTGCGGTCCCATCGATGTGAATAGGGGCGTGCTCCCTCTGCTGTTTCCTGAAGTCCACGATCAGCTCCTTGGTTTTGTTGATGTTGAGTGAGAGGTTATTTTCCTGGCACCACTCTCCCAGGGCCCTCACCTCCCTGTAGGCTGTCTTGTCATTGTTGGTAATCAGGCCTACTAATGTTGTGTCATCTGCAAACTCGGAGGCATACGTGGCCACGCAGTCATTGGTGAACAGGGAGTACAGGAGGGGGCTGAGCACACACCCTTGTGGGGCCCCAGTGTTGAGGATCAGCAAAGTGGAGGTGTTATTTCAAAGTCCAGGACCCAGTTGCACGGGGCGGGGTTCAGACCCAGGGGCCCAAACTTAATGATGAGCTTGGAGGGTACTATGGTGTTGAATGCTGAGCTGTAGTCAATGAACAGAATTCTTACATAGGTATTCTTCTTGTCCAGATGGGATAGGGCAGTGCGATGGCGATTGCATCATCTGTGGAACTATTGGGACGGTAAGCAAATTGAAGTGGATATTGGTGTAAGGTAGAGGTGATATGATCCTTAACGAGCCTCTCAAAGCACTTCATGGAACAATGGTGGACATCTTGATGCAAGTGGGGATAGCAGATAGGGAGAGGGAGAGATTGAATATGTCTAAACACAAGTCAGCTGGTCTGCACATGCTCTGAGGACATGGCTAGGGATGCCGTCTTGGCCAGCAGCCTTGCGAGGGTTAACGCGCTTAAATGTCTTACTCACATCGGCCACGGAGAAGGAGGGACCACAGTCCTTGGTAGCGGACCGTGTCGGTGGCACTGTGTTATCCTCAAAGTGGGCTAAGAAGGTGTTTAGCTTGTCCGGAAGCAAGGTCAAGAGACCTAACGTGTGCCAGGAAAACATTCCCCACTCCATTCCGCCACCAGCCTGTACCATTAACACCTGGCAGGATAGAGCCATACTTGTGCTGCTTACTCGAAATCCTGACTCTGCCATAAGCATGACGCAACAGGATCCGGGATTTGTCAGACCAGGCAAAGTTTTTCAACCACTCCTCAATCGTCCAGTGTTGGTGATCGTATACCCAGTGGAGCCGCTTCTTCTTGTTTTTAGCTGATAGGATTGGAACCCGGTGTGGTCGTCTACTGCAATAGCCCATTCTTGACAAGGACCGACGAGTTGTGCGTTCCGAGATGCCGTCCTGCACACCACTGTTGTATGCCGCTATTTGCCTGTTTGCCTTTTAGCTTGCACGATTCTTGCCATTCTCCTTCGACCTCTTATCAACATGCAAGTTTTCGCCCATAGGACTGCCACCGATGGGATGTTTTTTGTTTGTCGCACCATTCTCGGTAAACCCTATACACTGTCGTGCGTGAAAAGCCTAGGAGGCCAGCTGTTTCTGAGATACTGGCAACGATGATCATAACACGTTAGGCCGCTTAGGTCACTCGTTTTGCCCATTCTAACGTTCAATTGAACAGTAACTGGATGCCTGTCTGCCTGCTTTATATAGCAGGCCACATTAATCAGTCTCTGCAGGAGCAAACCATAATCGAAAAATGTGTTGATGTACCTAATAAATTGGCCACAGTGTATATTCCACTAGAACAGTGTGTGTTGTCTATTTTCGACTGAGGATAACAATGTTGAGTAACTGGTTTTATGTTCACTCTACAAAGAAAGTGAATGCCTCTCAATGGGAGGAGACTCCGGTGACCTCTTTTTATTTTTTATTTTATTTCACCTTTATTTAACCAGGTAGGCTAGTTGAGAACAAGTTCTCATTTGCAACTGCGACCTGGCCAAGATAAAGCTTAGCAGTGTGAACAGACAACACAGAGTTACACATGGAGTAAACAATTAACAAGTCAATAACACAGTACAAAAAAGGCGAGTCTATATACATTGTGTGCAAAAGGCATGAGGAGGTAGGCGAATAATTACAATTTTGCAGATTAGCACTGGAGTGATAAATGATCAGGTGGTCATGTACAGGTAGAGATACTGGTGTGCAAAAGAGCAGAAAAGTAAATAAATAAAAACAGTGTGGGGATGAGGTAGGTGAAAATGGGTGGGTTATTTACCAATAGACTATGTACAGCTGCAGCGATCGGTTAGCTGCTCAGATAGCAACTATTCAGTCACAACACCGACTTGAAGTGACACAGATAGGTGGCCAGAAAGAGAAGTATACTACAAAGCAGGATCAATGTGCTTTGGGCAGCTAACTAATAAACAACCAAAAATAACAGTTGATTTTCTGGTTCATTAAGAAAGCTAAACATAGATACACTATATGTACAAAAGTATGTGGACACCCCTTGAAATTAGTGGATTCGGCTATTTCAGCCACACCGTTTCTGACAGGTGTATAAAATCGAGCACACAGTTATGCAATCTCCATAGACAAACATTGGCAGTAGAATGGCCTTACTGAAGAGCTCAGTGCCTTTCAATGTGGCACAGTCATAGGATGCCATCTTTCCAACAAGTCAGTTTGTGAAATGTCTGCCCTGCTAAAGCTGCCCTGTTCAACTGTAAGTGCTGTTATTGTGAAGTGAAAACGTCTAGGAGCAACAACGGTTCAGTAGCGAAGTGGTAGGCCACACAAGCTCACAGGACAGCCGGGTGCTGAAGCGAGTAGCGAGTAAAATAATAATCTGTCCTCGGTTGCAACACTCCCTATCGAGATCCAAAAAACATCAGCACAAGAACTGTTTGTCGGGAGCTTCATGAAATGGGTTTCCATGGCCGAGCAGCCTCACCCAAGCCTAAGATCACCATGCGCAATGCCACGCGTCGGCTGGAGTGGTGTAAATCTCACTGCCTTTGAACTCAAGCAGTAGAAACACGTTCTCTGAATCACTCTACACCATCTGGCAGTATAACGGACAAATCTAGGTTTGGCGGGTGCAGAGAACACTACCTGACCCAATGCATAGTGTCGACTGTAAAGTTTTGTGGAGGAGGAATAATGCTCTGGGGCTGTTTTTCATGGTTCGGGCTAAATATTAGCGCTACAGCATACAATGACATTTTTAACGATTCTGTGCTTTCAACATTGTGGCAATAGTTTGGGGAAGGCCCTTTCCTGTTTCAGAATGACAATGCACAAAGTGAGGTCCATACAGAAATGGTTTGTCGAGATCATTGTGGAAGTACTTGACTGGCCTGCACAGAGCCCTGACTTCAACCTCATCGAACACTTTTGGGATGAATTGGAACGCTGACTGTGAGCCAGGCCTAATCGCCCAACATCAATGCCCGATCTCACTAATGCTCGTGGCTGAATGAAATCAGCCGCCGCAGCAATGTTCCAACATCTAGTGCATTGGTATTCAACTCTTACTCTGTGAGGTCCGCAGCCTGCTGGTTTTCTGTTTTACCTAATAATTAATTGCACACACCTGGTGTCTTAGATCTAAATAAGTTCCTGATTAGAGGGGAACAATGAAAAGAAACCAGTGGAAGTGGCTGCGAGGTCAAGAGTTGAGTTTTAGGGATCTATTGGAAAGCCTTCCCAGGAGAGTGGAGGCTCTTCTTTCACACCAAGAAAGTCATGAAGAGGGCACAACAACTCATTTTCCCCCTCAGGCGACTGAAAAGATTTGGCATGGGTCCCCAGAACCTCAAAAAGTTCTACAGCTGCACCATCGAGAGCATCCTGACCGGTTGCATCATCACCTGGTATGGCAACTGTTCTGCATCTGACTGTAAGGCGCTACCTACACCACCCGATGTTACAGGAAGGCCACAAAGATCATCAAGGACAACACCCATGCAACCGGTCAGCCACTGCCTGTTCACCCCGCTATCATCCAGAAGGCGAGGTCAGTACAGGTGCATCAAAGCTGGGACCGAGAGACTGAAAAACAGCTTCTATCTCAAGGCCATCAGACTGTTAAACAGCAACCACTAACATTGAGTGGCTGCTGCCAACACACTGACTCAACTCCAGCCACTTCAATAATGGAAATTGATGGGAAAGGATGTAAAATATATCACTAGCCACTTTAAACAATGCAACCTAATATAATGTTTACATACCCTACATTATTCATCTCATATGTATAGTATATACTGTACTCTATCATCTACTGCATCCTTATGTAATACATGTATCACTAGCCACTTTAACTATGCCACTTTGTTTACATACTCATCTCATATGTATATACTGTACTCGATACCATCTACTGTATCTTGCCTATGCTGCTCTGCACCATCACTCATTCATATCTTTATGTTCTTTATCCCCTTACACTGTGTATAAGAAATTCGTTTTGGAATTGTTAGTTAGATTACTTGTTGGTTATTACTGCATTGTCGGAACTGGAAGCACAAGCATTTCGCTACACTCGCATTAACATCTGCTAACCATGTGTATGTGACAAATAAAATTTGATTTGATTTACATTGTATACAGCCCAGTACATCACTGGGGCCAAGCTTCCTGCTATCCAGGACCTATATACTAGGCGGTGTCAGAGGAAGGGACAAAAAAAATTGTCAAAGACTCCAATCACCCAAGTCATAGACTGTTCTCTCTGCTACCGCACGGCAAGATGTACCCGGAGCGCCAAGTCTAGGTCCAAAAGGCTCCTTAACAGCTTCTACCCCCAAGCCATGACTGCTGAACAATTCATAAATGCCCCCCCCCTTTGTTACGTTTTATTTTTTACTTTAGTGTATTTAGTAAATATTTTCTTAACTATTTCTTGAACTGCATTGTTGGTTAAGGGCTTATAAGTGAGCATTTCATGGTAAGTTAAACATAGATACACTATATATACTGTTGTATTTGGCACATGTGACATTTGAATTCAACACAAATACAACAAACTAGTAAAGTTTTAAACATTTTATTTCATCTGTAACAAAATAAGAAATATGTAATTTAGTCAAGTTAAATATACATTTTCTCTTAACATTCTATCTTTGGCCAAACATAATTCCCATGAATATTAAATATACAGTGTATTGAGCACATTCAGTAGGTAGAAAAACAATTAAATGCACAAGATCTAATAGTCAAGCATAGTTTTGCAATCCTTAACGTTAATTTACTTATTTGGTAGGCTCACAGATTCTGGAAGAGTCTATTTAAGGCTCTGGCTGTTCAGTTTTTACTTCTGCATTTCTGTACCTTGCTCCACACTTTGGAGGTTGCCACCAAAAGAGTGGACAGTTGCCACCACTATGACCAAATGACAAGAGGGTGATCTCGTCTTGTCAGTAGTCCAAAGCACAGTTGTAAACAATAATATTTGTATAATCTTCAACAAGAGCTGATCAAACTTAATGTAAAGGAGTAAAACCCTGCTATCATTAATCACACATTAAACTGCCAATAACAACATAATATCTCAAGTGGACCTGAATGAAATATGAAATTAAAAGTCAAGAAACTTTAAACATGTCTAAGAACTTTAGTTTTTTAAGAATTCAACATGTAATTAATTGCATTGAAGTCTTCAGTGAGCAGTAGCACCGTGAATGAGTTCCTTCCCATCTAATGAAGAAACAGCTTATTCTACAGTGTCTTTAAGGCAAGAGTTTATTCTGGGCAGAGGACGAAGGAACGGTGCCGAAAACACTGCATGTGTAACATCACCGCTGTGACAGACTCCCATCTGCCAACAGGGCACCTTCTTGGTGGCCAGGTGTCGACGGGCGTGCTTGGCCAGGTGGTCGCTACGCATGAAGCGGCTGTGGCACATGGGGCAGGCGAAACGCTTCTCTCCCGTGTGGGTTCTACGGTGGCGTGATAGCTCATCAGATCGAGCGAAGCATCTCTCACAGCCTTCCCACCTGCATTTGAAAGGTTTCTCACCTGAACAGATAACAGAGGAAATACTAGTGTTACAGCAAGAGATGCACACAGTCAGCCATACAGGCTAAGAGGGTGATTACCTGATCTTGTTATTATGTAAGGAGGTCTTTGAACGCTGTGGCTTTAGTGCAATTACAGCACCAATAAGGTAGGTAGCAAGAGGAAGCCAAAGAAAATAACAACTTTAAAAAAATCTGAGATAAACTCTGTTGTTATTCCTACAATATGTAATGCTTGTGTTACTTGTAAACAAAAAGGCCACTACCTGAATTTGTAACATTTAAACCAGACTCCCCACAAGCCCTGTCTTACCTGTGTGAGTCCTCATGTGAGCCTTGAGGTGGGAGCTCTTAAAGTAGGTCTTGCCACAGTCCTCGTGGGGGCAGATATGGCTGCGGACTCTGGACACCTCAGCAGGCTGCAGGCTGCGCCGCTGGACCACTGAGGTGAAGCCTGGCGCTGGGGCGATGGCTGGCAGCTTGGTGCCACCAGATGTCAGCACTGACGGCTGGATCCCGACAACTTGCCGGGGAACCAAGAAGATGATAGGGCCCTTTGTCACCTGGTCGCCCATGAAGAAGACTGAAGGAGGACCAACTGCTGCTGACTGTTGTTGGTGACTGGTCTCTACCATTGGAATATGACTGTTCGCTGCAATGGGCACAGCAGGTAGTACCTGGCAGTAAACCGGAACAGGAGAAACCCCACTGTTGACAGGGGACACCGATGTAGGTTGGTGGAATTTACCAACAGAGGCTGGCAGAGTCACAGTAACCGGAGCCTGGGTGGCAGCCAGTTCAGCAGAGGAGTCAAGGGGTGTCATGTTCCCTTTGGAGTCCCTGCCAGATAGCCTATCTGCCAGGGGGTTGATGCTGTCTGGGCTTGGCTGGGGAGGCAGGGGTTGGGTTAGTCTGTGCTCCAGGGGGGCGGCTGGACAGATGCTCCAGCTGCAGTGCTGTGCGTCTGCAGTGTGACGGATCACACTAGTGGCCTGTGATCGGGGCTGGCTGACCATCTGTGGCTGTGTCAAGCCCTGCTGTGCTGGCTGTGGGTTATGTCTCTGGCACCAGGAGGTCTGAACTGTCTCTGGAGCAGGATGACTGTGAATGGCTTCAAAGTTTGGCGGGCTGTATGGCGGGGTCATACACTGAGACGGGAGGGTAAAAAAACAAGGTTGTGGTTACGAAACAATATAATCTCTACATTGTGTGAGGTTATATTTATTAAATTTCACTTAGTATGGAGGATTATCACAGTGAATGTATGTGACAGAACTTGAGAGAACACACACAATAACACAGGAAATTTACCAGAGACTCATGAACCTCAGCCGGGTTAAGTGAGAGACGAGAGTCATCCTCTGAGAAGTCAGAGGAAGGGGTCAGAGGTCGGAACTGTCTATGCTTGAAGCTACTGGAAGTCCTGGCTTTCCAGTGGGTGTTCATGAACATAAGAGCCTCCACGGCCTCCATGTCTCCCACGGCCATAGGGTGACACTGGGACTCTTCATGGTTCTGACTGCCAGGATGGTACAGCTCATCAACTTCCATTGTGCCACTCTGTTAAGAGATAAAGAAATATACACTGAGTGTACAAAACATTAAGAACACCTGCTCTTTCCATGATATTGACTGACCTGGTGAATCTAGGTGAAAGCTATGATTCCTTATTGATGTCACTTATTAAATCCACTCTAATCAGTGTAGATGAAGGGGAGAAGATGGGTTAAAGAAGGATTTTTAAGCCTTCAGACAATTGAGACATGGCTTGTTCATATGTGCCATTCAGAGGGTAATTGGGCAAGACAAAATATTTCAGTGCCAGGCACACCGGTTTGTTTCAAGAAATACAACACTGCTGGGTTATTCACACTCAACAGTTTTCCGTGTGTATCAAGAATGGTCCACACCCAATAGACATCCAGCCAACTTGACACAATTATGGGAAGCATTGGAGGCAACATGGGCCAGCATCCCTGATAATGGACTATTATGTCCCAGTGCGCTACTTCTGTGGGAATATATACACTACTGTATAAAGTTTGGGGTCACTTAGAAATGTTATTGTTTTTTAAAAGAGAAGCAAAAAAAAATGTCGATTAAAATAACATAAAATTGATCAGAAATACAGTGTAGACATTGTTAATGTTGTAAATGACTATTGCAGCTAGAAACGGCTGATTTTTAATGGAATATCTACATAGGCGTAGAGGCACATTATCAGCAACCAATCACTCCTGTGTTCTAATGGCACATTGTGTTAGCTAATCCGTTATCATTTTAAAAAGGCTAATTTATCATTAGAAAACCATTTTGCAATTATGTTAACACAGCTGAAAACTGTTGTCTGATTAAAGAAGCAATATGACTGTCCTTCTTTAGACTAGTTGAGTATCTGGAGCATCAGCATTTGTGGGTTCAATTACAGGCTCAAAATGGCCAGAAACAAAGGACTTTCTACTGAAAGTTGTCAGTCTATTCTTTTTCTGAGAAATGAAGGTAATTCCATGTGAGAAATTGCCAAGAAACTGAAGATCTCATACAATGCTGTGTAGTACTCCCTTCACAGACAAGCACAAACTGGCTCTAACCAGAATAGAAAGAGGAGTGGGAGGCCCCGGTGCACAACTGAGCAAGAGAACAAGTACATTTGTGTCTAGTTTGAGAAACAGACACCTCAAAGTCCTCAACTGGCAGCTTCATTAAATAGTACCCGCAAAACACCAGTCTCAAAGTCAACAGTGAAGAGGCGACTCCGGGATGCTGGCCCAGGCAGAGTTGCAAAAAAAAAGCCATATCTCAGACTGGCCAATAAAAAGAAAAGATTAAGATGGGCAAAACACAGACACTGGACAGAGGAACTCTGCCTAGAAAGCCAGCATCCCGGAGTCAGCGGGATGTTTTTATTTAACTAGGCAAGTCAGTTAAGAACAAATTCTTATTTGACAATGATGGTGACGCTGGGCCAATTGTGCACCACCCTATCGGCCTCCCGATCATTACCGGTTGTGATACAGCCCAGGATCAAACCATGGTCTGTAGTGATGCCTCTAGCACTGAGATGCAGTGCCTTGACCGTTGTGCCACTCAGGAGCCACTATGTGCAATGGCAAAATGTATAGAATTGCCGTAAATTAACTTTTTTTTTTTAAATACATCTCTGCTGTCAAGTAAACAAGTAAAATGTTTTGCTAACTTGTGGCCCCGAAAAGGCTAGGGCCAGCCCTGGCTACTGGTTTAATGCATTTACAATATTAAGAGAGTTCAGTCATTTAACTTCACAAATGGATTGACTGCACAAATCAGTTGACTGCATGTGTGGGTATGGATGTGGGTACGCAGACCCGCCAGCCACTTCGGCTCTTTGTGAGTAGTTCAGAATTTTGTAAACTGTGAGTGATCGGCTCGTGTATCCCAGCACTTTGGCCTTTAACACAGTTACCCAGTAGATGCACCGGGCGTGCTGCTAATACAAACAGTCCCACGCCCCCTCCCACAGGCGACGCAGAAAGATGGGACTCAAATCTACCGTCCTACAAGTTAAACTAAATCTCAACATCCACTTATTATTACTGAAAATATCTAAAAAAAAGTTGTTTACTTCAAAACCTATTCCAAAGAGATGTGCACTTTTTTTTTAAACAAAATGTAATCATACAGCTTCACCAACGTTAGTGGTTTCCTAAATACTTCAGTGAGAATGAGTATTGTAGCTACTTACATTGTTGTGGCGCTCGACAAAGGACGACATACATTTTCTCATATTCGGAGACAATGTATCGAATGTAACGTCACTGTGTTAATGAAGTAGTGTGTGACAGTCAGATTTGTGGTAAATGTTACAATAGATGTTTCCCTTTTCCTTTTTCTAGTTCCATTCAGCGATAATTTCAAATGCAGTGGATATAGAGGGGCAGGTCTCTACTTTCAGCCAATCAGACACAAAGGTGTGTTAGACAGGAACCAATAAGACAAGAATCAACGCGTGATCAGGAGCTGATGTAGTCGGTGGAAACAGCGTGGTACACAACAGCATCAGCGTGTGAAAATACCGCTGCGAATCCCATTTTTCCGAGTTGAGTGAGTCACATAAAACCCCTAACATGACGAATTGTCGAATTTTGAAAGATATCAGTTATTTCACTGTCTACTGAACTACATCCGATGATACTTTAATTGTTATATTATATTACATTATTGTACACACCTGATATTGTTAGTCCAAATAAAAAATTAACATTTAAAAAAAAAAGTCTATAAGACTTGACTTAAAAATATAAAATCCAATATTATATAGCAGACTGGTCTCATAGACTATACAATGTAGTAAACGTAAATCCGGGATACCAAATTTGTATAATATATTACATTTGGTATGGTTGCGGCAGGTAGCCTCGGTCTGGGGGGCGGGGTGTAAGTAAAGGTAAGTGGTAAGTGTCAGCTGTCAAGACGTTCCTCCTTTGGGGCAGAGACTGGGAACAATGGGAGGCTGCAGAAAGAGACAATAGTGAAACATACACACAGACTACCTCCCAAATGCCCCCCTGTTCACTTAACAATGTACTACTTTTGACCAGGACCCATAGGATAGTGCACTATATAGAAAATAGGGAGCTATTTGATATGCACCCAACAGCCAGGCAGCACGGCAGCTCCAGGCCTCTGGGTGGTGTTACTGGCCATCTGACATTGAAGATAATATTTAACATCATACCTCCATTAAAATAGGTGTCTATAAATCAAATAATAAAATATTTAATTCAGTCCAGTCAGTTATGACTCACTGAACTCTTTCCATCAAGTACAGTGTTCCTTAAAATAGTTAACTCCATTACTAGTTCACTGTATCACAGTATCATGTAGTGTCAATGCACGGTCTCTAGACGACCAGCGGTCTCTAGCTCTGGGTGCCAAGTTTATGTACTGTACATCTCGGCCAAATAGTGTGTCCTAGATTCAAGTTGTAATGCAAATAGATGGGGTTGTATCTGGAGTGTTGGGACTGGCAACTGTGCCAGTACAGTATCTTGTGATCAGAACCTTATAGGCTATCTGAGCTGCTGCTGTTCATCTGAGATTATTGCTGGAATGGAGGTGTGGCAAGAGGGCCTGGGCACAGTCCCTGAATCCATCCCTTTTTCTCAGAAGAGATCAGGAAAAGCCCAGCAGTGTCCATCCCTCCCCCTTTCTCACATAAATGCCAGCAGTCACATTATGCTGAACTCTGAAGCTGGGTTGCTTGTGAGATCGTAATGCATGGGGGTGGAGGAGTGAGAGGTGGTTGCATGCCTCTAGGCCTAGACAGACCCATATTAGATTACTAACATTTTTTATTTGAACCTTTATTTAACTAGGCAAGTCAGTTAAGAACAAATTCTTATTTTCAATGACTGCCTAGGAACAGTGGGTTAACTGCCTTGTTCAGGGGCAGAACGACAGATTTTTACCTTGTCAATTCAGGGATTCGATTGTGCAACCTTTCGGTTAGGTTACATGCCGCCAAATTAACATTAAGACTAGATGCAGACTTATTCCAGTTTATCCCAAACTGACCAGTCCTAAAATCAATAGTCCCAGCTAGCAGTACAGAGGAGTTATTTTGAAGCCTCACTCCTCAGTGAGCTATCTTGTTACTGAGCTGGAAATAACTCATATTTGTGCTGGCCTGAGTGACGAGAGCTGGTGTCGTCCCAGCTGATGTGGGCCTGTTTAGTGGTGGCTTAAATAGCAGTGGAGAGAGGCTCAGCGTTTGGTCTTCAGAGTGTACATTGGAGGATTGTAAAATGTCAATCTTAAATCCTGGAGACATTGGCACTGTTTACTGATGCCTATGAGATTTCTCCCTGTGTGAATGGGTGAGACCTCGTTTCAAGTATTCTTTCAAATACTTTTGAGAATTTCAGTTAGTCCACTTGGAATGCCAGATGGGTGACATTTGTACTTTTGGGACTATTCTATTGTGCAAGGCAAGCTCAATCAAGTGCAGCTATAGTTTTTGTTGTCTATCATAGTAAACAAATATAATTTGAAACCAGGTGTGGTGTGGATTACTTTAAGTAAAGGACACCAGGGTTTTACTCCAAACACTCCCCCACACAATATGACTCTATCCATATCCATTAACCCACTGTTCCTAGGCAGTCATTGAAAATAAGAATTTGTTCTTAACTGACTTGCCTAGTTAAATAAAGGTTCAAATAAAAAATGTTAGTAATCTAATATGGGTCTGTCTAGGCCTAGAGGCATGCAACCACCTCTCACTCCTCCACCCCCATGCATTACGATCTCACAAGCAACCCAGCTTCAGAGTTCAGCATAATGTGACTGCTGGCATTTATGTGAGAAAGGGGGAGGGATGGACACTGCTGGGCTTTTCCTGATCTCTTCTGAGAAAAAGGGATGTGTGTGAAAACCTTGTGAAGACTTACAGAAAACGTTTGACCTCTGTCATTGCCAACAAAGGGTATATAACAAATTATTGAGAAACTTTTATTATTGATCAAATACTTATTTTCCATCATAATTTGTAAATAAATTCATTAAAAATCCTACAATGTGATTTTCTGGATTTTTTTTCTCACTTTGTCATAGTTGAAGTGTACCTATGATGAAAATTACAGGCCTCTCTCATCTTTTTAAGTGGGAGAACTTGCACAATTGGTGGCTGACTAAATACCTTTTTGTCCCACTGTACCCTCGTAAAACTGACTATCCTACCGATCCTTGACTTTGGCGATGTCATTTAAAAAAAAAAAGCCTCCAACACTCTACTCAGCAAATTGGATGTAGTCTATCACAGTGGCTTCTGTTTTGTCACCAAAGCCCCATATACTACCCACCACTGCAACCTGTATGCTCTCATTGGCTGGCCCTCGCTACATATTCTTCGCCAAACCCACTGGCTCCAGGTCATCTATAAGTCTTTGCTAGGTAAAGCCCCACCTTATCTCAGCTCACTGGTCACCATAGCAACACCCACCCGTAGCATGCGCTCCAGCAGGTATATTTCACTGGTCATCCCCAAAGCCAACACCTCCTTGGGCTGCCTTCCCTTCCAGTTCTCTGCTGCCAATGATTGGAACGAATTGCAAAATTCACTGAAGCTGGAGACTCATATCTCCCTCTCTAACTTTCAGAATCAGCTGTCAGAGCAGCTTACCGATCACTGCACCTGTACACAGCTCATCTGTAAATAGCACACCCAACTACCCCATCCCCATATTGTTATTTATTTATTTTTGCTCTTTTGCACCCCAGTATCTCTACTTGCACATCATCATCTGCACATCTATCACTCCAGTGTTAATGCTAAATTGTAATTATTTCGCCTCTATGGCCTATTTATTGCCTTACCTCCCTAATCTTACTACATTTGCACACACTGTACATAGATTATTCTATTGTTTTATTGACTGTATGTGTGTTTATCCCATATGTAACTCGGTTTTGTTGTTTTTGTAGGACAAATTGCTTTATCTTGGCCAGGTCACAGTTGTAAATGAGAACCTGTTCTCAACTGGCCTATCTGGTTAAATAAAGGTGACAAATAAAAATAAAAACAAAATTAAGCTTTTAATTGGCTAGAAAATGGCAGAGGTTTAAATTGTATAACCAATGTGAATATGTGAGGTGAAAGTTGAAGGATCTGCACTACATTACTGCATTGTATAATGCAGTGCATCCATTGCAGTGACACAGCAAGTTTCCTGCTGTTTGTTTTATTATCAGTATGTCCATATTGATCCCCATTTTAGGCCATTTGATAACACATTGACCCGTAATCTAAAAATAACAGTGATATTTCTATGTTCTTGTTTGACTTGGCTCTGATAAAGGGTTACATTTAGGCTTAGTGGCAACAGAGTGGTACTGGCATGGAGTTCAAGCACCTCAGGATAGGAAACACAGAGGCACACAGTGGATTTCTGGAAAAGCAACATGTTTTGGTTACAGTTCCACCAGCTATACAATCTGTTTAACTCCTGGAAATGTTCTTGCAGGTGATATTTTTAGGGAAATAACTTGTCAGACAATTAGCAAGCATAATCTGCAAAATGTATACATCATCTGAATAATCAGTGTTTTTTTTTCTTCTGTCATCCAACTATTTTAACAGCGTCTTAACAATGCATTTCATCATGTAAACGAAGCCCCCCCCCCCCCCCCCTATATAATGTGGCTTGCCAGTGACATTTCAGAATACAACAATGCAAAGTACCTGAAGTGAAAGTAAAATACAAACAGTTACTATTTGTTATAAAACTGTTATTAACATAGACCACAGAGGTTATAACACAACATAAGAAACTAAGACATGGTCACCTCACATTTACTTGTGTGTACGCCTAGTACCAGACCAATGGCCACATGAACCAGATTTGCCCTCATGTTTTTCTTTTTTGTAGAAACAATTTGCAATACCGCTGAGAGAATTGTCAACCAGCTGTACCAAATCTAACTTTACTGAAGAAAGCAAGTGAGTGTGAAGCAGATCACAGCAGCTGGCTCTCTGGGAACTTTGCAGTTTATGTTGATTCTGAGGGAATGCGGGAGTCTCTCTGTCAGATGAAAGACTCTCTCCACTTATTCACCTCAGGGGCAGGCAGAGAGAAATGGAGCTCTCTATTCCCTTCTTTTACACTCCTATACTCAAATGGGCTGTACAGTCATGAATTTCAGAATATTAGTAATTTCTTCCACTGTATAGGCTGATGATGAAGAAGAGATGACGAACAGACAAACCTGTAGCATTACCTATGTGCCTCTCTTTGTCATTCAAATGAGCAGTTGTATACAGTTTAGATACTTTTATACCCTGAGAACACAGATATATCCATTTCCATTTGTGTTGTTTTTTAACACAGAGCATATACTGTATCTTTTCTTTTTGGAGAAATATAGAAATGTTTATTTTCTGTATTAAATTCCTTCATAAATGAATTCTTCTTAAAAAAAACAGTCAAATACTTGTGATTTGACAAAGAGTTATTGGGTATCATAAGGGTAGGATTAGGGCCCTGTCTCTGGGATACTTGATCAGCAGCCAACAACACACTTCTCAAAAAGTGAAAGACAAAGCCTGCCATCTGCTGATAGAAAAAAAAAACTTCAAGTAACTAACCCAGACAGACCATAGGTCTAAACTACTGAAGCTGTTTCTAGATGAGTAGGTACATGCAATCAATGCTTCTGCTACATAATAGAGTTATCTAAAAGACTGCACCAGGTCTATCAAAATGTATTAATACATTTTCTTCAAAAATATGTACTGCAATATACAATCTCTCAACACTGGATGCGTAACAAAAGCCAGCCAACATGTTTTTATTGCTGTGTGGAAATTGAAAAACAGGCTAAAATAATTATACCTTTGGTTCCTGCTGCCATGCTTCTTTTGGGGGTTTCTGTCATAATTAGGCCAGCACAGCACTCATATCCAGGGCAACATGAATCAAGCAGTCCATGTATGATTTTGACAGTGGTTACTGAAGGTCTATAGACAAGTGCTATATCTGTGGACCTTTTTCATTACGCCACTATACCCACTGGGCAAAAACTGGTTGAATCAACATTGTTTCCACAACATTTCAACCAAAAAATGAAATGTGATGACTTTGAACCAACGTGGAAAATGGACTGGATTTGTAAAAAGTCATCAATATAAGATAATTTTGTATTTTATTCACACACCTTTTAACTTAAATCCTATGATAGGGTATAATGCTGGTTGATTTCACATTGAATTCATGTTAGTTGACAACTCAACCAAATGCAATTCAAAACTAGACTTTTAATTGAAGTATGTAATTCCTCTCTTGAGCTGTGGGGATGTCAACCAGCAGGGGGAGCATGGGGATTATACATGGAATGGGATACAGTCATTGGTTAATATACACCTACACGAAAGTCATACTGGACAGTGATCCTCAATCTCCATGTTATAGTATCCACATACCAGTTTGCATAACGGAGAATGTTTATTTATCAGAAAAGTAATGACAGAGTGGAAAGGAAATGTCTGAATGTAAGACATGATTTTGTTTGCTCTATTGATCCAGTTTTGTCAATGTCAGAGGAAGCGTCTGTTATCATTGTTTGCTAAATTCCCACAGAGCTCCAAATGTATTATGGATTATCTCAAACATCCTTGGATTTGTTGGCAGCATTCCTTTGTGCATCCTTATCGTACACCTGGAGGCATTGTGTATAATATTCATTCTCGGAGAGGATACTGTCATAAATTATCCTACCTCTTCTGTCGGGACCAATATAAAAAACAGTATCAATTTCCTTTAAACTGTAGTCCACTAATCCTAGACATCATATATCAACACATTCTTGTCTATTGATGTTCTGTATTATGTCATTCTGTATGTTTCATGTTTGGTGTAGACCCCAGGAAGAGTAGCTGCTGCTTTCGCAACAGCTGATGGGGATCCTAATAAAATACCCAAATAACAAATAGATGTATCACAATTCAGTTACATTTTTAAAATAGCACGAGCTAGACGTCTAGAAATGTTCATTTCCTTTCTCTTCATTGCCTTTCTTCTCTAAACCAATCCCGTTCCGTTTAACATATTCCCTGTTTCTGTTCAAGGTCCAACCAGCATCCAGTTTTCGTGTGTGCTAAGGTTAATCAACATACAGAACGAAAAAGCTTGGTAGAGTTAAGATGGCGGCATGTGGGTGAGGAGGCTGTAGTTCGAAGCTCGGGATTTTTTATCATAAAATATTTATATGAATCCTTACATATACAGATATCGAGAAAATAACATTTCCCAGACACATTTGTGTGTTCATTTGGATTGGATCCATGACATCCATACACTTTGTGGTTCACCCGTTGCCCGGGACGGAGGACCAGCTCAATGACAGGTATTTGTTGCGGGCGTGGAAAATAGGGGTTTAAATCAATATATATGTGTAGGGTGTGGCACCCGACGATTATCTATTTGTTTCGAAGCAATATTCATATTGTCATGTGTATTTCAATCAAACAATTTTCGACCACATTACCGTACTTGAAGCAAGGCCCGGCATCTTGAACAAGCCTCTTCAACGTAGATAACGACGTTAGCTAGCCTGCTAGGCTAACAAGCTAGTTAGCCATAGCTAGCAGCAGTTAACGGAGCTGTTTCGTTCGTTCTCTGTCTGCCTGGAATGATTGGCCGTTGGTCAAAGTTGAGACGGACAATGGGGGGATGGGGGGGGACGTCAGTGATTATGGCATTGTAATGATCCGTACATGTTTTTTTTTTGCATTTGACATTGTATGTCATGTTAGCTACCTTTTGGATATCTTATTGTCGACTATCCAGCTGGCTAGCTCAACGGAACGTTTGAAGATGTAGCTAGCTAGTTAAGTGGCTAATAAGCTAGCTAATGTATTAGTCACTGCTAGATAACGTTAGCTAAGCTAGCCACACTTGTGCCAATATGTTTTCTTGCTAGTTAGGTACCGTTATCCAGCCAACCAACTGTAAAATAAAATGGGATTGCTTATTTGATTCGACTTGTTTATCTAGCCAACGACGTTAGTTAAATAACACACGTTAGTCGACCAACTAATATTGTTCGTCGTGAACTTGTAACTTGCCTAGTTCAATAAAAAAAGATATCAACCCGTTTTCAACGTCATAATCTCCAGCATCAAACCAATACAGTATGTGAAAACAGCGCTTTTCTATGATATGTGGTTTAAAAAAAGTTAAGGTCCTAGAAAAATGCTTCTCTGTGACATTACAGGTAGGTTTTAAAAAAATAATGATTTTCAAAACCTGCAACGAGTTTCTAGGCCAAGGGTGTATTTTCTTGGCCCCCATGTCACCGCGACTCACACTGTTTGAAAATCACTGTTGAAGATATCATTTGGTAGCAAGAACGTTTTAACTTTGTATTCTTTGAAGTACAAAACAGAAATGCGCCGTTTTCACATATGCTGGACATAATAAAAGAGGTTGAAAGTGGTGGAGTTGGCCTTTTAATTTTTTATTTAATTTATTTACAGACGTTAGTTTAAGAGAGACAAGGACCAGCTATGAACAGTTGACTGTCTGTCTTGTGACCTGCATTTTGCTCTGTATGTGATTTATAGTAAACCTATTTATATCATCCATTGAGATTGAACTGATTAATGGGCCGTTCTACTTTAAGACAGAGATTGGGATGTTGGAAAAGCACATTGAATGACCTTGAATTATAATCCAGGATATGACATATGAAGCTAGGATTTTGTACTTGTGTATAATCCAGGTCTGTACCATTGGCCACCTGCTTGGGCCTAATTTACCAAGATGGTTCAGTTGACTTAACTTTGGCCTAATACAATCATGTTCACTCATCTTGTGACAATTGGCTGATGTGGAATGACAATCAATCCCCAGGTAAGCCATATATTTTACAAGCTGCTAGCACAGGCAATGGCATGCATTCACATTTGCTATATGGTCACCATGTGCTAATATATCCCCCTACTGCTCAACTGCAGTTATTTGTCTTACCAAAGAGGTGTTTTTTACCATAGTTCTCAAGAGGCATTCTTTAATCACAAAAAAGTATATATTTGCTTACAAGAATGGGTTGTGACTCACAAGCCAGTCTCATGGACTGCTCTTGCCTTGACTGTTCAGGATGTCTTTCCATGACCCAGCTGAGTACACTAATTCTTCTCTGACCCACATGGATAAAACAGTATTTTTGTACAGGTTAGGAAGAGAACATTAGGTTGAGAATATGCAAACACATTTCTTGCAGACTAAAAATGCCCTTCTGTCCTGTTGATGTTGGTTATTAATGGCTCTGGGTGGTGTGCCTCATATATCAAGACAGTGTTGCTGGCTCATTGTTTATCTTCTGCTGACGGACTGGTTCCTGTCGCTGGACAACCCACCGGGCCTTGCCTTATAAGTCATTGCCATCCATTGGATTGTCCACTGGGCTTGCTTGACAGGAAATGTCATTTGGCATAGGCCTATTACTTACATTTTCACCCCTTACAGCTTGCATGCAACTGTCTGATAGCCTTTCCCCTTTGCAACAGGTAATATTTTATCTTTGACAAGATTTGTCCACTTTCTGCAACTGACTTTTTGTATGATATCAGCCTTCGTGTATTGACTTGCTCCCTTGAGCATATGGATTAATTAAATGTTTGTTCTCTTCACCTGTTTCCTGTCAACATAACCATTGTATTACTTAAGCCATTAGAATTAGAATCAATGCTTTTAGTAGTGTAGCCTATAGCAGTTGAAGCTCTGTTTAAACAATTGTTGAGCCTATTTGACCTGTCAATTCATAGCAAGCAAAAGGAGTAAGGAATGTGGCTGGTTCACTCATTGAGAATATAGATGCTAGAGCTGAGTCAGCCTGCCATATTTTACCCCCTTTTCTCCCCAATTTCGTGGTATCCAATTGTTAGTAGTTACTATATTGTCTCATCGCTACAATTCCCGCGCGGGAGAGACAAAGGTCAAAAGCCATGCGTCCCCTGAAACACAGAGGAAAAACAGCGCACCTGGTTAGCATGCACTGCGCCCGGCCCGCCACAGGAGTCGCTAGTGCGCGATGAGACAAGGATAGCCCTACCGGCCAAACCCCCTAACCCGGACGACGCTAGTCCAATTGTGCGTCGCCCCACGGACCTCCCGGTCGCAACCGGCTGCGACGGAGCCTGGGCGCGAACCCAGAGTCTCTGGTTGCACAGCTAGCACTGTGATGCAGTGCACTAGACCACTGCGCCACCCGGGAGCCTGCGACATGGTTTTTAAACTTCTCTACAATCAAAGATTTTGCAGGTCTAGGATGGTGACAGTTAAGGACTTGGAGTTGTACTAAATAATCACTCTGCTAAACTTGTACTAAAAAGAATGGTCACAATAGTACATACACTAAGTTGACTGTGCCTTTTAAACCGCTTGGAAAATCCCAGAAAATTATGTCATGACTTTAGAATCTTCTGATAGGCTAATTGACACAATTTGAGTCAATTGGAGGTGTACCTGTGGATGTATTTCAAGGCCTACCTTCAAACTCATTGCTTCTTTGCTTGACATCATAGGAAAATCAAAAGAAATCAGCCAAGACTTCAGAAAAATTGTAGCCTTCCACAAGTCTGGTTCATCCTTGTGACCAATTTGCAAATGCCTGAAGGTACCATGTTCATCTGTACAAACAATAGTACGCAAGTATAAACATCATGGGGCCAAGCAGCTGTCATACCGCTCAGGAATGAAACGGGTTCTGTCTCCTAGAGATGAACGTACTTAGGTGAGAAGTGCAAATCAATCCCAGAACAACAGCAAAGGAACTGTGAAGATGCTGGAGGAAACGGGTACAAAAGTATCTCTATATCCACTCGAAAATGAGTCCTATATCGACATAACCTGAAAGGCCGCTTAGCAAGGAAGAAGCCACTGCTCCAAAACCGCAATAAAAAAGCCAGACTACGGTTTGCAACTGCACATGGGGACAAAGATTGTACTTTTTGGAGAAATGTCTGATGAAACAAAAATAGAACTGTTTGGCCATAATGACAATCGTTATGTTTGGAAGAAAAAGGGTGATGCTTGCAAGCCGAAGAACACCATCCAAACCGTGAAGCACGGGGGTGGCAGCATCGTGTTGTGGGGGTGCTTTGCTGCTGGAGACACTGGTGCACTTCACAAAATAAATGGAATCACGAGGAAGGAAAATTACGTGGATATATTGAAGCAATATTTCAAGACATCAGTTAAAGCTTGGTCGCAAATGGGTCTTCCAAATGGAGAATGACCCCAAGCATACTTCCAAAATTGTGGCAAAATGGCTTAAGGACAACAAAGTCAAGGTATTGGAGTGGCCATCACAAAGCCCTGACCTCAATCCTACAGAAAATGTGTGGGCAAAACAGAAAAGGCGTGTGCGAGTAAGGAGGCCAATAAACTTAACTGTTACACCAGCTCTGTCTGTCAGGATTGGGCCAAAATTCACCCAACTTATTGTGGGAAGCTTGTGGAAGGCTACCTGAAACGTTTGACCCAAGTTAAATAATTTAAAGGCAATGCTACCAAATACACTCAATTAGTATGTAAACTTCTGACCCACTGTGGATGTGATGAAAGAAATAAAAGCAGAAATAAATAATTATATTATTCTGACATTTCACATTCATAAAATAAAGTGGTGGTCCTAACTGACCCAAGACAGGGAATTTTTACTCTGATTAAATTTCAGGAATTGTGAAAAACTGAGTTTAAATGTATGTAAACTTCTGACTTCAACTGTAGCTCCGCACATTCCCTTTGACTTTGGGAATGACCTGCCTGCTGGCATCCTGTGAGTGAAGGCAACAGTCCCATTGCAGTACTTGTGGTTATACACACCGTGCTCTAACTGTTTAAGCTATACTGCTATTTAGATTTTTTAAAAATTGAAGCTGGTGTGTAATTTTGATACTACTGAGATTCTCATCGGGCTTCTTGTTAATGTCGTGCAAGCAGATGCCTTGCTCCTTAGTCTACACAGAGTACAGACTAGTAGAAATGTCCTTATTGGCCATGGATTTCCAGACCGTTAATTGCACAGATTCATACTGTGAACTGGAATAAACAATCTCACTAATGTCAATGTTTTTTATTTAATTTTTATCCTTAACAGACTTCGTGAAGTGTCGGAGAAACTCAACAAATACAACTTTAACAGGTAAGACCTGAATATGATGTATTTTAACTGTGGAATAATCAGCAAATGTATTATTCAGCCATGTCTTTCAGCAGGGACCACACTCCACAGGTATATAGTGGTTTTATAGGTTTTCTACATGTTAACATTCACTACATTATCTGTTTCCAATGCAGTCATCCACACCTCAACCTGCTGGAGCAGGCCTCCTTAAAACAATGTGTAGTTGGCCCAAACCATGCTGGCTTTCTGCTTGAGGTAACATCGAAGGATTTATGTATATTACAATCAATAACATTTGAGCTGTACTGCCTCTACATTTTGGATGGAGGTTGTGATTCCAAATGGCACCATATTTCCCTATACAGTGCACAGTCTTTAAAAAAAAAAAAAATAAGAGCACCATTTATTAATAAAACAAATATTTTTGTAGTCTTTTTTTTGTGACATGCCATCACCTTTTCCTTTTTGATAATATGTAGTAATTTTTTTCTATCCAGGATGGACGTGTGTGTCGGATCAGCTTTGCTGTCCAGCCTGATCGTTTGGAGCTGACCAAACCAGATGGCAACGATGGGTGAGACTGTTTACTCTAGGAAAATAGTTTAATCCTAATGGAGTTAAGAGAACTTTATATACCAGGAGTTGCATTAGCTTTTAGAAATTGGTGGTTTCGAAACATATACCATTAAAAAATCTGCGTTTTTAAACCATTTCACCTGCGTTTTTATATTGAAAGGTTTTTTGTTTGTTGCTTCAGTAGAGTGATGAACTATATAGTTGTACACCCCTTTTCTTCACACAAAACACATTAGTGCAACACATTCGTCAGAAAATTGTTTTCATCCGATGACAACAGAAGTGCAATGCTATTTGGCTAGTAAATTAGATTGCAATGAAAAAGAAAGGTATTTTTTTGCAAAAACGATGGGTGGCCATCATATTTGTTATGTTTGTCATCGAAAGAATGTAGCCAGCTACATTTCCTAATGTTTTGCCTGATGAATATCTTTTTTTGTAACTTGTTACTGAAAAAACTACACTGGAGGAAAGTACCCGAACACATCATGTCAGTCAGAGCACTGTCTGGTGATCCTATGAGAGGGCAGAGATTTCATCTGAGTGGGCAAGTGCAACTGAAGCACAAAATGAGTCCTTTTACATTCTTGATTTGGCGCGAACCCTGCCTGAAGCCGAGCAGAATTGACAAATAGAAGCGTTTTAGATCTGCATTTACAAAACGCAGCAAGATATTTTGTCTGCCTTGACTCCTGCATGCTGAAGCCTAGCAATGGTGAGCCCTGCGAGTTGAGTTCCACTGAGTTCATACTAAGTCCTTAGGCTTACTAGTTGAACGGTTTCATTATGTTATTACTTAGTCACTTAAAACGCTATGACAAATGAAAGACCAGAAAGTGTTCACTGTGCTGAGGTGTTTTGCATCAATGTATGTTTATAGATAAGTCATTGGTATTTTATTCCATCTCTGCAATTTACTGTCCCAAACAAAAACTAGACAAAACAAAGCTCGCAATGGTATTTTAGCATTTAGAAAATCTAGGCAGTGTTCTGAAAGCCAATTGCATTTATGAATGAGCTTTTCTTTGTTTTATTTTGTATGAGCAAGAATGCCCTTTTAGCTTTTGCTCGGGATTGTGTTGGTGGCCGGCATGCATTTGTGAGTTTCATTGATAGCATATCTTACCAGCAGAACAGCTTCAAACTGGGAACTAGGCCCTCTAGTTGCAAAGCATGCAAGTGAATCAGCCTGAGAATGACTGTTGAACAATGTGACTGGTTTACTTTAAGCTTTTCTGCAGAGCATAAGTTTTGTTGCCTGGCACAGTGAAATAAGCTGAACTTTTCAAAAGAAAATGAGATGGTTTCAGATGGTAATAGCTTTGCAGTCAGCTCCATTGTGGGTTACTGGAAAGCCTTACTGTGGAAAAAGCACTGCACATTTTCAATCAGTAACTTTGACAGCTGACTGAACAAAGCTCCACTCAGAATACTATCCAGTCACACTGCACTATATTTCATTTTTTTTACAGTGTCATACTTGTGTAATAAATGATAAACAAATGTACATTTTTACAGGTCTGTGTTTTATTTCTGCAGAAGTCTGCACAACTCATTGTTAGGCCTATTATACTCAGTTGCTAAATAAAACACTTCTATATTTTGTGTGTTGCTAAAATGCCTTATCTTAAAATGTATCTGCGTTCTTTCATTGGGAAGCAATTCACAATATATTGAGATACTGTGTACAAAAGAGTCATGGGTTTGAATCTCAGAGAGGACATTGCTGTTATGGTCCGTCTCAGGCGTTGCTTGTGATTTGGTGGCAAGTATGTAATGCAATTGACTCAAATGTAGACTGCAGCATTTATTTAACACAGTACACTCCGATGATATCAAATGTTCATATTTTAGGAGTTAGCAATCGCAGCCCTAAAAAATCCCAAGAACCTTTAAAAAGGAATAAGTCTTGAAGGCGGAACGAGTTGCAGCCAATTCTGATTCCTGAGGGTGTTGCCCTGCTAGTCTCCATTTCCCCTGTTGTTTTTTTATTACCTTAAACATAAAAATGTAAAAGCCCTAAGACATGGGCCACAACCTGGGATTTCCACTCCCAGGTTGTCGTCTTAATCTTTGGTCCCATCATGTGGGACTACTAGGTATGTAGTAACTGATCTGATCTCCCGTCTTCCCGTCTTTTGTTTCCAGTTCAAAGTTGAGTGGCAGTGGTTCAGGGACAGGAAGGAGCTCCAGGCCAGGCAGGACTAGTGATCCTCCCTGGTTCCTGTCTGGCTCTGACACACTGGGCAGACTGGCAGGCAACACCCTTGGGTAAGTTCTGGCAGTAAGGGCCCTCAGGAAAAACCTCCCCTAGACACACTCGGGTAAAGTCGTTATATGGCTTCATGTGCATTAGTGCCACTAAGGCCTAGACAAAGACAGCTGCAGGAGGACTGCTGAAGTCATTACTATCCAGGATTCAGGTATTGTCCATGTAAAATGAGATGACGTGGTCAGAATCAGACCTTGTAGCACAGAGTTGTCCTGGAAATTGGGACCTTCAATCCAAAGCAGCAGCAGCTCTGAGGTTAAAGGCATAAACATTAAATACCTATTGAGCTTTGATAGAAATGTGCTGTGGGCTGATTTTGAATGAGACTAGGTGAAAGCAATCTACCATCCTCTGTTTTTTCCACCTTGTTTTTTTTCTTACCTTACTGGCCCCTTAATTAGATTTAATGTAGTCAAATTCATCTCTAAAAAATGACAAGATATTTGCTACCAAATTATTTCTTCAATATTGCGGTATGCATAAATACCCTAGGACCTCTGCTCTCTCTGTGAAAGCCAGCTGTACCACGGTTAATTGCTGATCCAGTGTGCAGGCAGGCAGCCGTGTGAGTTTCTGCTGTTTGGCTGACTGCTGTGCCTGACCTTCGCCTTGTGCTATAACAGGAGTCGCTGGAGCTCCGGGGTGAACGGTGGATCAGGAGGAGGAGGTGGTGGCGGCGGTGGCAGCAGCAGCAGTGTAGGAGGTGCAGGGGGAGGTGGTGTAGGAGGAGCTGTCAGTGGAGGTGGTGGTGGTGGAGGCTCCTCTGGGAGGTCATCTACAGCTGCCAGGGACTCGAGACGTCAGACCAGGGTGATCCGCACAGGGAGGGACCGGGGCTCTGGTCTCCTGGGCAGCCAGCCCCAGCCTGTCATCCCTGCCTCGGTCATCCCAGAGGAACTCATCTCCCAGGTTAGACCCACTGTCTGTCCTCAACTACATTTTTATTTAAATTCTGGAAGTGACCCCACCATATGACAATTTTATTGCCTGACCAGAGCCCCTCATATAAAGGGCCTCAACACATGGCCTTCACTTCTCTCTGGTGCTCAGTCACCACCGTCACATGGTTGATTTCTGGGTGGTGATCTTCATGTTGCCTCCCTTCTTCCCCAGGCTCAGGTGGTCCTCCAGGGGAAGTCTAGGAGTGTGATCATCCGGGAGCTCCAGAGGACCAACCTGGATGTCAACCTGGCTGTCAACAACCTACTGAGCAGAGACGATGAGGACGGTGACGATGGCGATGACACAGCCAGCGAGTCCTACCTCCCTGGAGGTACCACTTTATTTCACCTTGATGTGTATTCTACAGCTTTCTCATTAAGATGATAATCTATTGCAAGAGACTCAGCATGGCAGCTTTGTATGAAGAGCAGAGGGCTCTCAGACCGTTTGGTCTGGTTTTAAGGGGCTTATGTGAATGCTTTATGTAGATAGTTGGTATTTGCTAAATTTGTGAATTGCTACATTTGTGAAACTGAGTTTTCACAATTCTAAATGCAAACGTCTTTATTAACCTATGGGTTTGACCCTTGCCTGATGGGACAGTAATAGTCATGTCATTAACATCCCTCTCTTTTGTGTTGACCTTATAGAGGACCTGATGTCCTTGCTGGATGCTGACATCCACTCAGCCCACCCCAGTGTCATCATCGATGCTGACGCCATGTTCTCTGAGGACATCAGCTACTTTGGCTACCCCTCCTTCAGACGCTCCTCCCTGTCCCGCCTGGGTTCCTCGCGAGGTAACTGACCACACGGCACTCAGGGCTGCTGCCTAGGGACCATCATCCTCTTCTGTAGTCAGGAGATGAAGATTGAAATCATATTTCTCTTCCTAAATAGTTGTAGTAACAAGTTACCTTATCCGTTACCTAAATGGATGTAAGATTACTTTTCACCACATATAGTATATGCTTTTAGTTCTCTGATGATCAAGGTATATTGTTAAAGTCAATACTAGTCTTTCCTTTTCAACCTGTCGGCAAAGCCCATGTGGATGTGGTGCTGTGAATGTGTGTTCAGTATGCTGCATGGCCATAATACCTGTTCTTCAGTGAGCCCTCTGAGAAAGGCCCATTAGACCCTGTCATTACAGGCACCACTCTCTACTGCAGCCTTATGCTGTAGGACAAACCCTCTCCCTCGTAATGCATGTCTATCTCTAATCTATCCTGACCTGTCTTCCTACCTCACATTTCAACATGTGAGTGTGCAGACAGGCACCACTATTAACTTTCACCTTTTTACTGCCAAAACCCTCTTATTTGCATAATTCTAAAAACAAATTTCTTTAATTTGTTGACGGGTCTTCCCCAGAGAGTGGCTTACTTTTATCCCACTGGTGTGACCCCATTGCCATACCAGTTCTCCTTCTTCCCTTAGAGCGTGACTCAGAGCTGTTGCGTGAGCGTGAGTCTGTGTTGAGGTTGCGGGAGCGAAGGTGGCTGGATGGGGCCTCGTTTGACACGGAGAGGGGCTCCACCAGCCGCGAGGGGGAGCCCAGCCTGGACAAGAAGAACATCCCCGTCCAGAGCCCTGTCTCTCTGGGCGAGGAGCTGCAGTGGTGGCCTGACAAGGTGGGAGGATGGGGACATTGATCGATTGGTTGATGGAATAATTTGATTAATGGCAAGGTCCACTCATTTTGGTGTTCATTCATTGATGTGATGTCAATAAAGCTTGTTCAGGGAACATGACAGCATTAATTTATCATGTTAATTGATTTCCCACTTGGTTTATTTCTATCAATATGTTTTAAGTTTTTGCTAGGTCTATAGCCTCCATTGTTTTGGGTTAATATGCACAGATCAGATGAGCACATTTTTCAAAGTAATATTTCTGTTGGCGTTTTGGTCCAGGATGGTGTGAAGTTTGTGAGCATCGGGTCCTTGTTCTCTGAGCTGGTGGCAGTGAGCTCTAAGGGTGAACTCTACCAGTGGAAGTGGAGTGAACCAGAACCATACAGAAACACACAGGTAAACAGCAGTACTGTACAACAAGCCAACAGGACTGATTGCATGAACAATGTGAAGGATTCAGCAGCAGACTTTATCAAATAAAATTCAAATGATATATCAGAGACCAGTGCTGTACACTAAGAACACTAACACTCCTCCTGAGGACTACTTTGCAAATAGGTGTTTTCATTCAAATACACATTTTATTAGCAAACCCACCCCATTAAAAAAAAAAAAGATATCTAAAAAATGGACTCCTCCTCCAATCAGAACCCTTCTATCCGCCACCCCCGAGTGTCCTTCTTGGGCCTGACCAATGAGAAGATCACCCTGCTGTCTGCTAACAGCATCAGAGCCACCGTGGCCACGGAGACCAACAAGGTGGCGACCTGGATGGATGACACCCTGAGCAGCGTGGCATCCAAGCTGGAACACAGTGCCCAGGCCTACCCTGAGCTGCAGGGGGAGCGCATTGTGTCTCTGCACTGCTGTGCCCTCTACACCTGCGCCCAGCTGGAGAACAGCCTGTACTGGTGGTGAGTTAAAGTAGTTCATCTTCACTGCCGAGAGAGATTGGCTGGGTTTGCACTGGGATTGTGCCAAGCAAGCTCAATCAAGTGCAGCTAAAGTATTTGAAAAATAACAATTACTAGTTGGACTCAGGCAGTGGCTGGCCAGAGGCCCTCGCTCTACTCAAATGTCCAGTGAAAATGTAGAACTCGGTTTTTGAGATGTCTATGCGTACAAGAAGGTTAATCTGGTGGTTTATGTTTTGAAATGTTTCCTCAGGGGTGTTGTACCTTTTAGTCAACGGAAAAAGATGCTTGAAAAGGCTAGAGCCAAGAACAAGAAGCCAAAGTCCAGTGCCGGCATCTCCTCAATACCCAACATCACCGTGGGAACGCAGGTGACAAAACATAACGTTAAAATATAAAACCAAGACTATGGGAGCATTAGAACCCTGTGTATAAATGTTCCTTTTTCCTGAAACATTTTTGTTCTCTGCACCTGTGAATCCGGTTGGATGTCTGTTGCGTACACTCGTACACTGCTTTTGAACGAATGTGAACAGGTGTTTGTGTCCTCTCTCCAGGTGTGCCTGAGGAATAACCCCCTCTATCACGCCGGTGCTGTTGCCTTTTCTGTCAACGCTGGGATCCCCAAGGTGGGACTGCTCCTCGAGTCTGTCTGGAACATGAACGACAGCTGCAGGTTCCAGCTGCGATCACCAGAGAGCCTCAAGAACATGGACAAGACCACCAAGACACAGGAGATCAAGTGAGTTAACTTCCATTTCAGAGCGCAGCTGATCTCAATTTGCTCCCTGCCCTTTTCCCTTGGCCCTAACCCTTCTTTTTTTGCAGATGTGCAGATATCAAAGGGTTAGGCCCACGGGAAGGGGTAGGGAGTGAATTGAGACCAGCTTGTTCCCTTCTAAGCCACTCCAAATCTAAATCAAAGACACTCGTCTCCAACACTCATGAACTCAGTCCTACCCATTCTCGCCTTAGAACGGAGAGCAAGCCGGAGTTGGTAAAGACTGAGATGGGGCCCCCTCCTTCCCCGGCCTCCACCTGCAGTGACACCTCCTCCATCGCTAGCAGTGCCTCGCTGCCCTACAGTACGTCACATTACTAGCTACTATACTAACCACCTCTCTCGCTCTAATATTGCCATGACTCATTTGCATTTGAAACAGATGGTGTGGCAATTGCAGGTCTCAATTATTCTTTTTTTGCTTGCATTTTGAGTTTCTCTAGTTGTTGTATCTGATAATGACATCTGCTGTATCTGCTTACAAGACCTGGGTTAAATACTTCCGTCAAATGCTTGTGCTGCAATTGATTTAGCTTGCATGGTACAATGGAACCCAGATAGAATAGTCCTAAAAGTGCAAACCTCGCCCACCTTGCACAGTGGACAAGCTAAATCAAGCACACCTCGAGTATTTTACATGTTTGTTAACCCTGGTCTGCTGTTGTATGAATATCCTAGCGTGTTCTCTGCCCTTACAGAACGAAGACGCTCGACCCCGGCTCCCAAAGAGGAGGAGAAGGTGAACGAGGAGCAGTGGCCTCTTCGGGAAGTGGTGTTTGTGGAGGATGTTAAAAATGTCCCTGTGGGAAAGGTGGGTGTGGCTACAGGAAGGGACCAGATCCTAATGCTCTCTGGCAGACTAGGTGATAGACACCATTGTTTTGTTTTTATTAACACTGTAAATTTAGATTTATCACATATTTGATAGTTATTTCTAAAAACCTTGTATTTTTCAGATTTTTTTTTCTTTTCTGTTTTCATTTACATGTAAAGAAATGCCTAAGAGCAGAACTCAAAGCCGTAGTAAAATGTTTTGTATCCTGTGGATTGTCTGTTCGTTGTGTTATTGTGGTGTCTTCATGACGGCGCTATTTGCAACAGCTCCGTCTTTTAACTTCAGGTGCTGAAAGTGGATGGTGCGTATGTAGCTGTGAAGTTTCCAGGGACGTCAAGCAGCGTGAGCACACAGCCGAGTCAGACTAGTGCTCCAGCTCCCATCACTGACTCTGACCCCTCCTCACTGCTGCAGGACTGTAGGCTGCTCAGAATAGATGAGTTACAGGTACAGCTATTAGACGCTCACTTACACTCACATACTTCATAACAGTATAGTGTAGTTATTACTCCCAAACAAATGGGTTTTCAGTGATGGTTTAATGTTTGCAATTATTTCATCAATCTAAGCGCAATTTTACAATAAAAGTATGTCATTGTAGTATTTCATCTGTTGTATAAATGTTTGTCTAAAAGCTGGTGCCTTTTAATCAACAGGTGGTAAAAACTGGTGGAACTCCTAAAGTTCCAGATTGCTTCCAGCGTACACCTAAAAAACTCTGCATCCCAGAGAAGGCTGAGATTCTGGCTGTGAATGTTGACTCCAAAGGTAAGACATCTAGAAAACAATACAATGAAGTAATTTATGTTGGTGTTGAATGCCGATAATGTAGTATTGAGTGTTTTAAGTGTGGATATGAATGAATTCTGTGTGTATTTCTGACTTGCTGTGTTGTCTGCCCCTTAAGGAGTCCACGCAGTGCTGAAGACTGGTAACTGGGTGAGGTACTGTATCTTTGACCTGGCCACAGGCAAAGCAGAGCAGGAGAATAACTTCCCCACCAGTAACCTGGCCTTCCTGGGGCAGAGTGAACGCAATGTAGCGATCTTCACCGCAGGACAGGTCAGCACCACTCCGCTACTCAATACAACCTTTTCTAATATAGCCATGCTTCATGTATTGCGAAAAGGTTGTGTAGGCAATTGTATATCCAACAAATTTCCTATTTTCTAAGCACATTTTGACCATTTTATTTCCAGGACTCCCCAGTCATCCTTCGGGATGGAAATGGCACAATTTACCCAATGGCCAAAGACTGTATGGGCGGGATCCGAGACCCTGAGTGGCTGGACCTGCCGCCCATCGCCAGCCTGGGCATGGGGGTGCACTCCCTGGCCAACCTCCCCACCAACTCAACCATCAAGAAGAAAGCTGCTATTATCATATTGGCTGTGGAGGTTAGCAAAATGTGATATTATTTATAGCGCAAAGGGGATTATTTAGTGTATGGTCAATTTGTTACTGGGAGGATCGTCATTTTTGCAGGTTTCCCTAGATTGAGCTTAGTTACATCTGGACCAAAAAAACATGCTCAATATAAACTCAGCAAAAAAGAAGCGTCCTCTCACTGTCAATTGCGTTTATTTTCAGCAAACTTAACATGTAAATATATTTATAAACATAACAAGATTCAACAACTGACAAGTTCCGCAGACGTAACTAACAGAAATAGAACAATGTGTCCCTGAACAAAGGGTGGGGTCAAAATCAAAAGTAACAGTCAGTATCTGGTGTGGCCACCAGCTGCATTAAGTACTGCAGTACATCTCCTCCTCATGGACTGCACCAGATTTGCCAGTTCCTGCTGTGAGATGATACCCAACTCTTCCACCAAGGCACCTGCAAGTTTCCAGACATTTCTGGGGGGGAATGGCCCTGGCCCTAGCCCTCACCCTCCGATCCAACAGGTCCCAGAAGTGCTCAATGGGATTGAGATCCGGGCTCTTCGCTGGCCATGGCAGAACACTGACATTCCTGCCTTGCAGGAAATCATGCACAGAACGAGCAGTATGACAGGTGGAGTTGTCATGCTAGAGGGTCATGTCAGGATGAGCCTGCAGGAAGAGTACAACATGAGGGAGGAGGATGTCTTCCTTTGTAATGCACAGCGTTGAGATTGCCTGCAATGACAACAAGCTCAGTCCGATGATGCTGTGACACACTGCCCCAGACCATGACAGACCCTCCACCTCCAAATCAATCCCGCTCCAGTGTACAGGCCTCGGTGTAATGCTCATTCTTTCGTCGATAAATGCGAAACAAAGAGCACTTTTTGCCAGTCCTGTCTGGTTCAGTGATGGTGGGTTTGTGTCCATAGGCGACGATGTTGCTGGTGATGTCTGGTGAGGACCTGCCTTACAACAGGCCTACAAGCCCGCAGTCCAGCCTCTCAGCCTATTGCGGACAGTTTGAGCACTGATGGAGGGATAGTGCGTTCCTGGTGTAACTCGGGCAGTTGTTGTTGCCATCCTGTGCAGGTGTTACACGTGATCTGCCACTGCGAGAACGATCAGCTCTCTGTCCTGTTTCCCTGTAGCGCTGTCTTAGGTGCCTCACAGTACGGACATTGCATTTTGTTGCCCTGGCCACATCTGCAGTCCTCAAGCCTTCTTGCAGCATGCCTAAAGCATGTTCATGCAGATGAGCAGGGACCCTGTCCATCTTTCTTTCGTGTTTTTCAGAGTCCGTAGAAAGTCCTCTTTAGTGTGCTAAGTTTTCATAACCGTGACCTAAATTGCCGACAGTCTGTAAGCTGTTAGTGTCTTCACGACCATTTCACAGGTGCATGTTCATGAATTGTTTATGGATCATTGAACAAACTTGGGAAACAGTGTTTACGATGAACACTTTACTATGAAGATCTGAAGTTATTTGGATTTTTACGAATTATCTTTGAAAGACAGGGTCCTGAAAAAGGGCGTTTCTTTTTTTCCTGAGTTTAGGCTCTACATTGGATGTGCTTTTTAGCCAAGGAAAAGTATGTTTTTAACCTTAAACCTTCCCTTATTGTATTCTGTTGATAAATGCTTTTGTATTTTGCATTTTTTTTATTCCCGCTGTAAAGTATATTGAGATGCTGATGCACTTTAAATAACTTTGTTCAACTTCAACTGTTTCCAGAAGCAGACGTTGATGCAGCACGTGCTGCGTTGTGACTTTGAGGCCTGTCGTCAGTACCTGGTCAACCTGGAGCAGGCTGTTCTCCTGGAGCAGAGTCCCCACGTTCTCCACTCCTTCCTGGGCCACCGCTGCGACGGCAACCGCAACATCCTCCACGCCTGTGTCTCAGTCTGCTTCCCCGTCAGCAACAAGGAGACCAAGGAGGAGGAAGGTAAACCACGGCTGGAGTACTGGGTGGTGTATACAGCGAGATGAAACATTGCAGATGGAATTCAACAAATGGAGTTAACTGGATTCCCTGTTCTACCTCAATATATTCCGATCTGAAGTTTCTGTGAGGTTACACCAGCGTCAAGACTCCTGAAGTCTCCAAAGGCACAGTGTCAGTTTTGAGCCATCCTCTGAGTTATCTTTCTCATCTCCCATTTGACTTCCATTATTTCTTCATCTCACTGTGTGTGTATATGTGTGGTAACTGTTGGGCTGGTGTTTTCCAGAAGCTGAACGGTCTGAGAGGAATACGTTTGCAGAGAGACTGTCAGCAGTGGAGGCCATTGCCAATGCAATCTCTGTGGTGTCTAGCAACAGCTCTGGGAACAGGACGGGCTCTTCTAGCAGTAGAGGGTAGCTAACTTATAGAAGTTTTTAAGTTGACCATTTTCTTTCAGGCAACATGTTCATTATGAAAAACACTGAAGAACTGGATTATACTAACTGATTGTTCCATAATGCACAATAAGTTAAATAATTTTACTGACCCTATTGGCTTTTTTTCCATTCTTAGAAACCCTATCAGGATGCCATTTAAGACACTTGAGACCAAGAACACTATCTTGGTTCCCATTTATGTCTACATGTCAATCCTATTGTCTTTCCACCACTCATGTAACCTGTTAAGTGTGTTCTGTCTGACTCAGGCTGCGTCTGAGGGAGATGATGAGGCGCTCTCTGAGAGCAGCGGGGCTTGGTCGTCACGAGTCCGGCCCCTCCTCCAGCGACCACCAGGACCCCGTGTCCCCACCCATCGCCCCTCCCAGCTGGGTGCCTGACCCCCCTCCCATGGACCCAGACGGTGACATAGACTTCATCCTGGCCCCTGCAGTGGGATCTCTCACCACAGCCTCAACAGGGACCAGCCAGGGCCCCAGCACATCCACTATACCAGGTTAGATACCTATCTAGATACAACCACACCTAGCTAGCTACTCCACCACTGTACCAGGCCAAATACCTAGCCTGTGTGGTACTAAATGTCACCTAATTCCCTGGTTAGAACACTACTTATGGCCAAGCCTGTATATAAGGAATGGGGTTCCATTTGGAACTAACAAATGGCTAGCTACTTCCTCACTATACCACCATACATGCTCAGATGTGGAGTTAGTTGGGGTTACCCTATTGTTCTCCAACTCTCCCCAATGTCTCTGACCTGTTCCATCCTCCTGCCACAGGCCCCTCTGAGTCTTCGGTGGTGGAGTCTAAAGACCGCAAGGCCAACGCCCACCTCATCCTCAAACTGATGTGTGACAGCATGGTTCTCAGGCCACACCTCCGCGAGCTGCTCTCTGCCAAGTAAGACTCATTTGTTTTTTTCACCTTTCTTTAAAAAACTGCAGGAATGTTCCATTTTTTTTTTTTTTTCTTTGTGATAGAGGCAGGTGTGATTGAGGGGGAGATTGAGAGTTGGGAAGGCCAATGGGTCTGGGCAAGCTTTTTCATTTTATAACACAGTAATGCCTTGTTTCATTAAAATACTGAACTATTGCTGTCATTATTATTGATGTTTGTCCCCCCCTGCTTTCTGTTGCTGTTCTAAAGAGTGTGTGTGTGTATTTGACAGGGATGCCCGTGGAATGACCCCGTTCATGCTGGCAGTAAGCGGGAGAGCTTACCCAGCTGCCATTACTGTTCTGGAGGCTGCGCAGAAAATGGCCAAGGGTACATCACTCACTGCACTGTTTATTTGTCTTTGGTTGAGAAAGAGGAGACTTTGGCAGTGTTACTAATGGATATGAATGCCTACATGTTGATGTAAAGACATAAGTCATTAATTTATACATGAAGAAGTGATTGTACATGTACTGTTTAATAAGGAGAGTATCATTTTTTTGATGGGGAGATGAGTACTTAAACTAAATAACCTAATAAAAATCTATTTTTTTAATGTTCTGTTGCAAATCCTGTTGTGTAGTGGGAGACCCCGGCATGACTGAGAAGGTGGATGCAGACTCTGTGTTCATGGAGATGATTTGTCCCTCGGGGACCAACCCTGACGACTCTCCTCTCTACGTCCTCTGCTGCAACGACACGTGCAGCTTCACCTGGACAGGCGCTGAACACATCAACCAGGTGGGTGGGTCACTTGGGAGGACAATGCAACATGCACAACATGAGTCACCTGTTCACACTGATTTGCCTTTTCACAGATGGGAATCTTTGCTGACCATTTTCTCTCTGTCCATCTAGGATATCTTTGAGTGTCGGACCTGCGGCCTGTTGGAGTCTCTCTGCTGCTGCACTGAGTGCGCCAGGGTGTGTCACAAAGGACACGACTGCAAGTATGTACTTCACTCTTCATCCTGGTGTTAGTGGATTTTATTACTTACATCCCGGTTTTATACTGTTGTAATGCATCACTGCATCTGATACAGGGGATTTGCACCAGGCCTTTAATGTTAATGTCTTTCTCCCCAGACTCAAGAGGACCTCTCCCACTGCGTACTGTGACTGCTGGGAGAAGTGTAAGTGTAAGACGCTGATCGCTGGACAGAAAGCTGCTCGCCTGGACCTGCTGTACAGACTGCTCACCACCACTAACCTGGTCACCAGTCCAAACAGCCGGTAAACACACACACACTTACTGACTGTAGGCTGTATTTTGTGTTCAGTGTTAATGTATTGCTTTTAAATCCAATGTTGGTTGTCTTCATTCAATCTGTAAGGTGTTTTTTCAGGGGCTTTAGTAATGTGTTTTTCCTCTGGCTGGCCAACAGGGGGGAGCATATCCTTCTGTTCCTGGTGCAGACTGTTGCTAGGCAGAGTGTGGAGCACTGCCAGTACCGGCCCCCTCGCATCAGAGAGGACAGGAACCGCAAGGCTGCCAATGCTGAAGGTGGGTGGAGGTTTACTACTGTTATCAGGCCTGGTTTCACTTCAAGGAACACTGAAAATCTAGCATGATGGCTCAATGTTTATTTTCAGTCACATCAATTCTCTGTGCTAAGAGACAATTCTAATAGTTTTTTTGTTGTCCTCCCTGTGTGTCAGACTCTGACATGCCGGACCATGACCTGGAACCTCCACGCTTCGCCCAGCTGGCCCTGGAGAGGGTGCTGCAGGACTGGAATGCTCTCAAGTCCATGATAATGTTTGGATCCCAGGAGAATAAAGACCCGTGAGTTCTCTAGCCCTGCCTGCCTTCACCAGCTCAGTGTCACTTCTCAAACCTCTTTGTCCATTCCTCCAACCTCTTTTATCCCGCAATCCCTCCTACCTCTTTGTCCATCCCTCCCGCCCCTCCAACCTTTGTCCATCCCTCCAATTTATACTTCAGCTGTCTAAAATAGTTACGGAAGCAAGCACGCACATTTTCTTCCTGAAATGTACCTCATCGGATGAGCAGCTGTTTTACCAGTTACGAGTCCTCTTAGTAGTGTCACCTTTAACTCTGGCGTCCTGGTTGTGTGTTCCAGGCTGAGTGCCAGCAGCCGTATCGCCCATCTTCTTCCAGAGGAGCAGGTATACCTGAACCAGCAGAGTGGCACCATCCGCCTGGACTGCTTCACACACTGCCTCATCGTCAAGTGTGCCCCTGACATTACAGTAAGTCGGGTCAGTCTACCCCCCCCCTCCCTTAAATTACTCAGAGCTTCAGGAGTCACCTACAGGACGCACCACCCATCTTCTGTTGCAAGTCCTCTCTCTGGGTCGGATTCTCACACAGATTAAGCCTAGCCCTGGACTCCTCCTATTTCATTGGAGAATTTAATTTGGGTCAGAGTAACTTGCCCAGAGGGTACACTATCTCCTATCTATGTGGCAAGTGCGACATTATCCCTCTAGGTGTAACTATGTGGAGTCAACCTTGAAGGTGGTCTGGTCTGTGTGTTTGCTAACCGTCTCTGAATCTTCTGTTGTCTCCTGTAGTTTATTGACACCCTACTGGGGACCTTGGTGAAGGAGCTGCAGAACAAGTACACCCCTGGCCGGAGAGAGGAGGCCATCGTCGTCACCAGGAGGTTCCTGCGCTCTGTGGCCAGGGTGTTTGTTATCCTCAGCGTCGAGATGGCTTCATCCAAAAAGAAAAAGTATGAGTACCAAATCCAGATTGATCTGCATTTTCCTGTTGTACAGGGCTGGGGAGTGGGGAGCAGTACAAGACAAATCAAATATGTTTAAATCCACTAAATGGCTTGTCCAGTCCTTAAAAATCACCTAAACTAAAGGACTGGACTAGCCCTTTAGTGGATTTAAACAGATTTTATTTGTCTTGTACTGCTCCCCACTCCTAGGTGAATATAAACATAGCAGCAAGGACTGATTTGATACTTCCAGTTGACATCTAATCAACTTTCTCGTTGTTTCTTCCAGTAACTTCATCCCCCAGCCCATTGGGAAGTGCAGGCGTGTGTTCCAGGCCCTGCTGCCCTATGCGGTGGAGGAGCTGTGCAACGTGGCGGAGTCCCTCATCGTGCCTGTGAGGATGGGCATCGCCCGGCCCACCGCCCCCTTCACCCTGGCCAGCACCAGCATCGACGCCGTGCAGGGCAGCGAGGAACTCTTCTCTGTGGAACCCTTGCCACCGAGACCCTCCCCAGACCAGTCCAGCAAGTGAGTGGTTTTACTCGGCATTCGCACAGACAGACATGCAGACTGTGTTCCCCAGCTCTGTTGATTTGGAGGTCTTTGTGACCTTCCTCTGGGAAAATATAATCTAGGGAAGTATAAATGTATATGTATAAATTGGTTTAAAGTGGCTTGGATTTAAACATTGGCGTTAACTCAAATGGTCTTGTTTGTCTGTATCAGTTCTAGTCAGACTGCATCGTCCTACATCATCAGGAACCCCCAGCCTCGCCGCAGCAGCCAGTCCCAGCCGGTCAGAGGGAGAGATGAGGAGCAGGATGACATTGTGTCTGCAGATGTTGAAGAGGTGAAGAGTCTCACTAGAAAAGGAACATCAATGGGGGGGGGGGGGCAAAGATCAAAGTGTTGGGTGTAATCAGGGTTGCTGTCAGTTTAAGAATTTCAGTTTACTTCTGACATTGATTGAATTGAACCCAACACTTGATGACATTTGCTTTCTCGGTACTGATTCCCAACTGTCTACCTCTGTTGTGGCAGGTGGAGGTTGTCGAGGGCGTTGCCGGGGAGGAGGATCACCATGAAGACCCGGAGGAACATGGAGAACAGGGAGAGGAGAACACTGAGGCAGAGGGACAGCATGATGAACATGATGAGGATGGTGAGAACCTAGACTGGACTGACTCAATCTTTTTTTTTTCTACCACTAATGTGGTAGAATTTGACAACCTTTCTACTAATTATTGACAGTGATGATGATGGTTGAAGAGGGTTATGTCCTTTCCTCTCCAGGAAGTGACATGGAGTTGGATCTGCTGGCTGCCGCAGAGACTGAGAGCGACAGTGAGAGTAACCATAGCAACCAGGACAATGCCAGCGGGCGGAGGAGTGTTGTCACCGCAGCAACTGCTGGCTCCGAAGCAGGTATTATAATTCCCACCATTATCTTTTGTATTCACATTTTAGTTTAAGTCCTTGTTATTTTAATTAAATTTAAATACCTGGTTTATTTTCTTCTGTGATGTGGCCACTGGCCAGCCAGCCATCTAAATGACCTCATTTAACGATCCTACCGGAGTTCTTGAAACTGCTAAATGGAAATCGCTTTCTGCCTCACCGCCCTCTTTAATATTCAGTTGCTGTTCAGGCGGACTAACTATTTTTCTGTCTCATTATCACCAGTCTTGACTGGCCGTCACACCAGCTAGTAAAAGGGAAGAGGCCCTATTTATTTATTATTATTTTTTTTTTAGGTCACATTGTTCTTACCACTATTGACAACATGGCTTAAGACTGCAGGCCAACTAGTCTACTACTAGGGTTCATTAGTCAATGTATTTCATTTGCAGGATGTAGAATATTTTCAAAATACTGGTATGGGCTCCTTTTTACTACAATGCATAATATGTCAGGGCTAAAGTGACATTTGAGGTGCACACATTTTATCCTAAGGAGTTCACCCAGTATTGCCCTCCATCTCACATATCACCATGGTTCTCATCAACTAATAATATCTTACTCCCAAGTCTAACTGTCTTATTGGTGTTTCTGCCTGAATAACAATCTATTCACTTTAGACTTGCTAGCTGGTGTGGGGTTCCTCCCTTGTGTCCATCTACATTTTGCCTTTGATTCTTTGTTTGTGGTTGTAATTGCTTTTGATATGGAAAAGTCTGGAAATATTTATAATTATGGTGTATTTTCCCGTCAGACACTACTAAGATCACTCAATAAGACCAACAAAAGAAATAAAAACCTATGATGGGCCCAGTTTTTCAGTGATCGATCTGGATTTTGCCCATCAGATAGGATTAAATGCATAGCTGGAAACAATGAATAGAACAGGAGTCCCAATTAAAGCCAATAATGATGTTATATTTTTATGCATTTATTCCTGTGCAATAGGCAAAATAACTTTCTAAAAACTGCACCCTGGTGAAACTGTGGTACTTCAGCCTAATTTGAACAACAAGAAGCAGTGTTTAAGCTGAGTTGAGCTGCTCAATATAACATGGCAGTGGTGTGGAACACTAACCTGCACTCCTGCTACCTGGCAAGGTGAGCAGCCACTCGCACTCATCTCTCCTCTGTTTCCCCATCTCTCCCTAATCCCCCTTCGTCTTCCCATCCCTCTCCACCAAGGTGCCAGCAGTGTCCCTGCCTTCTTTTCAGAGGACGACTCCCAGTCCAACGACTCAAGCGACTCGGACAGCAGCAGCAGCCAGAGCGATGACGTGGACCAGGAGACCTTTCTATTGGATGAGCCCTTGGAGAGGACCACCACTGCCTCGCACGTCAACAGTGCTGCCCAGGCGCCACGCTCCATGCAGTGGGCTGTACGCAACACCCCCAGCCAGAGAGCCACGGGCAGCGCCCCCTCCAGCTCCTCCACCCCCGCTGGTCAGCACCAAAACTACTACACACACAGTCTAGGCTGTACGCACCAGCACTCTCATATTGACACATCTGAGATGGACTGCATTTAGGACAGTCTTGTATTGATTTTTTTAATGTCTTCTGTCTGTCATTCTATCGCAAGAGAATATTGGACTGAGTCAGTGGGACATTTTTGGTGTTATGTTTTGCTGGGGACTATGTTGGTGAGGTCTGTCTGTGCTGACGCTCATGTCTCTGTGCCCAGCAGCGAGCTCCACCGGTCTGATCTACATCGACCCGTCCAACCTGCGGCGCAGCAGTGCCATCAGCACCAGTGCGGCCGCTGCGGCTGCAGCTCTGGAGGCCTCCAACTCGTCCAGCTACCTGACGTCAGCCTCCAGCTTAGCCCGGGCCTACAGCATCGTCATCAGACAGATCTCTGACCTGATGAGCCTCATCCCTAAGTACAACCATCTGGTCTACTCCCAGTACCCTGCTGCAGTCAAACTCACCTACCAGGACGCTGTCAACCTGCAGGTGACACAGACCCACACACAGATCACATTGCATTATGTTACCTACCAATGGTCACATGTTAGTGTCAACAAAGTGGTTCTGGATGTATTTTATAGAGTAATTATTCTGTCCACACCTTTCTGAGTAAAGTGACTCTAACCGTTTTGTGGAGATGCAAATTTGATTGACTTTTACACTACACAAGTGTTGTTGACGTTCTGACTGAAACAAGCTTATCTGTTTGTTAAACCACCAGAACTTTGTTGAGGACAAGCTGATCCCTACGTGGAACTGGATGGTGTCCATCATGGACTCTACAGAGGCTCAGCTACGTTACGGCTCGGCCCTGTCCTCAGCAGGTGACCCCGGACACCCATCCCACCCCCTCCACGCCTCGCAGCACTCCGCCCGCAGGGAGCGCATGACCGCCCGCGAGGAAGCCAGCCTCCGCACCTTGGAGGGACGGAGGTCTGGGTAAAATAAGTGTAACCCAAAATAGTAGAATGTGTTATTGGCAATCAGCAGTGTTTCATAGGCCCACACTAGTTTGGATTATATTTCAAGTCGCTGATGTGTGTGTGTGTTCCTTCCTCCCAGGCGTGCGGCAACTCTGCTGACAGTGCGTCAGGGGATGATGTCAGCGCGGGGTGACTTCCTGAACTACGCCCTGTCTCTGATGCGTTCCCATAATGACGAGCACTCTGACGTTCTGCCTGTGCTGGATGTGTGTTCTCTCAAACACGTGGCCTACGTCTTCCAGGCCCTCATCTACTGGATCAAAGCCATGAACCAGCAGACAACTCTGGACACAACACAGATGGACCGCAAGAGGTACTGACTCCCCTGGAATGGATGGACATGTTTACACTGACTCTTTTCTCCATTCCTACATGGTTCCTCACCTCTGACCTTGGCTTCTTCTGCAATGCTTTTTGAGAAGGAAGCGAGGACGTGGGGAATCAAGGAAAGCCTACTGACTCCCCTTAGAAAATGACCAGCATGTCAAATATTCTGTGTGATTTAACTCTATTTGTTTACCCCACAGGAGCCGAGAGATTCTGGAACTGGGACTGGACAATGAAGATTCTGAACATGAGAATGATGAGGACACCAATCAAAGTAAGTTAATTGAATTATGAATGATATGCTTTGATATTTGTGTGTTCTGTTTGAAGTTTTCTCATACAGGTGTCTTAACCTATTATTTTTCACCTCAGTTTGATAGCCATTTTAAGAGTGAGTTACTAGTCCATTGACATGTGGAGCACTGTTAGGTTGTTTTCTGGTATTGGAAGGCAGACAAGCCAGAAGAAAGGCAGTTAGGCAGAAACGAGGCAAAAAGAAGAGGGCAGCTCCCAAAGGTACAGTTAAGTTCAGATTAGACAAACAGTTTTGCCCTTTTTGAGTCACTTAAATCTGACAAACGACACTTAAACTGTTTGCTCAATCAGCCAACTTTAGTCACTGTTAGTGAACAGTGCTGTGAAAAAGTATTTACCCCATTTATAATTTTCTCTACTTCTGCATATTTTTGATGCTGAATTGTCAGATCTTCAACCCCAAAAGAAGTAATTGCCCCCTTACACTGAATAACTGGTCGTGCCACCATTAGCTGTAATGACTCCAACCAAACGCTTCTTTAGTTGTTGATCAGTCTCTCACGTCACTGTGGAGGAATTTTGGCCCACTCTTCCATGCAGAACTGCTTTAACTCGGCGATCTTTGTGGGTTTTCAAGCATGAACTGCTATTTTCAAGTCCTGCCACCACAACTCAATTGGAATTAGGTCTGGACTTAGATTAGACCAGGTATTCCCAAACTGGTGTACAAGAAATGCCGTCAGGGGTACGCCAAATAAAAGTGATTTTACATTTTCAAACAGTGCATTTTAATTTACCAACGGGGCTAAACATCTGGGTGTGTTTTTTTTCTCTCCTGAGTAGCCTCGTTTCACAGCTAAAAATGGAATGAAACCATGTAGTGTTCAGCGAAATAACGACACAATGTCAAATACAGGTAGCCTCCAATCACATTAACTTAACTTGTCTAGCGGAACCCCGTTCTACTAGCAGCAACAGCCAGTGAAAGTGCAGGGCGCCAAATTGAAAATCACATCACATAATTAAAATTCCTCAAGTTTGCAATTATTTTACACCATTTTAAAGATAAAATTCTCGTTAATCCAACCAGTGTCTGATTTCAAAAAGGATTTACAACGAAAGCACCATGAACGATTATGTTAGGTCACCACCAAGCCACAGAAAAACACAGCCATTTGTCCAGCCAAAGAGAGGAGCCACAAAAAGCAGAAATAGAGAAAATTAATCACTAACCTTTGATCTTCATCAGATGACACTCATAGGACTTCATGTTACATAATAATGTATGTTTTGTTTGATAAAGTTCATATTTATATAAAAAAACTGAGTTTACATTGGCGCATTGTGCAGAGAGCCACATCAAATTACAGAAATACTCCTAATAAACATTGATAAAGATACAACTATTATACATGGAAGTTTAGATAAACTTCTCCTTAAGGCAACCGCTGTGTCAGATTTAAAACAAAAAAACAAAAATTACGGAGAAAGCAAACCATGCAATAATCTGAGTACAGTCTTTAGACAACAAAGCAGCCAAAAAGATACCCGCCATATTGGGTAGTCATCATTTCTCAGAAATAGCATTTTAAATATTCACTAACCTTTGATCTTCATCAGAATGCACTCCCAGGAATCCCAGTTCCACCATAAATGTTTGATTTGTTCGATAATGTCCATCAGTTATGTCCAAATATCTTCTTTTGTTAGGGCGTTTGGTAAACAAATCCAAAAGCGCGTTCAGGTTGCGCAGAACGTCGGACAAAAAGTTCAAAATGTTCCGTTACAGCCCGTCGAAACATGCCAAACTAAGTATGGAATCAATCTTTAGGATGTTTTTAACATAAAACTTCATTAATATTCCATCCGTTCCTTTGTCTGTACAAATGAAGTGGAACCTAGCTACCTTTCACGTGAGCACGCCAGACCGAGGCTGTGGCACTCTGCCAGACCACTTACTCAAAGAGCTCTTATGAGCCCCCACTTTTAGAGTAGAATCCTCAACTGTTTGTAAATATTGTTGACATCTAGTGGATGCCTTGGGAAGTGAAACACAACTCATATCCCACTATTTTCAATGGGGGTGAGTTGAAAAACTACAAACTTCAGATTTCCCATTTCCTGGTTGGATTTCTTCTCAGGTGTTTGCCTGCCATATGAGTTCTGTTATACTCAGACATTATTCAAACAGTTTTAGAAACTTCAGTGTTTTCTATCCAAATGTACTAATTATATGCATATTCTAGCTTTTACGGTTGGGTAGCAGGCAGCTTAATTTGGGCACGTTTTTCATCCAAGCTACCCAATACTGCCCTCTACCCCAAAGAAGTTAAGGGTCAGTAGGAGGTACCCTTTCCTCTAGTCTAAAATAAATAAAATATCCCAATGCCCGAGGGCACAGTGATTGTGGACATTTCCCTGTGTAGGGTGCTGTCTTTCGGGATGGGAAGTTAAACGGGTGTCCTGACTCTGTGGTCACTAAAGATCCCATGGCACTTATCGTAAGAGTAGGGGTGTCATGTGGCAACAGCACGTCACTAAAACGCGAAGTATGTTGTCGAGCGCTGAAACCTGAACTAAAGACCTCAGTTTAAAAGCCAACCTTTTTATATACTTTTATTTTATTTTTGAGCCTGCGGCTCTTTTGGGCTACACTTTTGTGAGCGCCGCTATAGCCCCTGGGATCCTGCCAGATTCCGTATAGGGGGAGAGACGCGAAGCCTCACTGGCTCGGCGGACTCAAATAGAGGCCGCCATTGAAAGTTTCCAGCGTTGCAGGAGCTGTGTTTACTTTGCTTTGTTCCGGGACAATGTGGACCGCGCTGACTTTCAATGTAGCAACCGCTTGCTTGCGGAGGACTACAGGAGCGAAGTAGCTACTCTCAGCAAACAAGTAGCAAACTTACATGAGCTACTGGAGAACCCACGGCCACCTACTTTTTCCTTCCTCCCCAGTAGCTGGACGCCGCTCTGGTCTGGTGGAAGTTTTGCCGCTGTGTTGGCTCTCCACAGCTGGTGTTATGCAGGGTTCCATCCCAGAAGGGGTCTCCCCCTTCCCTGGAGAACAGAGCTGATCTCAACCCAACCGACCAGCCATGGAGGTACATCACTCGGCGTGGAAGTCAAAGAAGGCGTCCTCTGGCAACAAGGGTCTCCATGGAGATGTTGAACCCGGAACTGACACGGACCAAAAACAGCTTTGCCGCCCTGGATCCAGAGGGTCCAGCACCTTGGTCCTTGGTGGCTTTTCAATCAAGATCGAATCCGGAGGTACCTGCGTCTTCGTCTCACTCTCCGGTGGCTTCTACCTCGGGTTCAGATCCTCGGAGCTCCCAGCCTCACCAGACCGTGAGGCTGCCTTAGAGACCGGCCCATTCAACATCACCAGCTGTCATCATAGGCAGCCCCATGGTGAGAAACATCTCGGTCTCCGAGGCAAAAACCCTGTGCTTCGCAGGAGCACGAGTACAGGACATAAGGCTGCTTCTGTCTGTTCTACCACAGATGCCCAGAGCTGACACTGTCGTAGTCCATGTGGGGTCAAACAACATCAGGAGGGCTAGCTCTGAACATTTTAAAAATGTATTTTAAAGAACTGATTTTAGCATTAAAAGACTCCCAAAACGGCCAATCATTTCAGGTCCAGTACCATCCTTGGGCCGCATGTGTGAAAGATTCAGCAGACTGCTGGCAATAAAAGACTACTTTAGCTCTGCTGGAGTCAATTTTATTGATAACTTTGACACCTTCTGGAAGCAGAAGATACTCTCAGGAATGACTGAGTCCATCCAAATCATCTTGGCTCCTGGACTCTGTCCACGCATTTCAAAGCTGCGTTAAAACAATGACTGATAAATGAACCAAGACCAGCTCAGTTAATCCCTACCATTGTGACAATGAGTCGTCATAATGCTGCATCAAGTGTATATGATCTTAATGACATTGGCAAACAATGTAAGTCATTTATGTACCCGTAATTGCCCCAAATACATCTGTTTATCCTACAGCTATTGTAAGCGGTCACCATGAGCCTGTAAACCAGAGTTACACTGTTAGCACTGAGGTGGTGTGCAAAAATAGGAAGACAACTTTATGCAGCTCACCCTGCACTCTCCACTCCAATGTAAATAACTTGAGTAAGTCTACCTCGACAAGCTTCCCAGTAAAGCATTAAAAACAATCAAGCAACACAGGAAAGTGCTAATAAAATAGCCCATATTAACAAACAAGGTCCATGAAGTCAATGACGTGCTTGTAACAGATTACATTCGATCTCTGAAACTCACTTAGATAATACTTTGATACAGCGGTAGCAATACATGGTTATAACATCTACCGAAAAGCCCACGGAGGCGATGTTGCGATCTATATTCAGAACCACATTCCTGTAAAGCTTAGATGATTTAATGTTAAATACTGTTGAAGTAATATGGCTACAGGTTCATCTGCCTCACCTAAAGCCCATTCTTGTGGGAAGCTTGTATAGATCACCAAGTGCTAACAGTCAGTATAAGTGCCTGCAACCTGGATCAGGTTGTCAGGAAACCTACCTGGGTAGTTACAAACAGTACAGGAAATAAATCATCGTATTGATCACATCTTTACTAACGCTGCAGATTTGTCCTTTAAAGTAGTATCCAAATCCATACAATGTAGTGATCACAATATAATAGCAATATCTATGAAAACCAAAGTTCCAAAGGCAGGGCCTAATATATTGTATGAGTTCATACAATAAGTTTTGTTGATGTAAAGAATATTTGCTGGTCTGTGGTGTGTAATGAGGAGCAATCAGGCGCTGCACTTGACACGTTTATGAAACTACTTATTCCAGTTACTAATAAGCACGCATCCATTAAGAGAATTACTGTAAAAACTGTTAAATCCTCTTGGATTGATGAGGAATTGAAAAATTGTATGGTTGAGAGGGATGAGGCAAAGGGTATGGCGATTAAGTCTGGCAGTCCAACTGATTGGCAAACGTGCTGCAAATTAAGAAAATGTGACTAAACTAAATACAAATTAAATTACACTATGAAACAAATAAAGAATGTTAGTAAAAAGCTTTGGGGCAACTTAAATTACATTTTGGGGAAAAAAAGCTAACTCTGCTCCTTCAGTCATTGAATCAGATGACTCCATCACAAAGTCCACTGATATTGCAAACTACTTTAATGACTTTTTCATTGGCAAGATAAGCAAACTTGGATGACATGCCAGCAACAAACGCTGACACTACACAAGTATATCGGACCAAATTATAAAAGACAACAGTTGTTATTTTGAATACCGTAAAGTCAGTGTGGAAGAGGTGAGAATTGTCTCTCAACAATAACAAGCCACCAGGGTCTGACAATCTGGATGGAAAATTACTGAGGATAATAGCAGACGATATTGCAACTCCTACTTGACATATCTTTTAAATTTAAGCCTACTAGAGAGTGTGTGCCCTCAGGCCTGGAGAGCAGCTAAAGTCATTCCGCTACCCAAGAATAGTACTGGCTCAAATAGCCAACGAATCAGCCTGTTACCAACCCTTAGTAAACTTCTGGAAAAAATGGTGTTTGACCAGATACAATGCTATTTCACAGTCAACAAATTGACAACAGAATTTCAGCATGCTTATAGGGAAGGACAGTCAATAAGCACAGCACTTAAATTACTGATTGGCTGAGAGAAATGGATCAAATGATTGTGGGGGCTGTCTTGTTAGACTACAGTGCAGCTTTTGACTTTATCGATCCTAGTCTGCTGTCAGGAAAACTTGTATAATGGCTTTACACCCCCTGCTATATTGTGGATAAAGAGTTACCTGTCAAACAGAACAGAGGGTGTTCTTTAATGGAAGCCTCTCAAATATAAACCAGTTAGAATCAGGAAATCCCCAGGGTAGCTGTTTAGGCCCTTTGAATAAAAACAATTTTTACTAACGACGTGCCACTGACTTTGAGTAAAGCCAGTGTGTCTATGTATCCAGATGACTCAACACTATACACGTCAGCTACTACAGCAACTGAAATGACTGCAACGCTCAAAAAAGAGCTGCAGTTTGAGTGGGTGACAAGGAATAAGTTGGCCATAAATATTTCTAAAACTAAAAGCATTGTATTTGGGGAAAAAAACACTCACTAAACCCTAATCCTCAACTAAATCTTGTAATGTGGATATTGAGCAAGTTGAGATGACTAAACTGCTTAGAGTAACCCTAGATTGTAAACTGTCATGGTCAAAACATATTGATGCAGTAGTAGCTAAGATGGAGAGAAGTCTGTCTATAATAAAGTGATGCTCTGCCTTAACAACACTATCAACAAGGCAGGTCCTACAGGCCCTAGTTGTGTCGCACCTTGACTACTGTTCAGTCGTGTGGTCAGGTGCCACAAAAAAGGACTTAGGAAAATTGGCTCAGAACAGGGCAGCATGGCTTTTCCTTGGATGTACACAGAGCTAATATTAATAATATGCATATCAATCTCTCCTGGCTGAAAGTGGAGGAGAGATTGACTTCATCACTACTTTTATTTATGAGCTGCCTGTCTAAACTACTGGCACACAGCTCGGACACCCATGCATACCCCACAAGACATGCCACAAGAGGGCCCTTCACAGTCCAAGTCAAGAACAGACTATGGGAGGCACACAGTACTATATAGAGCCATGGCTACATGGAACTCTATTCCACATCAAGTAACAGACGCAAGCAGTCAAATTAGATAAAAACACCTTGTGGAACAGCGGGGACTGTGAAGAAACACAAACATTGGCACAGACACATGCATATATATACACACGCACTATACATACACATGGATTTAGTACTGTAGATATGTTGTAGTGGTGGAGTAGGGGCCTGAGGACACACAGTGGGTTGTGAAATCTGAATGTATTTTATGTTTTTAAATTTGTTTAAACTGCCTTAATTTTGCTGGACCCCAAGGAAGAGTAGCTGCTGCTTTGGCACTATTCCCCAGGTCGTTGCTGTAAATGAGAATGTGTTCTCAGTCAACTTACCTGGTAAAATAAGGGTTCAATAAACATGCTTGACCATTGGTTAAAGTTCTTATTGTGGAATGCAGTGTTTGGTTTTCGGCAGGCATAATGGGACCCATGTCATCCAAAAAGTTGTTATACTTTTGACTCCTCTGTCAATGGAAATTTATTTCTTCAGGTGCTTTTTGGTAAACTTGATACAACTTTTTGGATGAGATGGGTCCCATTATGTCTGCCGAAAACCAAACACTGCATTCCACAGTAAGAAACCACAAGCACGGTGGTGGTAATGTGACGGTTTGGGGATGCTTTGCTGCCTCAGGACCTGAATGACTTGCCTTAATAGAGCAGAATTCACAGTTCCTTCTATCAGAATTCTACAGGAGAATGTCAGGCCATCCGTCTGTGAGTTGAAGCTGAAGCACATCCGGGTCATGCGGCAAGAAAATGATCCAATAATACACAATTCTACATGAAAATGGTTAAAGTGACAAATTTTAAGTTTTGGAATGGCCTAGTCAAAGTCTAGACCTAATCCTAATTGAGACGACGTTGTGGTAGGACTTGAACTGAGCAGTTCGTGAAGCCAGAAATGTTGCTGAGCTAAAGCAGTTCTACATGCAAGAATGGGCCAAAATTCCTCCACAGCGTTGAGCGACTCAACAACTACAGGAAGCATTTGGTTGCTGTCATTGCAGCTAAAGGTGGCACAACCAGTTATTGCGTGTAAGGGGCAATTACTTTTTCACACAGGGGAGTTGGGTGTTGCATCACTTTGTTAATTAAATAAATAAAATAAGTATACATTTTGGTTATTTGTAAACTCAGGCTCTCTTTATCTAATATTATGTTTTAGTTCAAGTTCTGATGATCCTAGAGTGTGCGGCTCTTTAATTTAAGTTTTCTACTCCACTAGCTAGCACCTCGCCTAAATAGGTGTGCGTTTTTTTTTCTTCTAGAAAGCTCTAACATTGTTGCAAAAATAGAGAAAATCAGAAAGTGGCATTACTTTAACATGTCACTGTAGGTCATGACTCTCCATACCTGTTCATGGAGAGCTACCCTCGTAGGTTTTCACTCCAACCCCAGTTTTAAGTAACCTGATTTCAGATTATCAACCAGCTAATTATTAGAATCAGGTGCGTGTGATTACAGTTGCCGTGAACCTACAGGACGGTAGCTCTCCAGGAACTGGGTTGAAGAGCCCTGATTGATGTAGGTGATAGTTCAAACAACTGCCTATGTACAGTTGTCGTTTGGCCAGTCTTTCCCAGTGGTCTTTTGCAGTGTGGAAAAATGCAGGGAAGTAGTGCTGACCTCTCTCCCTCTCAGGCTCCACTCTCCAGGATAAGGAGGATGACCCGGTCCCTGCTGAGACGGGGCAGAACCACCCGTTCTTCCGGCGCTCTGACTCCATGACCTTCCTGGGCTGTATCCCCCCCAACCCCTTCGAGGTCCCCCTGGCTGAGGCCATCCCCCTGGCAGACCAGCCTCACCTCCTGCAGGTTAGTGCATTTCTTTCATTTGCACTGACCAGTATAAGTCGTTATCAACAAAACGTTACAATACAGAGCGTTAGATTTGGCTGCTTGGGGGCAAGGAGACCCCCGGCTCTACTAAAACCATTGACAAGTACATGCTGTTTTTAAGGGATTAAGTATTTGGTTTTAATATCATCACCTTGAAGAGCATAGTCAGAACTACACCGTTCTGATTATTCCATATTTGGCTCTATCAGCGTTAAACAACAAGTAACTGCATGTTTTTCATGATCAGTAAACATCAATTGATCATGAATTTTCAGATGCATGTCACATAGCTTGCTTCGTCAGAGGTTATGCTTTTGGAAAGAGCTTGACATTAGCAAGTCCTCGTCAAATTATCATTTGGACTACTGTAATCACCTCTAGATGCCAAGCAAATTAAACTATTTGGATATAGACTTCTAGTTTATCCCCTGAAAGTTAGCTTGGTAACTAGCCATATTGATGTCATCCGTTATTGGCTAGCCAATTTGACGTGGTCCATTATTCATGTTTGTCAGCAGCAATTGCGATTTTAAACACCCAATTGTTTTTTAAAGGGTTTATGTTAGTTAACTTCACTAAGTAGGTCTGTTGGTTGGAGAGAAAAAAAGTACATAAGGTCTACTTAGCACTATGTTTAGCCAACTGTACAACGTTTCTACCGGTAGCTTGCAAATTAAACGTCATTATCAGCTAACAATAGGCTTACACTGGGAAATGCGGCCTTCTGCTGCTTGACAGGCAGAGCCCACAGAGGATGGGGAAATGAACCTAAACCTCTCATATTTATCAGGTATAGTTAGTTTACTTTTCACTCAAATATCTAACTAAAGGTTGAGACGTCAGGGGAGCCTCAACATATCTGAAATGACATGGCCAATTTATGTTTACTGATCATGACAAGCATGGATACTTGTTGTTTAACTCTGATAGAGCTAAATGTGGAATAATCTGAACTGTGTAGTTCTGACTATCCTCTTCATGAGGTTAAGATATTACAACAAAGTAGTTTTAACATTTATTTAACAACCCCTTGAAAACAGATTTTTGTTGTCAATGGTTTTAGTGGCACTGGGGGTCTCCTTGCCCCCCCAGCAGGCAAATCTTAAACTCTGCACTTTATTGTGACATTTTATTGATAACTATCCGAGGGAAATTGAATTAAAGTGACATGTGCAGGTGAAGTCCTAACGGGCTCCCCAAACAGCCTCTTCTGTATAATCCTTAATGCAGTGGAATTAATGCAGACCTTAATTATGTTAAATCACAGCTATAGAGCTTATTTGCCTACTTATACCTTTATGGGGCAAGCAGTGCAATATACACTTGAAGTCAATAAATCCACCACTACCAATACGCTGTTCATCTGTCTTTAGTTTGTTACAATAATGACACTGCAACTTTAAATTTTTCTAACTCCCAGCCCAATGCAAGGAAGGAGGATCTGTTTGGCCGTCCTAGTCAGGGCCTGTACTCGTCCTCGTACACAGCAAGCAAAGGCCTGGCCGAGTCCACCCTGGACCGCAGCTGCATGGAGGTTAACATGGGCTCCTCTCAGGTATACATAACACACTGCGCGCCCTGACAACACACCAGCTCTAATACGCTTATCATGCATCCTTCCTTTATCCCTCATCCCTTCAATCAACATGCATCCTTCCCTCATCCCCCCTTTTCTCCTTTCTTGAAGGAATCACTGGTCTAACATGGATGGATTGGTGAAAGCAATGGAAACTGGAAAGCTTGTCAATCCATGTTAGATCGGTGATTAGTACTTCATGGAAGGAAAAATAGGAGAGATGCATCAAATTATGGGAGCAGAGCCACAGTCTTCACAGTACATTTCCATCATAGTAAAAAACATTCATTATAGCACCATTCACTACAATCACAGCTGTGTTGTGTCCTACAGATCCTACCCACCAAGATGTCCTACTCAGCCAACCTGAAGAACGTGATGAGTATGGAGACTAGTCAGCGCGGCAGAGAGGACCAGCCCATGGACCAGGAGCTAATGGCTCCAAAGCCAGGCCCCTCACCCCATGATCTAGCTGCCCAGCTGAAGAGCAGCCTCCTGGCTGAAATAGGCCTCACTGAGAGTGATGGCCCCCCGCTCCCTTCCTTTAGGTATGGTACACGTGTCTTAGTGGCTAGTAAATAAATGAAAATCCCATCTCGGTCTGCTTTCTCAGGTTGATCTCTTTTTGCTTCAGTAAGGAAACAATGAATATAGTTAGGTTACATAAATAAATAAAACAATTCTCCCTTTTTGCGTCTTACAACTGCATATGTAAATGTTCCTTACGCTCCCATTTTTGGTATTAACAAGGAAGTCACATCTCTGTGCCCTCTCCTGTGTTCTCCAGACCCCACTGTAATATTAACTAGGAAGTATATAATCTATGTCCTCCTCTCCAGACCCCACTGTAGTTTCATGGGGATGGTGATCTCCCATGACATGCTGCTGGGCCGCTGGCGTCTGTCTCTGGAGCTGTTCGGGCGCGTCTTCATGGAGGATGTTGGAGCAGAGCCTGGATCGGTATGCACACTCAGGGATTGGTTTAAACACTTAGTGCCTTGCGAAAGTATTCGGCCCCCTTGAACTTTGCGACCTTTTGCCACATTTCAGGCTTCAAACATAAAGATATAAAACTATTTTTTTGTGAAGAATCAACAACAAGTGGGACACAATCATGAAGTGGAACGACATTTATTGGATATTTCAAACTTTTTTAACAAATCAAAAACTGAAAAGTTGGGCGTGCAAAATTATTCAGCCATCTTTTGCTGCGATTACAGCTGTAAGTCGCTTGGGGTATGTCTCAGTTTTGCACATCGAGAGACTGAATTTTTTTCCCATTCCTCCTTGCAAAACAGCTCGAGCTCAGTGAGGTTGGATGGAGAGCATTTGTGAACAGCAGTTTTCAGTTCTTTCCACAGATTCTCGATTGGATTCAGGTCTGGACTTAGAATGGCCAAGTCAAACACCTGGATATGTTTATTTTTGAACCATTCCATTGTAGATTTTGCTTTATGTTTTGGATCATTGTCTTGTTGGAAGACAAATCTCCGTCCCAGTCTCAGGTCTTTTGCGGACTCCATCAGGTTTTCTTCCAGAATGGTCCTGTATTTGGCTCCATCCATCTTCCCATCAATTTTAACCATCTTCCCTGTCCCTGCTGAAGAAAAGCAGGCCCCAACCATGATGCTGCCACCACCATGTTTGACAGTGGGGATGGTGTGGTCAGGGTGATGAGCTGTGTTGCTTTTACGCCAAACATAACGTTTTGCATTGTTGCCTAAAAGTTCAATTTTGGTTTCATCTGACCAGAGCACCACCTTCCACATGTTTGTGTCTCCCAGGTGGCTTGTGGCAAACTTTAAACAACACTTTTTATGGATATCTTTAAGAAATGGCTTTCTTCTTGCCACTTCCATAAAGGCCAGATTTGTGCAATATGCGACTGATTGTTGTCCTATGGACAGAGTCTCCCACCTCAGCTGTAGATCTCTGCAGTTCATCCAGAGTGATCATGGGCCTCTTGGCTGCATCTCTGATCAGTCTTCTCCTTGTATGAGCTGAAAGTTTAGAGGGACGGCCAGGTCTTGGTAGATTTGCAGTGGTCTGATACTCCTTCCATTTCAATATTATCGCTTGCACAGTGCTCCTTGGGATGTTTAAAGCTTGGGAAATCTTTTTGTATCCAAATCCGGCTTTAAACTTCTTCACAACAGTATCTCGGACCTGCCTGGTGTGTTCCTTGTTCTTCATGATGCTCTCTACGCTTTTAACGGACCTCTGAGACTATCATAGTGCAGGTGCATTTATACAGAGACTTGATTACACACAGGTGGATTGTATTTATCACCATTAGTCATTTAGGTCAACATTGGATCGTTCAGAGATCCTCACTGAACTTCTGGAGAGAGTTTGCTGCACTGAAAGTAAAGGGGCTGAATAATTTTGCACGCCCAATTTTTCAGTTTTAATTTGTTAATAAAGTTTGAAATATCCAATAAATGTCGTTCCACTTCATGATTGTGTCCCACTTGTTGTTGATTCTTCACAAAAAAATACAGTTTTATATCTTTGTTTGAAGCCTGAAATGTGGCAAAAGGTTGCAAAGTTCAAGGGGGCCGAATACTTTCGCAAGGCACTGTATACTGTATTATATTTATAGTATTTCCCCTGCCCCAAACCATTAATACAATGAAATCCACAAAAATATACAGCTAGACATAGATAAATAAAAATTACCTTTACCAAGATAATGAAAGTTTATGAATTGCCTGGCTGGGCTGTTGAACAGTGCATTGATGATTCAAATGGAACTGTTAACAGGCTTTTCCCTGTGGATTATCGTGAATAACTAACAGCTATCAACCAATCAGCATCCCGGATCCAAATGTACTCTTTTAGAACGGTAGACAAGTCACTATAGCTCTACAGCTTTCTGTCCCCAGATCTTCACAGACAAACATGTAATAAAGAAAAGGAAAATTACCAAGATGAGAGCAGGACTAAAAAAAAATCTGTTAAAACATTAAAAACAGTTGACGATCTAACCAGACATTTAATCCTGTCTGTCTGATCCCGTCCCCAGATCCTGACCGAGCTGGGGGGATTTGAGGTGAAGGAGTCTAAGTTCCGCCGGGAGATGGAGAAACTCCGTAACCTCCAGTCTCGTGACCTGGCCCTGGAGGTGGACCGTGACCGTGACCAGCTGATCCAGCAGACCATGAGGCAGCTCAACACCCACTTTGGCCGGCGCTGCACCACCACACCCATGGCTGTGCACCGCGTCAAGGTCACCTTCAAGGACGAGCCAGGCGAGGGTAGTGGCGTGGCCCGTAGCTTCTACACGGCCATCGCCCTGGCCTTCCTGTCCAATGACAAGCTGCCCAACCTGGACTGTGTGCAGAGCGTCAGCAAGGGCATGCAGGCCAGCAGTACGTGTCATCACGATTACAACTCAAGTATGACATTGAGTATGAAACTACTAGCGTCAATTTATTAATTACTTAACCCAAATGGCAGTTTAACATGGTGACTGACAACTTACTGCTACCACCACTCTGGGGGAAGCAAGAGGAATTTCAGAGGAGAACAGAGATATCTTTCCTAAAGTTTCCCTCTGTGTGTAGATCTGATGCAGCGGCTGAGGAACAGAGACAGGGAGAGGGAGCGGAGGAGTGGAGGGCTCCGAGCCGGCTCTAGGAGAGACCGAGACAGGTGAGAGACCAAACAACCCTGTGGTTGTGTTGTCATTAGGACATGTTGCCTTTCAGAAAACATTTGACCTTCATGTGTCAGGCTGGAGTTACACTAACTGCAACTAAATTTGCTTGAAAGTTGCTTTGAGGTTGCAAGTGACATCTCAAGCAACTTTGCTGATACACGAAGTAACTCAAACGTCATTGAAATTGTGTGCAACAGCCAATCAAATTGAAGCTGCTATTGTCATTATGGTTTGATAAGTCGTACCTCAGCTAGTCAAAATGACCAAGCTAGCAATAAACTAAGCTAGCTAGTTGCAGTCATTAACCATGACTTTCCATGATGCCAATATTTATATACAGCTCCCGTTTGGCTAATGTCTCTTCTACCAACCTTGATCACGGTTGCCGCAGCACTGACAGCTGTGTTGACTTGACAACTGGGTCAGTTGCGAACCTTCAAATGGATCATGTGCAACGCATTCATTTTGATTGGCTGTTGCTTGCAACTAGCGCACAGTATTTTTATTTATTTTGCAACTGGATGCAACCACGTTGTAGATTAATTGCTTATCAGTTGCTGGTGGTGTTACACAAAGCAATTCAAATGCAACATAGTTTGAAAGTTGTAACTATAGCTTTATACATCTCTACTCAACTACACCGAAATAACATTTTACACTACATTACATTTAAGTCATTTAGCGGACGCTCTTATCCAGAGCGACATACAAATTGGTGAATTCACCTTGTGACATCCAGTGGAACAGCCACTTTACAATAGTGCATCTAAATCATTTAAGGGGGGTGAGAAGGATTACTTTATCCTATCCTAGGTATTCCTTGAAGAGGTGGGGTTTCAGGTGTCTCCGGAAGGTGGTGATTGACTCCGCTGTCCTGGCGTCGTGAGGGAGTTTGTTCCACCATTGGGGGGCCAGAGCAGCGAACAGTTTTGACTGGGCTGAGCGGGAACTGTACTTCCTCAGTGGTAGGGAGGCGAGCAGGCCAGAGGTGGATGAACGCAGTGCCCTTGTTTGGGTGTAGGGCCTGATCAGAGCCTGGAGGTACTGCGGTGCCGTTCCCCTCACAGCTCCGTAGGCAAGCACCATGGTCTGAGCCGAGCCAAACCTAGCTGACCTGGTTACGCATCCACCATAGTTTCTGTCCTGCACTGCATTGTCTCATGGCGGCAGTCTGTACTGATCTGTCTGAACTCACAGACACTCATGGATAGCTAAAAAGAAGTCCAACTACAATATGCTGTCCTAACATTCAAAAATGTTACCAAGGTGACATCATCCACTGAACCCCTGTTCATCCTCAAGCGTCAGTTAATCTTACCAAAAATGATGAACCTGTAGCTAATATTTAAAAGAGTAATGAGGGTGTCTTCACTACCTAATTCTATATCTAGCTAAGGTGTTTTGTGGTGGTAGAATCCGTATTCATGAAATTCTTTATGTACGAACATTTCTAATCAATCCATATGAAAACACCAGTTCACACTCTCAATGCTGAATACTCCCTCTAGCTCTATCAATGCACATGAGTTTTCATGATATCTGTTCTGCTGTGATTAGTGTGCTGAGTTCTACAGCACAGCTAACTGCTCTCTGCAACGTTATCGCGTTGGCCAAATGTTACAAAGTAGCGAGGCACAATGGCAGCTGTCTGTTGCATACATGCTGATTTCTGAGAGTCCCATAATCCTCGTTCTGTACAACTTAATCGACAAGCTGTTAAATTAAATACCGTATGGCCATTCAAACAAGCTTGTACTAGGCTGTTAGCTGGAGCATGGTTTGCCGTAGTAGCCAGAATTAGGAACTAGTGTTGAGCAAAATCTAGTTTTATAGATGAGGTTCCACGTCCTACAAGACCGATCGGTTGAGGGACGAGCATTGATCTGGCGTAAGACAATGGCCTGCACTGGCCAGTTTGATTCTGGTCGGCACGATGGTGTAGAACGTTTGCGGGCGCTAGCTAACCTTCCCTTCTGTGTGTGTTCCAGGGACTCAAGGAGACAGCTGTCCATTGACACCCGGCCTTTCAGGCCAGCCTCTGAGGGGAACCCCAGTGACGAACCTGACCCACTACCTGCCCACAGACAGGCCCTGGGAGAGAGGCTGTACCCCCGCGTCCATGCTATGCAGCCGGTACCTACCAGCTTTACAACAATCTAATTCTAATTAAAGTATCTTATATATAATGCATAATATCTATATACAATCAAGGAATACTGTATGTGATGGGTGGTGAATAAGTGAAAACCTCAGGACAGTCTACATAATGTGACTGACTGGTGTTGTTCCTTCCTCTCCAGGCGTTTGCCAGTAAGATCACAGGGATGCTGCTGGAGCTCTCCCCAGCCCAGCTGCTGTTGCTCCTGGCCAGTGAGGACTCTCTCAGGGCCAGGGTGGAGGAGGCCATGGAGCTGCTCATTGCACATGGAAGGTATAGTACACTGTCCTATTCACCACTCTGTCATTTTGTTCTCAAAATAGCACCCTGCTCACAGTGCACTACTTTTGACCAGAGACCCTTTATGCTATATAGGTAAAAAGGTGCCATTTGGGACGCATCGTCACCATACACAATTTCAAGGATGCCCTCTTTGCCTGGTCTCCCTTGTGAAAGCTTTTTTTTTTTTTTTTACCTCAATAGGACAACCTGGTTTGATAAAAATAAAGGATAACCTGACTAAAACCCCTCTCTCCTTCCACAGGGAAAATGGCGCTGACAGCATACTGGACCTGGGTCTCCTGGAGGCTCCTGAGAAAGCACAGGTAAGCTTCAGCTCTCCATCTCCGGCCCCAGCTCTGTGGTCCAGGAACACAAGTCATTAGACATGCCTGAAAGAAAGTTTTATGAAAAATAAAAGGTATGTGGCCTTCAGCCTCATGACATTCATTTACTGGTTAGATTTCTGACTGTGGCTGTTTTTAGAGGTTTACTATAACATAATACACATATTGCTCTAATGCTCTAATAGTAACAGGATATAGGGGTCTGTTTGTCAACATTTCAGCCTTTGCAACCTTTCTCAAGACCAGTCACTTATATTTTACTGGGTGGCACTGATTATAATTATTTTACGGCATAATAACCAAAAATGTGTCAACTTTGTCAATTACGAATAGTTGTTGCTCATTTCCTGGTTGTAGCAGCAGGAGAACCGTAAGCGTCATGGCTCCACCCGCAGTGTGGTGGACATGGAGCTGGATGACCCTGAAGACGGAGATGACAACGCTCCCCTGTTCTACCAGCCCGGGAAGAGAGGCTTCTACTCTCCCCGGCCCGGCAAGAACACCGAGGCCAGGCTCAACTGCTTCAGGAACATCGGCAGGTAAGTCCTAGCATCCCATTCCCTTTATAGTGCAACCTGGACCCATAGGGAATCTGGAGTGCAGACAATATTTACTTGTATTCAGGGATAAAACAACTAAATTATATGTAGCCTACCTCAGAAAAAACTTAAATACTTGGAAATTCTTTCTCTTTTTCTTCTCTAGAATACTAGGGCTGTGTCTGCTGCAGAATGAGCTCTGTCCAATTACCTTGAACAGACATGTCATCAAGGTGCTGCTCGGCAGAAAGGTAATGACTTCCACTGTTATATGTGCACTGTTGTACACTGCAATATGGAAACCACTATATCTGGACTTGTACACGGATAGAGTTCTCATCAGTATGTGTGTCTGTGAGCAGGTGAACTGGCATGACTTTGCCTTCTTTGACCCGGTAATGTACGAGAGCCTGCGACAGTTGATCCGTCACTCTCAGGCTGGAGAGGCAGAGGCTGTGTTTGCAGCCATGGACCTGGCCTTCGCCATAGACCTGTGTAAGGAGGAAGGGGCTGGACAGGTAAAGAACTCACAGGGAGAATATTTCACATGCAGTCAACTCAACTCAGGAAGTGCACTTTGGAAACATTTTCAGTCCCGGTTTTTCATTTCGTTATTTTCGTTATAAAACTGCCAGGTTTTGCATTTATCAGAAGTTGACTGTTTTGAAAACCCTTCTATTCTGCAGTCTAATTGTGACTGAGAATGTTATGAAAAATCGCATTGCATTATTAACATGACGTCTGCTGCCCATGGCTCTATCAGGTGGAGCTGCTGTCAGGTGGGGTCAACATGCCTGTGACTCCTCTTAACGTTTACGAATATGTGAGAAAGTACGCCGAACACAGGATGCTGGTGGTTGCCGAGCAACCTCTTCATGTGAGTTGTACACTCGTGGCAGTGTGAATTACCATTCACTATAATAAGGGGAACCAAGTGGGGCAGTCTGTATCGAGTTAGGTCTAAAGTGAGCCTGGTCCCAGATCTGTTTTTGGCATGCCATAGGAGTTTCCAAAACAGCAAATCGGACACCAGTCCAGTCTAAAGCTGGAGTAGGGATAAGCCTAGATGTATACAGAGACAATATCGTAGACTGTAAATTTATGTGAGATTAATACCTTGTTCTCTCTCAGCTGATGAGAAGGGGATGGATGTGTACTGTATATAAAGATGTTGACATTTAATGTTAATACTGTTTTGTCTCTTCTAGGCGATGAGGAAGGGTCTGTTGGATGTCCTTCCTAAGAACGCCCTG